>NC_142706.1:55404397-55738981 GCF_055471065.1 Atractosteus spatula
TGCTGCTGATAGCTTGAGAGACAATAGATCAATTGGAATCTTCTGGTTTACCCTAATCAACTCCTAAGTCATTAAGGGTCTTCATCAGTGAGACATCCAGTATAAAAATGAGGTATGCAGAAGCAGGACAAAGATACATAGAGACAAATACCAAGAGAAGGAAGAGAGAGAGGATAAGAAGCATGCCAGGCAAGAGGACCTTGTTCATATTAGCTTTAAAGACCATATTCTAACTAAGGTTTGGAACTTTGGTTTGGAAGGTTAGGAAGAGTGCTTGCCATCTGTTACATTAGGAAATTCTAATTTCCTTTACAAAAGAATCCCGAGGTTAAAGACATTCTCTAGTGGTTAATGATGCTACAAACTATTTTATAGGCATTTTCTAGTTGGTGCCTTGGTTATGCCTTGTTTGTAAATAGAAATTGTAAATTGTATGTAGTCTTTTGTGTTGTGTATTTGTGTTATTGTCATTGTTAATAAATATTATTTTGATCTTTGCCTCTTATTATTCTTTCACCAGAGCTGTGCCAGAGAACAACAAACTGAGGTCCCTCTAATTATACCACCTGCTTGGGTATATTCTTGGCATATCTTTACAATTTAGCAGTTAGAATTATTAGTTTGATTATTGCTATTGAAGCTATTGAAGTTTCTAAAGATCTAGAAACAAAGGGTTGATTTGTTTTGATTTGATTTTTATTATCATTTTGCTCTTTATTTTCTTAAGCCTTATATTTGTAACAATATGGCTAATGCAATGAAGGTGTTCATCACGTCAATCTCTAGACTTAAAACTAGTTGAGCATGCATGTTACTTGCTGAATATACAGTAAAATTGAAGTTAGAACAGAATAGACCTCAAGAACAGACAATAATGCTAAGTGGCTGCAAAGCAATTCAAATGCATTTAGTGAGCTCAATGGGTGGCGAGCATTATGCAATTATTGTAACCAAATGATTTTTACACCCTCAAAATGTACTTTAAGTGATCTGTCCCAATATTTGTGGTCATCTGAAATCACTGGGTTGAATACAAAGTATATTTTTATTGGAAAACAATCAATTGTGTCCATCAAATCACCCAATAATAAAATGTAGATTATATTGTATTTCTGATTCATACCACATGATCACAAACACAATCTTTGTGACTGTAAAGCAAAACCTTTTGGATGGCATTGTAAATATGCCTGTACTTATTCATCCATCCATCTTTTAACCATTTTATCCAATACAGTGTCACGGGGGACATTGAGCCTATCCCAGCAAAGAAAAAGCACAAGGCAGGATACACCTCAATGTGACAACAGTCCATCACAAAGCACAAATAGACAAATATTTATATTATATTATATAATATCAGGGGCAAATATTCCAGAATCCAATTAACCTACCAGCATGTCTTTGTACTTAGCAAGGGAGGTACAGTAATAGGTATTCTAGTTCACATAAAAAAGAAAGGTTACAAATTAGAGAAATCCATCTAGCCCTTCGGTTAAATAGAGCTAGGTTCCAAAAGAGATGTTTTTGTTGACTGAGCTGAACTTTGTTGGTCTAAGAACATAAGAAAGGTTACAACTGAGAGGAATCTAGCTCATTTGTTAGTAGTTAACTGGTCAAAGGATCTCATCCAGATGTTTCTTGAAAGAAGTCATGTCATTGACTTCAACAACATGGCTGTGTAACTTGCTCAAAACTTCCACAATCTTTTGTAGTCTTCTCTGGGCAAAACTAAAAAGATTAATTTCTTTTAGCCTGTCAGTGTAGTATATTTCTTTGAGTATGGGGATGTACAGTGTGTGGTTAGATGATTAGATGGCTGTATGGTTCTTCTCTGACTTTCTCTGATTCCAAAGCAGAAATATCATCCTTATATCTTGGTGACCAAAACTGAGCATAATATTCTAAATAAGGTCTAACTAGTGCATTGTAAAATAATGTGAATTATAGTCTGAATTTTTACATATAGAGAATAACCCAATATTTGATGTGCTTTTTTATTTCTTCCCTACAGCATCTAGAATATGAAAAGTATGGTTGTAGTAAACATCTAAATTTATTTAATAAGTAGTGTATCTGTTTTTGTTCTTCATTTTTTATTTATAGATTATTATTTAACCAACTGCATGCCCCGTACTTATTTACATTAAGTGTTCAAATAATAAGTTAACCTTAGTCCTTCTGAATTTCTTTTACAGCTTCTTCATTGTTGTAGTTCAGGTGGGTAGCTGCGTCAGCATGCGTAGGCTGCAAAGGAACAAGTAATAGGTTTATTCCATGCTGAAAAAAAGAAGAAAGAGAACACAACGTTTCGGCCGTGGAGCCTTCTTCAGGTGTGAGAGAGACAGGGCAGTAGGCAAAGGTAAAGTAGCGGGAGAACAAAGGTTGGGAGGGAGGAGGAGTGAGAGGCGGGAGCAGGGGACAGAAAGAGAGGCCAATCAAGAGGTGTGAAGTCAGAATGGGTGCAGAGAGGTGTGAAATGAAACTTCCAATGAATGGAGAAAATTTAAAAGAACAGTAGTCTGTCGTTAAGGGAAGGGAGAAGGTGTGATCCTAGCTGCAGAATAATTTTAGTTTCGGTGGTCTTTCTGATGTATGAGTTTGGAAAACCGTCTTTGAGAACACAGACGGAGAGATTAGAGTGGTCGTGGCCGTCAGAGGTGAAATGAGAAACAATGGGCTTGGAGAGATCTTTAATCTTTACAGCCCTGACGTGTTCTCTGAAACGGTCTCCGAGTCTCCTTCCTGTTTCTCCAATGTAGATGGCTGGGCGTTTACTGCAAGAGATACAGTAAACAAGGTTGCTGGAGGTACAAGATGCTGTCTGGGTGATCCGGAATTGTCCTGAGGGGCCTTGAATGAGTGTGGTGGTGGCTGTGTATTTGCAGGTGATACAGCGAGCTCTGTTGCAAGGGAAAGTGCCTGGTGTGGATGGTTGTTGAGGGCGGTCAAGGGAGCTGTGAACAAGGAGGTTACGCAGATTAGGTGGTCGGCGATATGAGATAATAGGGCGATCAGAAAAGAGGGCCCCAATGGAGGGATCATCCTGTAGGATGGAAAAGTTGTGGTTAATGGTCCTGGGGATAGGAAGTGTGTTAGGGTGGTAAGGAAGCACCAGAGGAATGCGGTTGTTACGGCGGGAGTTCCTGATCGGGTTGATGGTCCGGGGGGTGTTTTTGGCTCGGGCAAGGGCCCTGTCAATCACACTGCTGGGGTATCCTCTGTTGATGAAAAATGAGTACATTTCGAGGGCTTGGTTCTCGAAGTCGATGTCGTCGCTGCATAATCGTCGTAACCTAAGGAACTGTGAAAAAGGAAGAGAGTTTTTAGTGTGGTTGTACCTCCTGTACAGCTCATTTCACCCCAACCACACTAAAAACTCTCTTCCTTTTTTTTTCTTCTTTTTTTCAGCATGGAATAAACCTATTACTTGTTCTTCATTGTTGGTCAACCCATTGTTGCTATACCATCTGTGTCACAACTTTGAAAGCTAAATACTGAAATCAATCAAAGGCATTGTATAAGTACAGTACATATATATTATATTTGCATTATATTTTTATATAGTTCAAGTACTGTAGGTAGCTATGTCAGCATGTGTAGGCTGCAAAAGTAAAGGTTTATTCCACGCTGAAAAGAGAAGAAAAGAAACATGAAGACAGCTACACTGCCAAAACGTCATATTTGTATACTGTATATACAAATACTTCCCCTCATTTCAGCATCGCAACCCCTAAAAAAATGGGACATTTCCAAATAGTAGATTTAAATGTTAGCAACTTGGCATTTGCTTGTCATAGGCATTTGGCTAATGTCATGTTTTAGCCAAAGCCATAGTGTACAAATTTCTGGCAGATAAAAAATCAACACTAAGATTATTGTTGAAGCGTTAGGAATTCATAGCAGGTCATGACTTTGAAACATGACATTAATATACGAGGAACATGACATCTGTGATCACTTGGAACTTTTGCATAAATGAGGGCTTGTTGATTATAAATGTAAAACTTTGTGAGAAAGAGTACCAGACTACTATTTTTCAGACTCTTTTTCAAAGAGTCATCTGTTCAGCAGTCTACAAGATGAAGTTTCAACTAATAAGGAGACACATATTCAGCAAACACCACCGAAAAGTGACAGCTGCAGAGCAGCAAGAGGTGAGGAAAGCTTGTATCAACATTCTGCATTCAAAACTAAAAAAAAGACACAATGCTTTGCAGCCATAATCACAAAGCCAAATCCAGGCTAGTAACTGCAGTAGCTCTGGCAGCAGTAAGAAGATCAACCTGGACCACAAATCCACATTTGACCATATCTATCTGCTGTACGTCAGCATCTTTTCATCAGTATAAAGATTCTCCTAATAGCTCACAAATGGGACATAATGATGGCAATGATTATGATCTTGGCAACTAATCAGAAGTATGTTTTTCAGATTCAGTAAAGCCTTCTCTAACATGAGTTTGTACAACACAAAAAATATTTTTTTCTTGTATAATATATATTTTATTACATTTTCAATTCATGGTGCATAATTGAAACACAATATGGTACAGTTCAGTATAGGTAGTGCCATTAATTTGTGTGTATCATATATCTAAATACATTTTATGATGATTTAATACATATATATTATGATGATACATGGCTACTGTACATTCATGTATTCCTGTTTATTACATCAGATGTTAAGTTTTTCTGAATTGGATTTGCCTAATGTGCTGCACTGGATCAAAATTAAACCCAAGCTGGACTAGGTTCAACTGTAAGGTTCTTTTCAACTGTGGGCCCTAAAATGTAGAAAAAAACCAATGAATCATGCATTCCACATAGTCTAAAGTATTTATTAATGTTGTATCAAAAATATGTACTTCATAATATAAATGTAAAACTTGATTTTGCTTCACTTTTTCATATTTCTTGACTTGTACTCTGTCTCTGATACATCATTGTAGCTTTACAGAGCTATGATCAGGTTTGTGATGTTTTTCTCATTAATAATCCCTGCTGTATTCACAGGAACATTATGACGCCGAACTCTTGTGGCATTATACAGCAAAATGAAATTTCATGAACAGCTGTTGCATCTTAGTACCATGACATGAGTGATGGTAAAAACTGCAAAACTAAATAGGGCTAAACTAAACCAAATTCAGAATGTTATCAGCTGTGCTTCAAAACAATTTTGTGCGAAACTCATATTTGGTTACTTAAGTTTTATAAGTCATTAATTGGTGTGACCCAGACTATTATAATAAACCAATAGCTTACAAAAGACAATGCCATAGAGAAAATTATGCTGCAGAATTCTGAGTATTTATATCTAATATAATAATGATAATTTAATAATATTTTAATGGTCATTATTTCCCCATAAGACATTTTTTTGGGGAGGCACCTTAAGCAGCGAGCAGTAAAGTGTTCACTCCAGAATTCCCCTGGATTCTAAATAGTTTAAAACTGAGCTAATACTTCTCAGTTTGTTTGGGCTTATCACCATGTAAATAGTTAAGGACATTAAAATGTGGTTCTTTGCAGACAGGTTTGTTTGAGTCCTTCAATAGCCTCATGCTACATTATCATATAATGCTAAAATTATGTCATGTATTATCCTCATGGTATTTATAAATTTTGCTTTTAGAGGTTGCTTTATGTTGAATAATGGGTAACAGCGTAGTGGCTGGCGCCAGTCCATACTGATGGAAAGTGCCTTGAGGAAACTACCTCTCATTTACCACAACTGTGGCTGATCTAGGGGCTTTAATGAGCAGCAGGTGCACTCCTTCTATAATGTCCCTCTCTGTAGGAAGAGAGGGAGTAAAAAAAAAGTGAAAACCAGACAGAAAAATCTTAGGTTAGGGCTTGTCAGAGGATTTGTGTAGCTCTGCAGAGGGATTGCTGCAAGCATTTAATATTAATGAGCATAAGGTAACATACAGTATAGCGATATTTTCTATGTTTACACCTTTTGTACCAGTTATGTAGATCAAAAAAGCTCAGATTTAGCATGTAGAATAATCAAAAATACTCACAAATACTTTGTGGAAAACTGTGTATCCTGGTAGCAGACAGAAGTTTTTGATTTTTCTATCCATCAGAGCCCCTAATTACCTAATTAAACAATTTTATTTGCTTAATTAGACAGCTTGAAGCTATTGGTTGTTCTTAAAACACTGGAGATTTACAGAACCCTATAAATCCAGGGACAGTGGCCCTTGAGGATCAGAATGGGGCACCTCTTTACTTTACCTAATGCAGTATTTGTGGTTGGATTCCAGATATGAACTGTTGTCACAAACACACAAACCAAAACAGCATAAAATATATTGTTAAAAGACCAGTCCCTTGGCACACAAGACCTTGAAAACATAAGGAGAGTAACATTAAGCTCCAAAAAACATTATCATATTTTTCCAACCTCAGTGTCTAATCAGCATTTCGGTCACAATAACAAAGGACTGTAGTTTATGTGGTCTGACCCCTGTTCAAGGTAATATAATCATGCATCACTCATACTAAAATAATTCACCAAAAATACAACACACTTAATTGACATTCACATGAGAGAATTAAAAAATCACTTTTAAGACATTGCCATTGCAGGCTAATTGTACAGTGCAATATAACTGAATTGTAAGCTAAAAGACGAGTGTAATGAAAATTTTACACTCTTTTCCATTCCTTAGGATATACTTACTGTATGACTACTATATGATTACTTTAGTAATCAGCACCCAAATTGATTTCTTTAAAGTAGACTGCAGCTCCTGTAGAAACAAAAGACAATAGTATTAATTTAACTTAATTTATCTTCTTTCTGAACCAGGCTTTGTTAGCTTTTAAACCTTTATCAGTTTCTTGTATGCTACATTATGCTGTTTGTATGACTCGTGTGTTGCAATGAGAAGGTGCTTATTTAGTCCTTTTAATTCTGGTCTTCATAGGAGCTCTGTCCCCTGTGAATTACAGGGATGCACATTTCCATGGCAACACATGCAGCATTTTATCTTCAAGGCACTTTGTGTTCCACTTTGGAGGAAGCCATATAAACTAGGAATTGTGCTGTATAGCCTACAATTTACATATTCCTTTTATTTGTGTGAAGAGTGAAAAAATAAATGTAGTAAAGGATGACCTTTGAAGGTGTTAAGTGGCACATTTAATTTGGGTTACCTTATTTTCCCATCTGCATCTTTTTTATATTATTTAAATTTTTCCAGAATATTTTTTGTCTCATTACCTGGCATTGATGTTATGTAACTGGCTTTCAAAAAATCTGCTGTCTAGACAAAAGGATAAGTAGGTGGCCCCAATCCATTAGGTTTCCAGAGCTGCATTTTCAATTGTATGTGCACAGACAAAAGACGGGTTTCTCAACTGTCTGACAAATGAGGAGAAATCGGCAACAATCCAGCTGGAAACTAACCCTGTTGCTGTGGTTACAGTTACAAAAAAGAGAGTGTAAAAACAAAATAACAGTAATCATACTAGTTTTAAAAGCTTCTTCTGTACATACAGTATGAGTATAGTTCATTTTGCGGTTTCATTTAAAAATTGGTCAAATTCAACATTCATTTAGCATTTTTTTACATTTACAGTTACGTTTGACAATTATATTTGCAGAAAAAAACAGGTGACATGCATACATCTCAGATTCACGTTCTCATCATAATTTTTATAAAGCACCTACATTTAGTGGTACACTAAATGAAATTTAATTACATTTTAATTTGAAATAAATGATCACTCCTGGGTTATTACATATCAGACATTTTGTTATGGCACAGCACAAAATAGCTAGACTGCAGGTATAACTTAAAATGGGAGTGAAGAAAGAGAATCACTTGAATATTCATAATCAAATAAAAGCAATCCGGTTTTTAAGATATATAATATTCGTTGGGGGTTCCCTTTAATTATTAATCTAACAATTATTTGTTACATTTTTCTGGATCAAATTTGTAACACATTGTGTTGCACTCTTCATTTCAGTACTTGAAATGTAATTCAAGTACATAAACAAATACTTGAATTATGTTTAGTATTACTTTTGCTCTTGTATACTGTAAATTATGTAATTCAGTAGGTGCAAAAATGTATAAACAACAGCAAAAATTGTTATAAAAAATTGTTATAAAATATGAATAATATTAATGTAGTTCTATGAAGGAGACCTGCTAACTGCAAAAGACCATAATCAAATAGTATATTACTGTCTCTTAATCATATATACTGTATACATCAACCAACTCTACTCAGATTAACGCTTGTGAGAAATACTTTTGAATTAATCTAAAAAGCTTAAAATGTTTTATGAATTGTGTGTTTCCTGTTGGTAGAAGTAGGAATCATCTGGTAGAAAAGAAAAAAAGATGTCATTAACTATGGATTTTGTCATTTTGAATTTCTTTGAGGGTCTAGAAATAAAAACTATGTTGGAACTTTGGGGAAAGAAAAAAAAGTTTTTTCTTGGTGAAGAAAATAAACATAAATAATATATAATTCTTGATTTCAGGATAAACATCTTGTATTTCTGTTGATTTTCTTCTCATTGACTGGAGTCTGGAGGGTTACATGGCATCGTGAAAGAGTATTGAACAAAGTAAAAGTCGACGATGATCACTTTGTCGTTGACCGATGACACACTCGTACAGAATCACATGCAGTTCTTAACTTTTTTAGATTGATTTTTGAACAGATTGAACTGATTTTTCAGTTCAATTCTATCGCAAGCAAGTTCAAAGGATTCAGTGTAACTGAAGAAACCATCCCCAAGCCTTGGTGTTTCTTCGGCTAATTTAAATGCCAGGATGACCTATCCATGCTATTTGCTAGTACGACACCACACCCAGATTCCACCATTTCTTTAAAACAAATGTGAAAAATAATTCCATACTCCATCAGATTCAGTACCAATAAACTTGTATTTTTTTTCCAATGGCTTTATGCTGGCACTCAATATTACACATTTGCACAGGTTGGTACAATTGTGCCCTGGGTTCGATATCAGACTTATGGTGCTATCTGTGTGGTGTTTGTACTTTTACCCCGTGTTTGTGTGGGTTTTCTCCAGGTGCTCCAGGTTTCCTCCCACAGTCCAAAAACATTGGCTTGATGTTCTTAACCAAAAATGTTAATTGGCTTTTTGGAAATTGGCCCTGGTCTAAGTGTTCGCATATTTCTGTTTATGCCATGCCAGTGGATAGGCATCCTGCCCAGGGTAAGCTCCGTCTTCCTCCCCACTCTCTATTGGATAAAAGCAGTTAGAAAACATTGGGGTGGATATCCATTTAAAAACAACACAATAGGAAACCCCTTTACCAGTTTGCTTCATGAAACAAATATCTGATGGATTACAACTTGCAGAATTAATTAACTGTGGACTGTACATTGACATATTGTTCTGTTATTTGAGTTTGGCAATAAAGTAGGTGGTCGTTTTATCTACAGCTGTTTGAAAACATATGCAATGGTCTGCAGCTCTGCCTGTTTTTTGTTTTCTTGAGGTTTGGCTTATTTTAATGATTGTTGCTTTTCCGGCATTTTCATTTTATGGGGCCCAATTAAAAAACAACATGTGGTAATGTAAGTATGGGGTAAGATCTGGGCTTTTCCAAACTGAACATTTGTCCAAAAATACATCTAATGCAAGACACAGATATTTACCCAGGATTCAATCCTTATTACACCTACAACAGTTAAAGTGTATTAATACTATCGATCCACAATTAACACTTCAACAACAACTATCAAAATACTACAATGTTACTATTTTGCAGATTTACTGCATAAGAAAAAATAATCATATGAAATAAAATTAATCATGATCACAATCTAGAAAAAAATAAATATTAAATAAAGATATATAAAGGTACAAAGGTACATATGAGAGAGATCCTTATACATCAAAACAAACTTCCGACTTGTGTTCCCCTCTCTTTACTTTGGATAATCATATATGTATTGAATTCTTGCTGCTAACATACAATGTATAAGGTATTTACAGAATGAGCTCAGCACCCTGGACAGTTCTTTGTTCAAAGGTAATGTGTTCATAAAATCCCCGGACAGTTAAGAATGCTCAAAACTTCCTAAATCATTCTGGATGAGATGAATGACCAACATATATATTAGTCACCAAGCAGCTGGTGAACAGAAAGTGGCAAGAATATTGGCATTTTTTTGGAGTGTGAAGGTAAAAAGGTCTGACACTCACTTGATGTTGTTCTATGTGTAATCAAAGACTTTTTACTGATGGTGATTTGAACTAGGGATTAACCAATATGCAAACCATAACCAATATTTGATTCAAAATCTAGAACCCAAATAATAGGAATATAAATACAAATAAGGAGGCTAGACTTATGCACTCTTTGAATTTTTAACATTTTTATTATAAAATTAAATGTATACGTTTTTATAAATTAAATTGTTAAATTTCAGATTAATATTAAAACCTTAAAATTAAGCCATACAAACATTAAAAGGATAAAAGTTCCACATGTATTTTATACAAGGACCATAAAAATTACTTTTTCCATCCAAAAATTTATGTTTAATAAATGTGCCATGAAACACAATAACAAACTACATGTATGAGCAACAAAATATTGTGAGTATGTTTCAATAAAGGTATTAATGTACAGGGTATTTCATTCCACAAAGTCCACAAGCAGTGCTGCCACGTTATAATCTACACACACTGAACATGAAAGGAGGTCTATTTTAAAATCATTGGTTTTAAAAAAGAAGAAATATTTTATTTTATTTTATTTTGTATACTTTATGTCTCTGTCTTTCCAGAGATGTAAATGTCTTCCCTGGCACCGACAATTGGTTGCTATGTATGGCAAACAATTACTATTATAATATAGGATATGAATGAATAGAAATGATCAGCTATGGTATTTCAAAACCCTTCTTTGCACAACACCTGAAAAACACTCTAGTTTTTTTTTATCATATATTTCTTGAAAAGCTCATTTAAACAGAAATATCAAATGAGTATGTCCAAGTGAACGTAACAGTGTGTTGTTTTAATTGGGAGTGAATTACAAATGCAGCCTAAATTTAGTCTCTTACAACTTTTGTGTGTAATTGTGGTCATGACACATTATGATAAGTACAGTACCTGCAATACTGAACAAGTCTGACAGGAAAATATTACTCATTCAAGTAGGAAAATCCTTCATTCCAAGATGGTTATGGTGCCTATGCCACTGTATTCTGCACAATGAAATGAGCCTCAGATCTCTTTTTTTTTCTAGAAATCAGAGCTCAACATGTAACCTTTCAATAATATATACTTTCTTTTAGGTTTTAAAGGAAGTTGAAATGCAGTGTACCAAATATTTGACTGAAAATGATTAGTGTTTGTGTTGTACACTGTTTTGTTTTAAAATTAGAGCTGCTATTTCAATGTAAATTAGAAGGGCATCATAATACTGTATACCTGGCATGCTGTAGTATTGCATTTGTTAGGAAACATTTTTAAAGCAATACAGTTGTGACTACATTATTAACATCTGCTACAAACCTAGTTATGCCTATTCTTTAATACTCCACCCATTCTTTTATACAACCCAAAAGGGTTTGAGAACTCAATTCCTTATATTTACTTTAGAAAGCCAATGTATTTGAATAGAGATTTCCTAAATAAAAGTAGAGACATCTATAGCTTTGAAAAGCTATATTCCTCAGAAAATAATTCTTTCAACCCAATACATCAGTTATGGACAGCACCTCATAATGAAACTCCATAGTGAAACTCCTCTTTCTAGAAAAAAATTAAATGACACTTATCCATGCAAAATGGAACCAAAATGTTCCATTTGGAAAGGTATTAATCCTTCCACTGGCTCTAAATATTCAATCAATATTCACCAAGCACATCTGTGCATATCTGATGGAATATCTTACTGTACTACCTTAAAAACTGAAGCCTACTATATTTGGGAGAAAGTAAAAGACAAATAGATTACCACATTTTAGAATATAAACAAGGCATCAAAATGAATGGCACAGTTTTTCCAGTTATCTCAGACTTTAACAGCAATAATCACACTGCCGAAAACATCATCAGTGGAGTGAGTCAGTGTTATGTAACATACGCCTGAACATTAAGAATGAGAACTGTTCTTCAAAGACTTTGCAACCCCCTAGAATGAAAATTCTATTCTGACATGTCGTGCACAGACAACACATTTGCAGCACTGATCTTATAATCCTTTCTAAAAAGCTAAAGTACTTGGGGTTAATTCTTGTCATTGATGTTCAGAATTCTACATTTTTAGCTTAATGGTATTAATGATATATTGATAACAACATGCTAAGCATATTTTTCTTATGTGTAGAAATTAAAGAATTTGAACAACCCTTCTGAAAGAACAACCTTTTATACATTTTTGTCTTTTCACCTTATTTATTTGAAAGTTCTGTGATAAAATAAAATTATTTTACATACAATATACACTTAAGATTTATGTGTAGCATTACCTAAATTTATTCTGACTGATAAATTTGAAATTTAGACTCCCTTAAAATTGCAACACATTTGGAATAACATCTTAATTTTCAGAAGTAGCATTTTTCCAAAGTCATATGGTGTTAATAATCACTCTGAGCTTTCTGCTTCTTGTTAAAACTTTTGTTGCATATTCATTTGTGAACTTGTATGACCTTACAGGGTTTAGCATGTGAAGCTCACAGAGACTTCAAAAGAAAGCCATGCCTAGGAAACCTCATAGCTGGCTAAGGCCCTGAAATTGGAAACAGAATTACAGTAATAAAAAGATGTGGGTGTATGGGATTGAAAGCTTGATAACATGTTCTAAATGCTCACTATACTACTGAAAGCTTGGATCACATGACCTAATTTGAAACCAAAAACATTAAACAAGTGAGCAATAGCTAAAGCTTTATGATTGTATGAACCAATCTCCACCTATACATTTTCATGTAGTTATATTCACTGTATATCAAAACTGATACAGAAATGGCCCAGAGAAGAGAGAATTCAAAGACTGGACAGGAGAGTATGAAAAGCTAAGAAAACATTAAGCTCTGCTGATAAACGGCTCAGGATGTTTGATTTGCGTACAAAGTTTAAAATTGAAGTACAGAGCCAACACACTTGATTCATTCACACTCTGCAGAAAGATGAAGACCTGCTGACATAAAATATGTGGATATACTGTAGGCCAGGAAAAAGAAGCACAGAAACTTTATTCAACAAAAAGTTGCTGCTCAATTGTTGTGCATTAGAAGATATCATGGATCTATAGGCAATAAAATCAGATGGATAAGCTAGGTGGGCCTCATACTCAATTTTTAAACCTTTAAAGCATTTCTAAAGCTTTTTTTGTTTTGCAACTGTATCTTTCAAGAAAAAAAAATCTATTTTCCCTTCTGCAAAATGGTATCCTCTTTTTCTATTATGACTAGCATTTTAACTAGCAGTATCTACATTTAGCTTTTTGAAATATAAGAGTAACGCTTCCATAATCACTATGACAATTTTCTTTATAATCTATTGAGTCAATATATATTTGGAATATTTGCTGGAGGAACATATAAAGTGACTTCTATTTTACAATGTTATTAAAATTTAATTTTAATTGATATATTGAAAACTGTGTTTCAAACAATTTTAAGCTCATCTGTTTTTTGTGCTTACATGGACTTTTAGTAATTCCACATTACTTATACTATAGATGTATTTACAGACCAGGAAAACAACATTTTACAGCACAGTAAGATTTTACAAGATGGAGACAATATAACGAACCTTCATCCTGTAACTTTCAAGTCCATAAATACATTTTTCAGGTGATTTGAGAGGATATGTACATTATTATGAAAGGAAGGCAGGTGGCACAGTAGTTAGCCCAGTGTGGTCTCGCATGGTGGTTGGGGCCCTGGGTTGCTATCTGCATGGAGTTTGAATGTTTTACCTGTGTTCATGTGGGTTTCGTCCAGGTGCTCCAGTTTTCTCCCACAGTCCAAAGTCATACATGTAGGATAATTGGCTTCTGGAAAAAGCTGGCCCTGGTACAGTATGCAATGGATAGATGCCCTGTCCATGGTGTATCCCACCACATTCCTGTTGCTTGCTGGGTTAAGTCCTGGCAGTAACAAAAGCTAAATATTTGTGTTAAGATGTGCTTAAAGGGAAAAGATTTATTTATGTATCCAGATCACATAGCTATTATGAAGACCTTAGTATACAGGTAGCATTTTATTTGTATGTTTTTTCCATTATTCCATTACAAATTTAAGAACATGACAAAACATGACAAAATAGATTTTTGCACATCTAAATTGTTTGATTGTTAAAAGATGATTGATCTGATTTCATGCATTTATTCAACTCAACTTCATAGGTTGTTTCTGTTTGACTGCCACTATGAATCGTACTATAACCTCTGAATCTATAATTTTATTTCTGTTTCAAAGTAATGAAAATATTTAACTTGTATTTAACTTGTATAAAATTAATGTAATATTTTGATGAAATTATAAACCCAAGTTTTATAGATTTTAGAAGAAATTATTTCTGTATATTTTCTGTATATATACTAGATTTCTGTATATTCCTTTTCAGAACACTGTTATAGAAAATGAAAAAGGAATGTATTTCAGTATTTTATGCACCACCAGTAAACAAATAATAAATAACTTGAACTGCTGTTTTCGTTTTATTAAACATATTTTCAGAGTGATTCTGGATACATGTGGAATAACACAAGCTGTTGAGTGATTACTGGCTTTCCAAACCTTATTAACAGGGTGAAGGAAATTTGAGGAAACTACTGTGTACATTTGGTTAAGTTGTTTACAAACCAACTTTTAAAAATAGTTGGAAAAGATGTCATATCCACAGCTATTTAAAATAACAAAACACAGCCTTTACTTTCTGCATTGCAGAACTCCAGATACTAAAAGGGTACAAAAATAAGCAGTCTGAAACTTTATCAGCTACAGTAATCTAAATCTAGGCATGCAACCATGCTTTAATGAGTTACTCAGTCAGAGACTAAATAAATTGCTCACGTAATTCCAAATATCAATTTAGGAGTTAGTTAAACCATAATTTAGAAGGAGTAAAGGTGTGATTTAGATTGTTTTATTGGTTTAACTTGCCTGACTGAGAGAAGGGCAAACTGTTGATGAAGACAATGCTGCCAGAGCCACCACAACAAGCTAGAGTGAAAGGAAAGGAAACAAAAACATGGAAGACATTGCTTGGGGGCAAAGGTGGTTGAGTAGGACATCCAAGGATGAAAAAGGGGATGAAAAGAGAAGATAGGGAAAGGAATGAGTGGGGACAGTCATGGGCCAAGAGGAAAAAGTTTCGTTTGAGCAACATGGATGCCATTCAATGTCCAAAAAAGGAAAATACAACATCAAAACTCCAATTAGTAGTTATTTTTCTTCAACTGCATTTGGATGCTGACTGCTGTGGTTGGCCTGGGTTAAAAGGTGCTCTTTCAAAAGAGATGTGGGGGTACAATTGTGACTGATAAGAATTGGTGGAAACCTGAGTGATGAGATTGATTGCTGGGAGACTGATGAGAAAACCAGCAGGCTTGGGAAGATGGAGAGCAGGAGGATGAGTGATGGCAGTGGCTGCTGTGAGGACTGGACTAAGGATGCAGGTTTCACAGAGAAGTAAGAGGAGGTAAAAGCATGAAGCCAGGTAGGAGTGATATTACTCCTTTCTGGGGTTGTGGGAAGTGTGCATTTTTTAATTGGACTGGAGTCTTGTGGTTTGCTGGGTCAGTTAAAGCAATGGGGTTTGTTTTTTTATGTTAGTGGAAGAAAGTGAAACAAAATGTACAAATGGGAAAGCTACAAATGTGATTGATAGGCATATGTTCAGTTTAGGTTCTGACTGTCTCCCAAACATTTTATGGTCTCCAAAAAGACCGAAATATTGCAGCCTCTTATATCATTTAACAGGATGCTACACTGAAAAAAAGAAAAAAAAATCTAAAATGAATCCAAAACTTTTCTTTCCTTTGTGCCTAATAAATCTGTGGCCAGGCATCTCCTGCAGTAATGGACTTAAAGGAAAATTCTTTTTTCTGCACCAATGGATCTCTTTTATGTTCACTTTAAGGGAGCTTTAAAATCCAGACAAAATGATCAGACCATAAATCTTCTAACCTTTTGTTGCATTAAGAAAATGAACATCCTGAAAGAAAATTTAGACTGGTTTTGAACTGCTCCAAGCTCCAATACTCCAAGCTCCTGCCCAGGTCCCACCTGACAAACAGGTGAACTCCTAATTAAGTGAGGCAGTAGGATCTGTAACCTGACTCCGGATGGTTGAACAGATAGAACAAGAGAGGTTTGTGGATCCACAACAGGTAGCATGTTTGTTACGACTCCAGGTGTCTAGGGGTAAAGGGATGTAACACTTAGGATGTGTTTGGATGCAGGTGGGTTTCTGGTGAGGGACTTAGGAAGCGTGACAACAAGTTTGGCGTAAAAGTGAATAAGTGACTGGTATGTAAACAGGACACGATAACACACAGGGAAAAGGAACTTGAGCGGTGCCAAAGGAAATAAAATAACAAACAAAATGGAGCTGGCTAATAAAGTGAGGGAAAGCTGACCTATCTACAAAACAAAAACCCGAAACACGGTCTTTGGTGTCTTCTAACGCCCTAGCTTAACCTTCACTGACTACCCAAAACCATACAAGACAAAAGGCACTCACCCATCCTAAACTAGTGTTTCTAATACAAAGACCAACTACGTGTGCACAGTGTACCCGACAACCTTAACTAACCTTTTACACAAAAGTTCACACAAATACACAAGTGAGTTACGAATACAAATAAGGGAAAATGAGAGTAGACACAGGGAATATGGTACAAACGAGCACAGAGATTGATATAACACGTTTAGGCAAGGTAATGGCGAATTAAAGGATAATACAAACAAACGAAAGTATAAGGAGACAAACACAAACCAACAAAGCCGAAGCTGTACGGAAACACACACACGAAGTGAAAGAAAACAGAGAGACGAAGACGAAGCCGAAGCCAAAGCCAAAGCTGAAGAAAAACGAAAGCGAAACGAAGCTGAACCTGAGCCGAGCAGAACCGAAGTCGAGCGAAAAGCCCCCTTTATTCTGAAAACCTCCAAGTTAAATACTGAAGAAGTTGAGTTCTGATTGGTCGAGAAGCTGATTGATGATGGCGTAATACTGAAACAATGGTGTAATGATGGACCGATGGGGGGGTGGGGTACCTGAATACAGGAAGCAAAAAAAACCAAAACAAAAACACGGACACTAATGGTGACGTAACAACGTTTAAAACACAAAACACAAATATTACAGCAAATTTGCTATCAAGTTACACAATGCTACAGTTGCAGCCATCTAGAATGTGCAAGGTGTCCATAGGCTCATCATAGTAGGAACCGCAGTGTACCGAGATGATGTGTGGCACCTTGTTCTTATTTTTCCCTGATTGTCAAATGCAGGACAGGACTGCACTACTCTCTAACACTGCCAGAAGACACGATGAAGACTTACATTTTCCAACCACTGTGTGCATGTAAAGAAAAACTACAAATAAAAAAAATAAATTATTTTAAACATGTAAAACTAATAAATACTGTACAGTACCACTCAAGAAATCCAAAAGAATAATTAAAATCAAGATCACTTAATTGAGGTCTTGAAAGGGTATTTAGAACTTTGCCTTTCTTGATCGCATCATAAATGGGGCAGTTAAAATGTTGTTTTTTTTATTTTTGACTTCTGAGCTGGTGGTATGTAGTTCAGATTTAATATTTTTTACCAAGTGTGCTGCAGTGCTTTGAAAAAGTAAGTACAACCCATGAAAAAGTGTGTGTTTTTCAACATATTTGCATGTATGAATATTTGATCTTCAACAATATTGATAGATAAAGTTGATCTAACTTAACAAATAACAATGGAAATTATTCTTTGCAATCATTTATTCATAAAAAAAAGTCAGAAATGCAATTGTGTGCTGTGGAAAAAATAAGTACAACCCCTAGCTTCAATAGCTGGTGCCCTTTGGCAGAAATCACTTCTTGTAGGCTTTTCTTGTAATTGTCTATCAGTCGCCTACATCGACATGGAGAAATTTCTGCCCACTCCTCCTTACAGAACTCCTTCAACTGTGTGATGTTTGACGGCTTTCTTGCAGGTACTGCCCACTTCAAGACCCCCCACAGCATTTCTTTGCAGTTACAATCTGGGCTTTGACTTGGACATTCAATAACCCTTCATTTCTTCTTTTTGAGCCATTCTTTTGTAGATTTGCTTCACTGCTTTGAGTCATTGTCTTGTTGCAAGGTCCACTTACGGTTCACCTTCAGCTTTTTGACAGATGGCCTTACATTTTCCTCAAGTTCTCCCTGGTACAATGTGGAATTCATGGTTGACTCTACGATGGCAAGATGGCCAGGCCCTGAGGCAGAAAAGCAGCTCCAAACCATAATGCTTCTACCACCATGCTTTACAGTTGGTAGGAGGTTCTTTTGGACAAAGGCAGGTTTTGTTTTTCGCCAAACATGACGTCTGGCATTGTGGCCAAACAGCTCTACCTTTGTCTCATCCGTCCAGAGCACATTGTTCCAGTAGTCCTGATCTTCACCTAGGTGTTGTCTGATAAACTTCAGTCGTGTCTAGATTCTTTTTTGAGTGCAGGCTTCTTCCTCACTGACCTCGTATGTAGGGCAATGTTGTGTAGTCTATTTCGGATGGTTGACTCATGCACTTTGACATTGACTGAGGCAAGACTTGCCTGTAAATACCTTGATGTTATCCTGGGATTCTTGGAGACTTCCTGCAGCATCTTTCAGTCAGTTCTTGGGCTGAATTTGGTGGGACGACCTTGCCTGGATAGATTGCCAGTGGTTTGAAATTTTCTCCATTTGTTGATGATCTTTCGGAGTGATTGACAACAAATTGCTTGGAAATAGCTTTAAAACCCTTCCCAGACTCATAGGCATCAACAATCTTTCTTCTGAGGGCCTCTGAGAGCTCTTTTGATCTTGGCATGATGTAGCCACACACCTCAATTGCTAAGACCAAACCAGACCACAAGTTTCTGATGTTTATAGAAGGCAGTGTTCTCCAAGTTACACTCTAATGATATTCTAATCATTTGCACCTGTTTTGGTGCACCTGATTCTAATTTTAGGCATTTGATGCAATGATAAAGGTAGGGGTGTACTAACTTTTTCCACAAAAGGAAATTGCATTTCTGTTGATTTAAATAGTACAAATGAGTGCAAAATGTAATTTTTCAATGTTATTTTTTAAAATTAGAACACCTTTATCTATCGGTATTGTTGAAATGACGATCAAATATCCTTTTGTCCAAAAATGTAAAAAAAGACAAAGCTTTTCATGGGGTGTACTTACTTTTTCACATCGCTGTAGGTACAATGCCCCCCCAAAATTGTATTAATCTGTTAATGTTAGTGTTTTCATGCACTGATCATATACTGGTGACAAACAATTGGTCAAACAACATATTATACATAAATCATATTTCAGCATCACTACCACAGAGGAAATTCCAATTAGGTTTATCACAGTATAACAATTACTAGTTAATAAGCACTACAGTATATACTGTATACAATAATTAATAATTAGTAACAGTGGTACAAATGTTATATTGTATAATATTGATGAATGTAAACTGAAACTCTTAGTTCCCATCACCATGAATTTGTTTACCAAAAAATTCCTATAAGAGCGATAAGATCAGCGTAGTATTTTAAAAATGGTGCCGGTCTTTCTCACTGCAGGAATGGAATCACTGGAAGTACCATTAGTCAGCCATTGTTCATCAAGTTAATCGATCAGAATTTTATATTTCAGGAAAAGTGACTTCCAAGAACTACACTTACAATAACCTCATTACTGACCATAGCACAGATGGAGGTCAGAGCTCAGGTGTACAAAAGTCAGATAGACCACATAGGAGAGCCATAGAATCAATCAGTCCATCAGACCAACCCTGTTGAAACAGATGGTGGTCCAGACTCTCATGTATCTGTATGAACTGAGGGATGTACAAAGTAATATTTAAACATCTGTGAAATGTTTAAAGAGACATTTCATCCAAAACCAGAAAAAAACAAATAGGTTTGCACTTCTATCTAGTGTTTATCAGGGAGGGTAGGTAAGGGTTACGGGAATCCTGTTAAAACATTTTAAATTGTGAAACATTTAACAGAGGTTTAATGTCATTTTCAGATGTACTGTGTTTGATTGTAAGATTTTGTAAGGATTTGTTTTGCATATTCAGATTTTCAAATATAGAATTTAGTCTGTAAATTAAGATAACTACCCTGTCTCTGGGTTTGTAGGCATGAATGCTGTTTTTTTAAATACTTCATTTCAAGGGAGATGAAGCTATTAAAGAAGAGCTTGGCTATTAAATTCTTCTTTGCTTAATCTGGCTATCAAAATTTTATTATCTCTGAACTTTTAAATTTAATGATGATTCTGTAGTGAGACAGATATACTTTGAGAAGAAAAATAGTTCTCCCTTAGCTACATCAGCAGTTTCTGTTAAGTTCAGTAAAAGTACTAAGACAGAGAGAAAACATATACTGTATACTGCATGTTCAATTTCTCCTCACATCTGTTACTATTCCCAAATGGCCATTATGTTTTCTACAGATATGCTTCATGCTTAAATGATTTCACTTGTCTGAAAGCTTATGGCTAATTTGACAGCTATTGGAAATATACTGTATTATTAAAAGCTATTTTATACACTCCATATAAACATGTGACTTCTGTATCTTTAAACCACAATTTTTTAGAAATCTAATTTACAAGGCCTTTGCATTGACCTTGTTTCCATTTGTGATGCAGGTTTTGCAAATGTTGTCTCAAGAAAGATACATTGAAGTTACTGTACATGCCTATGCTGCTGCCATCTGAAATCTGATCTCTGGCCTATTTTCCTAGGACCGTTGATCCCTGGTCTGGCTTGAGTCCACTAAGATACAAGTTTTGTTGTATAAAACCTCACTGGTGTTAGATTTAACATTTTCCTTCATGTTTAAAATTTCAGGCCACCTGTTGTGACTATGAGACCTTAACAGACCTCTATTTGACAACTGGAAATTTTATGAAGATTGTGTTCTGTTCTAGTTGTTAATGCATTGGAGGGCAGAAAGTGATCCTTTAGGGGGGTGGAAAGTGATCTGTTGTTAGATATCAGATTAGGTATTGTTATCAATTCTTCTATTACCTATTAAAAAGATCTGTGCAATAACTGGCTCTTTTGGAAACTGGAAACTGGGGAAGCCATAAAAGAGATTGTGCAGAAAATCTGAACTCAGGTTTCAACTTAAGTGACACCACCAAACGACGGTGGTGGTGACTGACAGTTTCAAGACTTTACAATGTGTACTTTGGAAGTATCATGTAATTTATAAAAATGTTCAAAAAAAACTTGATACTTAACTATGGCTGCCATGTACAGTAGCATACTGTATACACATTATAATTAAACCCAAATTGCACCCAGAGGTGTTCTGATAAATAAAAAAAAATCTTGAAGACATTGATTCTTGGAAATAGAGATCGCAGATACAGAAGCATAAAGTATGTTGACGCAAGTCATCAAAAACAACACGTTATAGGACAGACATTGATAGGGCTGACATTTAGCCCATGATGACAGAACACACAAGGATGGTATAGTTCTTGCCGGAATGCAAGAAATTTCTTTGTTCTAGGTCAAATGGCTTTGTTCTAGGTCAAAAAGTGTTGAGATGGAT
This sequence comes from Atractosteus spatula, assembly GCF_055471065.1. Taxonomy (NCBI): domain Eukaryota; kingdom Metazoa; phylum Chordata; class Actinopteri; order Semionotiformes; family Lepisosteidae; genus Atractosteus; species Atractosteus spatula. The sequence continues at coordinate 55,426,196 of NC_142706.1, forward strand.
TTTTGGATTCCCTCTTTTCAAATCCTTTCAGCATAGTTATAGTGTATATTAGTTTAAATGTTGTTCTACAGTACATACCAGTATTTGTGTATTATGAGAGACAGAGATGAAATGATTAAGAAACAAACAATTTTTGTTTCTTGAATCTGTAAAAAGAGGAAAAAGGAAACTAAATGCACCAGTTCCTAGCACCACCATCATCACAGATACTGAAATCCAGACATGAGTCACAATACTTTTATTCAGGACTAGTGACACAAACAACACAAGAAAAAGAGAAGTGGTGGTAAATGTACCCATTCTTAGGGACATTGGAAGTGAAAAATGTGACAAAGATCTCAAATCTATAACAATATGCTGTCTCCCTGAAGCTGAGGTAGTTGTCATCATCCAATATCTAGTCTGGGTCCTAGAAAAGGTGAAGGTATAAGAGATAAGATAAGATCACTTTATTGGCCATATACAATTTCTTGTAGTAGAACCAACAACCTTCCAGCCACAGGCGCAGAGCCACCGCATTGAAAAGGGTGAGATGTAGCACTATACTGTACATTGAAAAGACTATACAAGCACAAAATCCTAACCTAAATGAAACAAGTGTCACAGAATTTATACAAACAGGACATTTAAACAACCATTCAAAAGACATACTGTAGGAGTATGCAACATTTGGATTTCAGTTTTAATGCAATTTTATATAATGAACACAGTAACATGCATTAAAGAAGAAGTGGGTTTAATGGGGGAATTTTAGCCTTCCTCACAGAGACTGAGAAAAACCATCAGAAATATCAGTAGCTGAAAACAAAGTGGTAGACATAACTAATTGTAACTACTCAGTTTATCTGAGTAAATCTGTTTTACTTATACATATACAAAAGATACCTACTGTATGTCAACCATGATGCCACAGATGTTGGAAGGGATGAACCGTAGAATGGCAGGAGAGCGATAAAAGACCCTGGCAGAACGAGGTTTAGCCTGAGCTCAGCTTTTCTGGAAATGCCATATAGAAACCTATGCCCTCAGACCATGGACAGGAGTGACCTGGTGCTAGGCGGGTCTCAGGACATCCGAACCTCAATGCTGAGCAAGGAGCATAGAAAAAACAGGAAGTAAATAGGCTACACAACAAGACACACCAGAAAGATATGAATAATCACAGGGAACTAGGAACAGGACAGAAGTAGAGCGCCCTCTTGGTGTACTGGATGTGACAGCACCCCCCCCTTCAAGGGCGGCTCCTGATGTCCAAAAAAAGAGCTGCACAGCACTGGGGGGAGGAAAAACCTCATTTAACTGAAAGGAAACCTCCGGGAGTCCATGGCTAAGAGCTACCCCTGTCACGAACACGGACTGAAATCCATGTCAGATCTTATAGAAGACCCTATGCGATGCGGTAAGAGCTGGAGGAAACAGGAGGCGTGGTAAAAGGGAACACACAGGGGTTTAATAGTGCACAAAATAATAGTGACAATCCGTGAGACAGTGTATGGGGAAGACAAAACGGCATCCAAATCCAAACGGGTCCAAGGGCAGGTCAAAACACAGTCCGAGAGTCCATCAGCAAGGAATCCATCCTGGGACGCGACAAAGTTAAAATCCCCAGGAGGGGGGAGCACACGGACAAACAAAACATGGAGGTCCAAGGGTGACAGGGCGAGATCCTCCAGACCCCAGGCTCAGGAAGCAGGAGGTGTCGGGGATGAGGCCTTTGCCCTCAGGAGACGGACGTAGGGTTTCCTGGTGCTAGGCGGGCCTCGCGACATCTTACCCTAATGATGAGCCCCGAGGACTGGAGGAGCTGGTCTTAAATAATAACACTAAAAGGGTACACCTGGAGAACTAAATCACACGAACAATAATGGGAGCAGTGGAGCGCCCTCTAGGGAGGGATGTCGGGCGTGACAACCCCCTCCTCCAGGATAAAAAAACCTTTTTGAGTAGGGGGGGGGGGGTGGGCTGGGCTCCAGAGAAGCAAGACAAAATACCACACCGAACATATAAAAAACCACGAACAACAAAAATAAACCCTGATAGAACAGGGGAACAAGCAACACATAAGGGCATGGAAGCCCAGACCAGAGGGCATGGGAGCCCGGGACAGACAAAACACATAAAATAGAAAAAATCACACACAATAAAAATTAAACCTGACAGAACTGGGAACAAACAACACATAAGGGCATGGGAGCCCAGAGCCAGGGAGATTAGGGGGTGTGGGAGCCGGGGAAAGACAAAGCACACAACAAATGTTGGCATTTGCAAATTCTGACAGAAAATATCAGGCCATCCATTTGTCAGCTGAAGCTGAGCCAAATGTGGGTCAAGCAGCAAGGCAATGAACTTAAACATACAAGCAGATCTATTTTACAACAGAATGAACAAAGAAAAATACATTTCTCATTTTATCAAAGTAAGGGCCTAAACCACATTGCAATGTTATGGCAAGACTAAAAGTGAGTTGTTCACGTATGAGCATGCAGTCTTGTAAGGAAGAATGGACCACAATTCCTAAAAGCTGATGCAAGAGACTGGTAAACAGTTATGGGAAACTATCACGGATTTCGGAAGGGCAAGCTGTGGAATGACAAGGAGAACAATAAAGACCCTATGCATAGCGGTAAAAGGGGCAACACAGGGGTTAGCCCAGGCTCAGGGGGTCAGACGAAGTCGGTAAGAAACCTATGCCTTCAGGCCATGGACAGGAGCGACCTGGTGCTAGACGGGTCTCAGGCCATCCGTACCCTCAATGCTGAGCGAGGAGTAGAGCATAGAAAGGAAATAAATAGGCAACACAACAAGAAACACCGGAAAGACATGAATAACTACAGGGAACTAGGTACAGGACAGAAGTAGAATGCCCTCTAGGTGTACTGGGTGTGACAGTAACCCGCCCCCCCCCCCTTCAAGGGCGGCTCCTGACACCCAAAAGAGAGCTGCACAGCACTGGAGGGAGGAAAAACCTAATTTAACTGAAAGGAAACCTCCGGGAGTCCATGGCTGAGAGCTACCCCCTCCTCCTGGGTAAAAAAACCTTTATTGAGTACAGGAAGGGGGGCCGGACACATGCTTTTTCTCGGCTCAGAAGGTATATGTTGACTATTCACTTGGTGACCAGCAAGAAACCTAATTGAACAAAAATGGGTTGTTTGGAGTCTACAGTGTATGATTAATGGACTGATCTTATAAATGACATCTGTGTAGCTTAATGGAAAAATGACCTTTTCTCCCAAATTGCATTCAGAAAACGTCATAAAATATCAGGCTAGTTGAATTAACTTTGCTTTGAGATTTAACTTTCTGTTCTTATAATGATCCATAAGAAAACATTTACCTATTTTTATTTTTTTATTTCAATATACTGTATGTGTTTCGTACTTTGCAATTTACTGAAGGAATTAATTATCACATTTATAAATAAAGTAAATAAAAATCATATGCTGGATACATACAGCATACTTATACTTGAATGGATACTTGACTGCACCAATAAGTACAGATAAAAAATGGATGCTCAAATAAGGATAATTAGTGGCATCCCAGAGATTTTTGTTTCAGGATCACTTCTCTTCCTAATTAATGTCAATGATTTAGATCTTTGTATAGTTAATGAACTAGACAGTTTTTAGTAGATAATACCAAAACATGGAGGAGTAGCAACCAATATACAAGCTGCAAATGCAATTTAAAAAGACAGAGTCAGAACCCAAGAGGGCAAACATCTGGCACAGAACATAGACTTGGGGAGAAAATTATGTAAAAGCATACAAGCTAAAATGTAATCTATAGATAGGATGGTACTTAGGAATAAAAGACGTAGGTGTTTATCTTAGCACATCTTCTTATCTTCTAGTCAATGTGAAGAAGCAATTAAAAAGGCATAAACGTTTTATAATGGTTAAAAGTGTACATCAACTGGATGCTATTCTAACCTTGTACAAGAAAGAACTAATTTAGAATACTGTATTGATTACAATTTCCAGACAAGTTGCAAAAAAGATCGCTGCTTTGAAAACAGCTCAGGGAAAAGCAACCAGGTACGTTTCTAAATGAATAGAAATGTCCTATTCTGACAGGCTAAAAGAAAGACAGTAAATCCTTCTAGTCTTGAAGATAGACAATTATAAGGGATACAAGCTTTCAAAATTTTTCAAAGCACTGGCATTTAAACTTATGGACTTTTTCAGAATCAATAATGAAACACGAACCAGAGGACACAAGTGAAGTATTTTTTAAACTAAGGGGGAGTACTTTTAAAACTGAAAACATTTTAAAAACTTTTTAAAACTGGAAACTTCAGTGAAAGGATTTAATGAGTTTTGGAAGAAATACAACCACACTGTATTGTATGATTTTTCAGAATTTCTTCTTGCATCAAAGCAACTACAGTATATTTTACACACATGTTGTCAAAGATCATATTGTGACATATTTTAAAAAATTACTGGATGAAATTTTCAGATCAACTACTGTATCTATTAATTACCAAATAAGCTGGTAAGGGCTTCATCTCTTTTGTGACTGTTTTATGTTCCCTTAGTCTGATTAGAATATTTTTTTTATAAATCATGTTATGTATATGGTATACTGTAACTAGTGATTTGTTTTTTTCTCCATTCAGACATAAACAGATTTTTTTGGGAAATATTACATTAGACCTTAATATAAATTCAATAAAACATTTAGTTATACTTCAGGCAATAGTTAAATTCCATGCAAAGACGGAGAAAACATGCAGATTCCTTGCAGATGGGCACTAAATTAACACATGAGATATTGTTGTTGTGAGGCAGCAGTGCTAACCATCTCACAGCAACAATATCCTGTGTTCATTGAGTACCTGTCTGCAAGGAATCTTCATGTAACACAGTTTAAATTTACACAGTATTTACAGTATGTAGTAATATTTACACAGTATGTAAATCTTAGAAAAATATTTCATGAAATCAAAATAAACTTACATTCACTCTCCTGAAGTGCTGAAGAGCGAATGTGTGTAATTTTGAGTTTTTTTATCCCACTGTGCACAGGCAATATCAACATTTAATGTATTCTTTTGGGACTCCACTTTGTTCCTCGTGTATTAATGTACACAATACTTTGTTCTTGTTTGCAATTTAAGCTTCTTAAAAATCTGCGGTCATTCATACAGTATGTGGTTTGATTTTTAGGGCACCAAAATATAAAACGTCCTTGTTAATATTTAAAATAAATTTTGCCATTTCGTTATTTAATAAAATTCTTTTAGGTCAAGAGCAAATTCATGTAGCAAGAACAACAAATATAAGTCTATGTCTTTAATTGTCCTTTCCAAAGATAAAGTAAGCTAGTAAGCTCACAGTGAGCTCCATTATGTTGACAGCACAATCTGCTGTGGAATGTTTTCATAGACAGCCTTATAAAGCTGAGTACACCAAGGCAAATATATTGCAGATCCAGTAATCATATGATATATTGATATTATAAACAATCCCCTAAAATGACTGAAGTGTCAGTGGTGGGCTTCAAACAGTGAAGTGAATAACTTTACACTTGTAAGTGTTTTGTAATTATATTACTTTTGATATTTGAGTGTTTGATCTAAAAGATCTGAGAAAACTTCAAAGATAAATATGTGCTTGAATCATGGAGAGCAAAATTGAAGTAAAAGCCATTGAAAACAATCAGAATAGTACTATTGTCTATAAGGCCAGATTATAAAGGCAGGATAACAGAACTTCTCTGATGGCACAATAGATTTAGAAACCATAAAACTAATCTATGGAAAAGGAAAGTAATACAAAATCATAACACTATGCTATTAAGAGTTGATGCATAATGTAAAAAACTAAGAAACAACAGAACAGAATAAGTAAATTTTGGTGCACAATGTTCAGATTTATGTTTTTCATCAGTGAAGTAGTCTGAATTAGCATACTCCTGGTGTAAATGATTTTTTCAAGTTCAAGTTCAAGTTTATTGTCATTATACTCATATACAGGTATATGCTATAACGAAATGCTATTTAGCTAGCTCTCGGACATAAGTAGTACAAAAAAAACAACAACAACAATACAATTGTATAACAAAAGAAAGACAGAGACAACAGGCAGTGTGGAAAAAACAACAACAGGCAATGTGCAAAAACAACAACAGGCGATGTGCAAAAAAACAACAGGCAATGTGCAAAAATCAACAACAGGCAATGTGCAAAAAAAAACAACAACAGGCAATGTGCAAAACAGCAAAAAGGTAACAGGTTATGTGCAAAAACATGCATCAGCAGAATGAAATAAAGGGATAGAAATTATGGGGAGTGAACTTTTGACATGTATGGTAGAGGTAGATTTTCAATGTGTGTTTGGGTTTTTGGTAAGAAAGAAAGAAGGCACTGTGAGGTTCAGATCATAGGTGAGAGGTGAGGTGAGAGTGAGAGAGGCTGGGAGTTTAATAGTTTGATAGTGCGGGGGTAAAAACTGTCTCTGAGTCTGGTAGTCCGGGCCCAAATGCTCTGGTACCGTTTTCCAGATGGTAGAAGATCATAAAGTCTGTAGCTGGGGTGTGTGGGGTCTTTGATGATGCTTAGAGCTTTCCTCAAGCACCGTCTGTCATAAATGTCCTGTATAGATGGGAGGGCAACCCCAGTGATGGACTGGGCAGTTTTCACCACCCGCTGTAGGGCTTTGCGGTCAGCAGCACTGCAGTTGCCATACCACACTGTGATGCAGCCTGTCAGTGTGCTTTCTGTAGTGCATCTGTAAAAGTTGAGGATCTGGGGACATATCTTAGCCTTCTTCAACTGCCTTAGGAAGTACAGGCGCTGTTGCACTTTCTTGATCAGACGGGTGGTGTTGAGAGACCATGTGAGCATGTGACCATGTTTTTAATAATACTCTTAAATCTATGCAAATAAATATCAGTATTGAACTAATTGGAATGCTTATATAAAGCTTTTCTCTCATTTTCTGTCCTTAAAAATACTTGTTTTCATAGGAATAATACTGTAAAGTCCTTATTTCCTGATGCATTTCAGGATATTCAGGGAACACGAGTAGATTGCAGGTACATTATTATGGGAACAGAAATGGAAACTAAGAGGGAATGCGTTAACAACATGTACAGTATGATCTACAGTATTTCTTTGCAAAAATGGTTGTGGGAAGCAGGAATACACTGTCCAGCCATGCTGCTGAAAACAATACCTTGAGGTCTTTCTAGAAATTCATGTATGATACAGTATGTTTTGTGTAGGTAGCTGCTAGTCAACATACAAGGTAGAATGATGTTCTCTTATTGGCAAACCTTCTTGTATAACTTTACCTCAGTGGCATTTTTTCTGCTTCAGACAAAGAGATTGAGTTCTTTAACCCTTGAAGTATTAACAGTGCTTTGCAAAAGAATTGAAGCTTTTGTACAGTTTTCACATTTTGTTGCTTTGGAGTTTGCAGTCATGACAATTTGAAACAAAAATTAATATTTGTTATATACCCATATATATTTCATGCATTCAAAGCAAATACATAAAGAAATAACTAAAAAGATCATATGAAAGAAAAATGCTCCTGATCGCATAAGTATTCAAACCATTTATTGCAGCAAATCTAAATTAATTTAGGTGCACAAAATTACATGAATGAGTCACACAATTAGATGGTTCTCATAACTTAAAATAAAAGCTCTGTAAGGCTGCTTTGTTAAGTAGTGAATTTCAAGCAAAGACTCAACCATGAAGACTAAGGAGCTTTTAAAGCAAATCAGGGATAAAGTAATTGAAAACACAGATCAGGAGTAAGGTGCAAAAAATAGGTCTCTGAACATCCCTGTCTGCATAGTCTATTCAGTCATGGAAGGTGCATTTTACCTCCCAGACAGCCTAAGTCAGGCCATCCCTCCAAACTGAGCAGCTGAACAAGGAAAAAACTGGTGAGGAATGCCACAGTGAAGCCAATGACAATTTTGAAGAACCTACAGAGTTCAATTTTTGATGTGAGAAAATGACTTCATGAGTCAACAGTAACCTGGGACACTTTACAGCAGTAGACTGTATGGCACATAAGTAAGAAGGAAGCCATAACTGAAAACAACACGTATTTAAATGATACCACAAACATGCTGCAAAATGTTTTGTGGTCGGATGAGACAAAACTGGAATGTTGTGGTCTAAATGCACAGCAATATGTCTAACAAAAGCCCAGTACAGAGCATCACCCAGTCATCATTATCCCTGCTGTCAAGCATAGTGGTAGCAACATCATTTTACAGGGAAGCTTCTCATCAGCAGGGGCTTGGAAGCTTGTTAAGATTCAGAAGAAAATGAATGGAGTAAAAACACGGGAATAGAGGAAAATCTGCTTCAATATGCTAAAAAGTCTAAAACTGGGCCAACAATGTAGCTTTCAGAAGGACAATGACAAAATACAAGGACAAAGCTACATTGGAGTGGATTATGAATAAGAAAGTGAATATCCTTGAGTAGCCCATTCAAAGTCTTGACTCATATCCTATAAAGAATCTGTGGAAAGACTTCAAAATTGCTGTCTAAATTCGATCCCTAAGCATCTTGAAAAATTTCACCCACCTTGTGTGCAAAGTTGGTAGAGACTTTACCAAAATACCTGCAGATGTAATTGCTGTCATATGTCATTTTGTGACTTATCTTACCCTTAGAATTCTTCATTTTGTGCATTCAGGTTTTGAACAAAATCCATCCATCCATTTTCTAGCTGCACAGGGTTATGAGGGATACCAGACCTTCTCCTGGCAACTATCGGGTGCAAGGCGGGATACATCCTGGATGGGATGCCAATACATTGCAGGGCACAAACAGACACAAACACTCATAAACAAACTCGTACCAGAGCCAATTTTCTTAGAAGCCAGTTAACTTGCCAGTATGTCTTTGGACTGTGGGAAAAAGCCCACATGAACCCTATATTCTTGAACCCTGGATTCTATACAGCACAGCAAAGTTTTTGCAAATATCCTTTGGAAGATGCAATGTTAGAAACATTTCTGGACACACAATATTATTTATCTTACCATAAGAACAAATTAAAAGTTTTTATTAATGCTGCTAAGAAAAGATACATACAGTATGGGGTTGTATAGGTTTTCCACTTTAAAATTTGTTTGACACAGGTCCTCTTTCACAGGACTTATATGGTGGGAAATTTTCTGTGAGTCATTAATCTAACTGCAGATTGATAAAAGGGTTGTGGTTTAATTTTACATTTTATATATAAACTGATTTATTTTGGTCTTTTCTGAGATGTCTTCATCTGGGTGAGAATGCTAGCTACTTCAGTATGTATGTGCAATACTCATAATTTGAAAGAATTGCTACACCACCCATGTATGGGGTGGTCTGTCATCTTCATCCATTACAATGCAAGATTGGTAATCTAGTCTCACAATAACACTCTGTCATCCTTATATCTCTAGCCAGGAGTTATTCATATTTGGAAAGTAGTTTTGTACAGCCAAGTTAAAGGAGTCACACCCTCACTGAACCACCCACAAAGAAGCCTTTTGGGTTATATACACTTTTGTGTGGGATTTCCCAGATGAGTTTTAAAATCCAATAAACTAATATTATAACAGTATATCAGTTTAGAATGTTTCAGAGCTCCAATGGGCTATTTTATTTAATATTTCTTTAAGATTATACTGTATATATATACTGTATATATATACTGTATATATATGACTGTATGTAGATATTTGCTTTATACTTTAAATTCACATTAACATTCTTACATTTCTTTTCTGAAGTGCGAATGAATTTCATGCACATTTACAGTAACTGCAGTAGATATTATTTCTAGATTGTTGTATGTGCATTTTGAATCACTGGCAAATCATAAAAAAGAGCCCTAATAGAAATTTGATGGCTGTAGGACATGTCAACATGTTCTTGAATTTATAGTTAGTATGAAAGAATTAGTACTTTTCAGAAATAAATTAATTTAAATTCAGTGCACACAAAATTAATTCTAATTTAAATTATTTTTTAGAAAGCTTTTGTTACTATACCACACAGTACTAAATATAATATCCTGTGGTCGAGGGTCACATTTTCATATTTGGGAATTGTCTAATTATTGAAGACTCTTTACTGATTTTATTTTGCCTTACAACATAGATTTAAGTTACAGTAGATTTCTTGAAAAGGGCACAGATTTCACAATAAGTCTACAGGAATTGTGCTAGTTTGATATTGAATCTTTTTATTACACTAAGAAAAAAACAGATTGAAAATGACATTTATTTTTCACTCAGGTGTTGAGAGTTTCTTCCTTGGCAAATACACCTCAGGCTGAGTAAAGCAAGTTGGTTGTTAAATAAAATAGTTATGTGAACTATATTATGTGAACTATATTTTCTATCTGATAGTTTCTCTGAGACTGAAAGCAAAAAAATACCTTACACCTGTAATTAGAATGTTAATTTCCATGACAACGAAATGATCAATAACAATAAGTAAGCATCAACAAAAGTGTCACAGCACAACTGATTTTCTATGAATTGGCTTCTGAAGCAGCTCTCCTATTAAAGCAGTTAGGCATGCCTGACACAATCTGGACCTACTCTGCATGCTGATTGTGCTAGTAATACGATTGTTATTATGCTAATCTTTGGACAAAAAGGACCAACTGAAACTAGTCAAAATGAGTGAATGAATGAATACAGGAAAGTAATTCAAGAATCAAGAGAGTAAAAAGAAAAAGACAAACCTACTTGTGGCACAAACTATCTAATTTATTAAATTTGTTTGACTGAAAAATTACAACATCAACAACAAAATAATATTAAGAAGAATTATTCCTTTTTCTATAAAAAGGGTGTTTTCATTCAATTTATATAGAGGTTTACATCTGAAGTGATGCCTAGACACTTTAACCATAGGAAGGAAGCCACATCACTGGAGGTACTGTAACACTTCTACAGTCACAAACAGTGCCACATGATCTTCAATGACCAAAAAGCCATGACTTCAGTTGACTTCTGAAAGATGCACCTCCTACAGCACAGTGTCACTGGTCACCATGCTGCTGTATTGCAATACAAATTATAATCAGGAGAAAAAAAAGTTCCACTTATAGAGGTCTCCAATCTCTGTACTAAAGAGATCCAATGTTAATGGCCTTATGAAATTTGACAAGATCAGATTAACTTCTTTCAAGAAATGGCGGGATGAAATACTCATATTATGTTATTAGCATACCAAAAAAGCTAAATATGCTAAATAGATTTTTCTTGTTTGTAACGTCTGTATTTAAAGGTTTTGTTCAGAAAACAGAACAGAGCCAGCACAAAACAAAGCATTTGCTTGTTACTGTTGAAGTTGATAAGAATGAAACGCTCATGGTTTTTCAGGATCAGATGAAGAGGTTTTGCTTGCAGATATTGTTTCATACACAACCTTCAGAAATTCACTCTGCCAAAGAACATTGAGACTTAACAAATCTTTGCAGCTTTCATGGTGCTTATAGTGTGCTGCATCATCAATTTATGGCATTTACTATAGCTATACACATTCTTCTTGAAAATTGCTTACTTTACCTCCACCATGAGAATGCCATCATAGACTAAAATTGTTAAAATACTCAACAGCAGAATAAACATACGATATTGAGCATCCATGATGCATGCTCTCCTTAAGGAAGAATAAATCAATTTTTAGAGCCTTGTCTTGAATTGTGATTTTTAAAAAATATTTCCATATTTTATTGCTGTGAATTCCCATTATGGCCATCAAGAGATCTGAAATAAACTTCAATATACAGTATAATTAATTTGACTGAAAAGACTTTTCATAAGAGATTGGAGACATAATCATTAAGATGTCAGGAACTTTTGTGAAAGATTCAATTAAAGAGGGATCTGGGGCCTCTGTTTACTCAGGTATGTCATTTAATACTTGAACTTTGGTTTTTTAAACTTAATTTCAGTAAACACTTTCAGTGAATAAAATCAAATCTGCCATGTGTGTTTTAAAATATTTTTGGAATATAACATCAATTCATGAAAGAGACCCAATGAAGGAAGACTATTACATAAAATGTAAAATGATTAGACAACTCTTAAAGAATGAATTGTTCTAAGAACTATTTCCAATTTTAATCCACTTGTTTAGTACAAAATGTTTAGATTGTTCAATTGTGAAGTGTACAGATAAATGCACATTACATGGTAACCTAATCTTATCATAACGACAATGTATTAAATTCATCTATGGAATAACCAAATAAAACAAACACATGAATAGTCACTGCTGACATGGAAATCTATAAGAAATATAATTCTCAATTAGACAGCTTTTAACCATTTGAGTAAATAGTACAGGAGTTTTCAAACTTTTACATCAGAAAGTCCACAAGCAAATATGTAATGAAAAATAATTTAACACATCTTTACACATTGACTGACATAAAACATATTTATTTGTTATCAAAACAATTGGATTCACAATACAATAAAAAGAGAGGTATCAGCTGATACTTCCACGCTTGGTACCAGAAGAATAAAACTACCTGTGTGTCACTTTTTTTCATGTTTTAAAGTGGTCTGTCCTTGTTTCTCCTACCCACTCTAGGATCTACTGTAAGTTCTCAACATCTGGTCCCCTCTAGCTGAAAACTGTATAATCATCTTTCTTTTCTGTTGCTTTTGCTCTGATACCACTTACAACTAACATTAGGGCTTCTTTGTGAGCCCCATTTTTTATAATTTTCATCTTATCTCTTTGGCACTAGAGCTTTAGTCACATTAGCACTAATAAAGCTGCTTGAGCATTTACATTAGTTTTCTATTGCCCTGCCTCACATTCTCTTATTCTTCACTGAGCACCAGATCTTCATTAGTTTTTCCAGTCACTAACTTTCCTGGCTGATCCTGTTTGGCCAGGGACATCTCTCTACACTGAAAACTTACATCCCAGAACCATCTGTTTTTTTGTCTTCTCTCTATCATCCTTCATTACATCTCACACTCTCTAAGTTGTCCTTCACTCTCAATGTTAACAGTGATCTTAGAAGTCAACCTGTGCCTCTATCTCAACTACAGAAGGAAAGTAAAAAGGACTACATGTTGCTGCACAGTATTTTTAGTCAAGGAAGGTTGTTAATTGTCATGATGGACATTTGTGTGTTGCCAATGATGAAAAAGCTGTCTCACACAAGTAATTGAGCAAGATGGCACAATGATACGCAGTACCTCTGTGCATCAATAGCAGACATTTACCCAAATTTTCCCAATTCTGCTTTATCAAAAAACTTCAACTAGAGTGTGCTGTTGTTAAATTTTGAATCTAATCAACCCAGATAGAAACTCTCCGACTCACAAATACTCATACCATTGGTGCTTTCCTACTGCCCTAACACCATTTCTATTTCCAGGACCATCAATGACAACTTCCCCATTTTACGGAAACACACATCCACTAAAACCCTTTTTCCTGACCTCCCAATCATTGCATATCACGGACCACCTAATTTGTGCAACTTTTTTGTTCATAGCTTCCTTCACTGCCCACAGAAACCATCCACACCAGTCATCTTCCCCTGCAAAAGAACCCGTTATATCACCAGCAAATATATATCCAATACTATGTGAATGTGCAATTACAAGGCTCCAAGATGACATCACATATTTTCACCAATCCTCATTTACTGCACCTCATGCAGAAAATTGCTCATCCATTTACATTGTTGAAACAGGAAGAAGACTAGCAGACCATTTTAGGAAATCTGTGATATGTGATCAGATCTCGGAGGATCAAAGATCTCTCCAAACTGATAGTTCCCTAATTCACCTCTGATGATCATGATCCTACTATCCTCTCCGTCTGCGTCAAAGAGGGGTTTTGTAGTTCCTACTGCAGAAAAAAAACACCCAAAACCAAAGTGATCCTCAATCTTGTATCACACCTTATGTATCACACAGGAGCACAAAATCCTCAAAAGCGTTTAGACTGTGCTTACAGCAAATAGATTTGAATTTTAATTACACAGCAGAATGCAGGAAACATATCATTTGAAGGGAGAGTAAACAATACTTCTGTGTCGGTTTGCACAGACATGAATGTAAAGAGATGGCCAAAGCCAAACATAAAGAAAAACAATTCCAGGAGGACATACAACCCATCATATAGTTTTTACATTGTTAGCTTGCTGTTTACTGTTACCAGCAAAAACAGCAAGAGTAAGCCAGCCATAGGTATAAGTCTTACTGTCAAGTCATTGTAAATGTATTCCTTCAATGTTTAAAGAGCAGGCAAAAACCTACCTACAATACATTTTTCTACAGTTTCACATCAAGGACCCAAACGTCCAAACATCCATCCAATTAATCACCACATTTAAGCCTGAAACCCCACTAACTTAATGCTCTGAAATTGAGATACCTTGAGTAGTGCAATTCCCTGCCTGCTTCAAGAACCTGTCTTCTTGAGACTCCATTTCTCCAAAATGCCGCTTTTATTTCAACTTCCAGAAACTCCTCGCAGTCAGCATTGAATTTCAGTCCAAGTCCAAGGTCAGTCCAAGTCCTGTAAATCTCTGTCAGTCTGACCCCAGCTGTGCACTCCCGTCATCTGCAGCATTTAACATACAGTTTAACAGTTTAACATACAGAAATATTTATCAAGTAATAGGTTTATTCCATGCTGAAAAGAGAAGAAAGAAAACACAACGTTTCGGCTGTGGAGCCTTCTTCAGGTGTGAGAAAGACAGGGCAGTAAGCAAAGGTAATGTAGCGGGAGAATAAAAGCTGGGAGAGAGGAGGAGCGAGGGGCGGGAGCAGGGGACAGAAAGAGAGGCCAATCAGGAGGTGTGAAGTCAGGATAGGTGAAGAGAAATGGGAAATGAAACCTACAATGAATAGAGAGAATTTAGAAGAAAAGTAGTCTGTCGTTAAGAGAAGGGGGAAGGTGTGATCCTAGCTGCAGGATAATTTTTGTTTCTGTAGTCTTACTGATGTATGAGTTCGGAAAACCGTCTTTGAGAACAAAGATGGAGAGATTAGAGTGGTCATGGCAGTCAGAGGTGAGAAACAACGGGCTTGGAGAGATCTTTAATCTTCACAGCCTTAACGTGTTCTCTGAAGTGGTCTCCGAGTCACCTTCCTGTTTCTCCAATGTAGATGGCTGGATATTTACTGCAAGAGATACAGTAAATAAGGTTGCTGGAGGTACAAGATGCCATCTGGGTGATCCGGAATTGTCCTGAGGGACCTTGAATGAGTGTGGTGTTAGATGTGTACTTGCAGGTGATACAGCGAGCTCCGTTGCAAGGGAAAGTGCCTGGTGTGGATGGTGGCTGAGGGCGGTCAAGAGAGCTGTAAAAGAAGGTTACGCAGATTAGGTGGTCGGCGATAAGAGATGATGGGGCGGTCAGAAAAGACGGCCCTAATGGAGGGATCATCCTGTAGGATGGAAAAGTTGTCATTAATAGTCCTGGGGATAGGAAGTGTGTTGGGGTGATAGGGAAGCACCAAAGGAATGCAGTTATTACAGCGGGAGTTCCTGATTGAGTTGATGGTCCGAGGGGTGTTTTTGGCTCGGACAAGGGTCCTGTCAATAACACTGCTGGGGTATCCTCTGTTGATGAAAAAGGAGTACATGTTGAGGGCTTTGAGAGAAAATGTTTTTGAGGGAAAAAACGTTGTGTTTTCTTTCTTCTCTTTTCAGCATGGAATAAACCTATTGTTTGTTCCTTTGCAGCCTACGCATGCTGACGCAGCTACCCACCTGAATTATTTATCAGACAGGCACCTGTAAGGCACTGAAATTGCAGCACTACAAGCAGAGCAGTTTCTAATAAAACCACAGTATGCAACATACTGTAAATACAGTATGTGTTCAATATTAAAGGTCCTAGAAGAAAATTCTGAGTTCATCATTAGATTTAAATCCTTCAAGATTTAGAAATTGGCTCCTTTTAGTCAAACAAGAGCCAAACCATTAAAGGGAAGTACCATTTCATATTAACTCCATATGAAAGTATGTATTACTTCACATGGACACACTGTAAAGTGTCACTGATAATTGCTATTTCATATGCTGGGTGTAATCATTCACTCAATGGAAAGCCTGGCACAGAACAAGATCCATGCTGAAGAGGAGCTAATTTTCAAAGATGATAACACTTGTTTCTTTAGTGGGAGTGCATTTGAGACCGACATGCAGAAAACAACAAATATGTCAATTTAAACTTATGCATAAAAGGTTGTCTTCAGTTAATTTTAAATTAGACAGCTGGAACAGATCAAAAAGACATTTAAAAGTACAATGAAGAGCATGAAATTATTATGCCAAATTATTTTCTAATTAGTTATATTCATGTTTATATGTTTAGATCATTCACACAGAACTTAAAAATAGATTTCTTAATAATATAAAGTAGTTAAAAAAATCATGCTTTTGCTTTTGAAACACATTGACAAAAGCATGTTTTAGAGATGTTAAACATAAAAGTGTTGATTTAATATCACAATATACAGCCAGTTCTTCAGTTATGTTATCAAAAGTGAATGTAAGCACTGTATTCCTGAAAGGCAAGTTTAATGAAACTTGCGGGAACCTTTCTTTTTTAGTCTGTTTAGGCCTGCGTGGTTTCCTGAATTTGTTAATTCTCTTTATTAAAGGGTATGCTGATCTAGTGTGCTATGTGTTGAGTAACCACATCACAAAACATAGATTATGAGCCAATTCAATGGTAATTTGATATGATTTCCACATTTTGTGGACTGCTGACTTGCAATATATTCTGTCTTATATGTGGTCAGTGACTCCATATTCAAGCAGGTCTGAAGGAAAAGATTCATAAGCCATTTGGTTTATGTTACCAATGTGACTAATGAGACTAAACCTAGTTGAAATGTTAAATTCAAGCAAGTCTAGGCATGAGTAATAAACATGATCTTGGAACATCTGCTGTTTTCAAAGTCATAAGATCATATCTGTGAGTATGCAAGCTGCTTGTTTTTATGTTGTGTGAGCTGAGTTTCAATGCTATTTGACTTGCCTTCACAAGATGGAACATATTGCATGAAGCTGAGAGTTTTTTTTGTTTCTTTTTGAATTTTTCCATCATCATAGTACAAAAAGAGCATTAATAATATGTCTGAACATCTTTTCAACAAAAGATCAATGGGTTTTCCATGTTTCCATTCCCTTTTACTGTATTTACCATAACATTGAGATACTGAGAAAAATGGATAAATTATTAGTGAAATACCAAGGGCTGAAATTACTAACATTTCTTCAAAATGTTTCAAATCAAGCATTATGTATAATCATACAGTAAGTTGTTATTTTGCACAGATATACTGTATGTACAGTATGTATTTCAGTCACCAAACAAGGCAATTGGCAACAAAGCAAACTGTAATTGGATGGATGGAAGGATTCATGTATTTCCTTTTTTTTGTCATTTTTAAAATATAAATATGGGTGGTACAGTAATCAAAACAGTATTTATGATCAAAATTAGTTTCATGGTTAAAATCTGTTGCTGTCAAATAAAAAATGCTTAAATTAAATGTGGTAAACATTTAAACAACTTAAGCAAGTTATGAAAACCAACCTTTTCACATTTACTGCACAAGCTTTTGTATGGGGTTGTTGTGTTGAAAACTTGTTTTAAATGTTGAGAATATTGTAGTGATATTGGGTTCTATCATCTGAATTTTATCATTGCCTAAGAGAAACAAAGTTATTTGTATCTAACAAGTCTTATATTTTTAAATTAGATTATGACAGATTTGTTTTTCTTAATTATTCAGATGAGTGTTTGAATGTTTCAGTCAATGTTTCAAATAATTTAAAATTTTTTGAAACTCATACACCCATTTCTAGAAAAAGGCAATGGTACCAGCTTCAGCAACATAGATGAGTAGTTTATTCCATAATTGCGTATTGTATAACTAGTACAAACTAGTTAAGTTTGTAGATCATACCAAAAAAGAGGATTACAAAGCACCATAGAAACCATGCAAAAGAAATTAATGACTTTGACAAGATTCCACAAATCCATTGTGAAAAAACCTAGCAAATGACATTTAATGCTTGTAGACTATCGCAGAAAGAAATAAAACTAAAAATAATAAATGGGAACCAATGAGCTCAAAAGAAGTCATGAAAAATTCTTACAGTATGTATTTGTTATGAACACACATCCTACAATGGGAAGAAACAATAAAAAGACAAATATAATGTTAGGATATATAGAGTTGAATTTAAATCAGGGTACTGTATATTATGTCAGAATTGTACAATGTAAAACCTACTTTAGAATATCATGTACACCATGTTACACAATGCCTCATCGAGAGTTTAATGCACACATAACAGTCAAAGTGCCTCTTGTAGTTTTAGTATTTCAGGCTGATCCCAAAACTTGAGTGTAAACATTGTGGACAATACATAGACCTAGAATAAAATCTGTTATCCATGATAAACAACTATCCATTTTTAAAAAAAAAAATTGGACTGCTTTTAAACAGTAATAGGGCTGTAATTCTTCTGCCAATTTAATAATAATTAACTTGAATTGAAGCATAGCTCTTGATGTGAGCAGCTCAGACAGGAAAGTACTTCTTATTTTTCCTTTGATGATGAAGTTGGAAAGGTGAGCATCATCCATTAGGGTACACAGTGCCCATTTTCATGTTCTGTGACGTAGGTCTTTTAACTGCTTTTTTTCTTTCTAAGCTTTTAAAAGTTCTTTACTCAGCCAGGATTTAAAACAGATTGAATTTAAAAGTAAACTAAGCTGCAGTCATTGTTACATAAAAATCAAAACTGTGAAGAAAGAGAACATTTAGCACACAACTAATATTAATTAATCTACTCAATTAAACATGGTAAAACCTTTAACTTATTTTTGTGTCGCACTGACCGCTTTACTTGTGTCAGAAGCTGTAGCAATATCCTTGGCTAACTTCAGAAAACAGAGGAATATTGACATAACAGGAGCTGGTAAGATTGCATTTCTTTTGATAATCATGTTACAAAATGTTTCATCCAATGAGGACTAGTATTTCATTTATTAGTTGCATGGAAATCACAATTTTGTGTATATAAATATTATCTTAATATTCTATTTTTACCTGTGCATTATTAACAAAAAAGGTTATTGTTAGAACTTAAGAACAATGTGTTACAGTTATGTTGTCATATTACATTTTAAAAAATCTCAATAAAATTACTAAAAGAGTCTTATATCAACTATTAAAATAATCTACCTTGTTTGTTTTTTATTATTGTTTAAAAATAGTAATTCCTCTCACCATATAAAAAATGATTAACACATTTAGATCTTCATGTGACAGCATATATCTTGTAACAGTACAGATAGTCTGGTATTATCTAAAATTCCAGTTTTCAATCTATTTACTTACTATGTACAATACTTTGCATTTTTTTACAATTTGTGTGGAATTACTCATCAGGATTGTATTTTGTAAAACTGACCAGTGTTTTCACATTTAAATTGAAACAATGAATTGTTAATTGTAATTATACAACTTTTTACCACTGGAAATTAAAATTGTAATGATTTAGATGCTAAAGTGGACTTTTAGCAGTCTACACAGCTTCAAAGAAGCAGCAGTAAAAGGGTAGCAGGCAGGTAATTTTTCATCTGTTATTTTTAAATATTTGCATTTAAATGTTAAAAAAATAAAATGTATAATTTTACTGTGTACTCCAGTTTGCAGAAATGGAGATTGGTTGGTTATCATCGAAGGTATTCCAGAGTGTGGTAAGTACTCTGTATCTTTGTTAAATACTGTGAACATTAAAAAAATTAAATGTATTAGTGAGAGTCAACCATACCACTAGGTACTGTACAATATGTCTTTTGAAGGCATTTGTACAATAGTTGGAATGTTTTGGATCTGGTCTATTACTTTTTAATGATGTCATCAATAAGGAAAGTGTGTTAATCTTAATATTTAAAGATTATTAATACTGGGATAAAGATGTGTACATATAAAACATATATATATAGTGGAATTCACTTTGCTTCATTTTCATTTTTACATTACCATGTTTTTTTTTAAATTTTGTCAAACAGTTGCATTTATTTTTAAAGAGTAAATAGTTCTGGGGATTGGAATTATTGATATCTGACTGTTCAATAGAAACTTGAAATTTGAAAATTAGAGCTTTTAACAATGTAAAAATAGCAAGGCATAATGTTTTTAATGTGTTCTTCTGAATACTTCAAGATAATTGCTCATAATGTTAAGAATTTAGCAGTGCTCTAATGCAGCTATTAACCAATTAAATGCCCCAAATATCTTGCCAATATCAGAAACTGTTCTATTTTTTGGTGCCATAGTGAGTTTCTGATAACATGTTTCAGGCCATTTATATTCACTGGTTGCAATGTCAACTACTGGTTAGCTTCTAATGCTATGGTCTCATTTTCAGGGTTAGAGATCATGACTTGGTGATGAATATTAAAATATGAAAAGAACGAAGTTAATTATACAAGCCACTGATAAGAACAGATACACTTTTGTTAGGTTATCTGGAAAATACAAGACGCAAAGTTTGTCAGTTTAATTCATGCTCCCTTCCATACACTTTGCATTTTTAATTATTCACCACATGTGGAGAACTAGATGACCTTGATTAGACTTAATGTATTTAAGGTCTTTTGAGGAAATTTCAGCGTGGAATCCTCTGTGCTTGTGTGGCAGGAATGTTCTAACAACCAGTATGAAAGTGGGAAGTACTTGTCACCAAGACAGTCCACCAATGTCCCTGTGAGGTTAAATGAAATAGAGAAAGAAAATATTACCATACTACAGTGCAAGATTCAGCTCATGACAGTCTGGGGAGAGGGTAATAATAATAATTAATAATTGCTTGCATTTGTACAGCACTTTTCATCTCAAATGATACCAAAGCTTAAACAATATATACCATCCACAACTGAAGTACAGCACCCACCTGGCAGCCATTGTGCCTCAGGAGACCTAATACAAAGCAAATCAATTGAACAAGAGAGAAATGATTTTCCTACAGTACTTTGATTAAAGTGGGAATCTGGAAGACCAAGTTATTAAAGCCCAAGATAGAAATTAGCCAGGAGACCAAGGTCAACAGTTCTATCTATACGAAGAGAATCATAGGATCTTTAATGATCAAGCAGTCATGGCATTACTTTAATATCTTATCTAAAGGATAACACCTTCTCCATCTGATCCAGTTTTGAATTTTTGTTACAGTATCAGTACCCCCACCCACTGGTCCACTATGTCAGCATCAATGCCGTGGAGCGCTTCTCCAAATGTCAGATAAATTACAGTGAGCAGAGGACCCAAGGGAAATTAAGGTGGAGAAATCGCCCATTTATGAGCAGCATTCGGTTTTGGCGAGAAGCAGATCTTAAAGATTGTCTTCACCTTTTGGGAAGCCAAAATAGATACCTACTACATCCCTCGTTCACACAGTATACTATCCCCAGCAAATCTATGGAAGTTCACAATATTGTGAAATGTGTTTGAATGTTTTGCGTCCAATTCTTGTTGATGGTGACATTTAGGTGGAAATAAACATAATATGGGTAGTGGCATGCATCTGCATCTGATTACCATAGCTGATTGTATTTCTATAATTACATCTATCAATTACAATTGATGCAAGTGGGGAGCCTAACAAGTTACCTGTGAGGTGTTAATCACTTTAGAAGAAAATAATGGAAGAGATCTACCCTGTAACTGATGCTGGAAAGAAGATGGCTAAAAGTCAGGGCTTGGGGAAAAACACCAGAACACAAATTCTCATTGTCCCACATCCATGATCCATGATACTTGAACATGACTTTTTAGGACAGAAGCAAAGCCGACAATCGGAGCTGTGAAGTTTCTCAGAGAATTTACTATTTTGCTGGTAAAGAGAGAGGAACTGAAGAAGTCACGCAGTCAGAGCAGCAGAATATCAGTACAATCTCAAAGGCAGTGTCCAAAGTGTCTAGCACACTTCCAACCTAGGAAATCCAACTTGATGGCAGTCCCTGGTCAGGCAAGGTCCATTTAAGGACAGAAGATAGTGACTCTGGGACACAGATCACTCACTTTTCTGGGAAACTAGGCTATCTGTGTTCCCAGCAGGTATGGGGGGAATAGCATCACCATTCTACTATACAGTGTGGAAACACTGCACACTGCAACTCTTCATTTCATACTTTATATGTACTGTAAGCATGACTGCATAAAACTTTAAAATATCCTTTTGTCAAATTTGTAATCTCACTTTTCTTTGTTTCTGTCAATTAAATCTGAATTAAATTTGGATATACAGTACTACTTTCAATTTATACTGTACTTTAATCTTAAAGGCTCTTACCATTCAGCTTAGAGATCATTTTCTTCATTCAGTACAGAATTTCAGTCATTTTTCACGTCACATTTTAGTGTCCACTACACTCCAGATAAAGTGGAGTTAACTAAACTAGCAGAAGAAATCAAAGTTGAACAGACCAGTTTAGACCCAAATTGATATTAAAGCAGAGAATCATGGTTAGTGCCTACATTCTTTACAAACTTTAATTACCTCACTTGTATTTTTTTCATCCACCTGGTGACCCAACCCTATCTTGCTTAGCTACAGATAGCTGACAAGTTCAGGATTCAGTGGTACAAGTGGTAGATTTCTTGTACATTGGGTTCTATTGAGCACTATATTTAAACTGTTGTCTTAAATATACGACACCTGAGCGGCAGAGCACAAAAATCACCACACCTGCAACACTAAAAGACTGTTCTTCTGATACAGGGAGTTTTAACACTCTTAAAACTTCAGGCAAGTGACTTTGTATTTTCTGTACCATTCTTATAAAAATCATTGTTTGCTATTCCTCTGAAATCCACATCAATGGAAAGTAGGCCATAGAACATCTATGAACTATGCATTCATATATCTACTAATTCACTATACTCCAGATAGGATTTAAATCCCTATCTCAGTCATACATTTGAATGTGAAAGCTACAGTATAAAAACCCTAAAATTAAAATTCCACTATGCAAAGTAGTCCCTGACAGTGGGAATACATTTAACAGTTCCAGTCTTCCACGAATCCTCCATTTTGGCATTGTACCAACTCCTGTACCAGCTTGAGAGATGTGTACACAATATACTTAAATTTCTCCTGCATGTCATCCCCCTTTTTTACAAGTAAGTCCTCCAAAGCTTTCAGCAGAGTTAGAACTAAGCTTTTGCTGACTACACATTCCAGGAACCCAGAAAGACTGTTACATGATACAGAGCTCAGCACAAAATTGCAAAACCCAAAGGCATTTAATAGACTGTGTGCCACCACTTTTCAATTCACAGTAGGCAAGACATACTGTAGCCCAGGCTTAAACATTGAGAAATGTGAATGCAAGGGTTCAACCTTCATTTCAAATAAGTATTTACTGATCCATCCTTTTACAAGCACCATGTGCCTTACTGTTATGAATAAGGATAAATAAATATTAAATACTGACATACTCATTGTTCATACAAATGCTCTTTTCCAGAAACTATATGATAGAAAATGACTTAAAATAAATTATTAATTTTCATGCTGTATAAATGACAGGGGAATCTCCTGGATTTTATTTTTGTGTTTCTATTTTATGTGCTGCTTTTTTCCTAGTTTTTCAGTTTATCTGTAATATTGATAAAAGTCAAATTTTTAAAAATAAAATTCTCTGTAAAATAGCAGATTATGTTTAACACATATCAAAATCTTTAAAGTTAAATAAAAGATACAGCACATACTACCAATCTTATAACATCTTCCAATCGTTTCTTAGTTTATGATACCACAGCTCCTTAAATAGAGCTAAATTAAAATGCTTTAAGCAAGTAATTGAGAATGTAACAAGTAGATAAATGGACCAGTATTCATACAACAATTTGTACAGGAAAGTGATTTTCTAATTCTTCATATGTCAGAAAACATTTCTAGGTGCATCTGTCATGGTGGCCAAATAACTGTAATCCATCCCTGAGGGAGCTCTCTGTGAATGATTATTTCTACCAGTCTGCAAATTCTATGACCTCCATTGCCCATAGCCATATGGGGTATGCATCTGTTACTTAAAAGTGCTGTTTTGTGTTCAAGGCTGCGATCACTTCAAAAAGGAAAATGGGGAAAGGGGTTCCAGTTGGCAGCTAATCAGCATATTGGTAGAATTTTATCTGAAGAAACTTGAGTGAGGGCTGTTGAGTGAGGCAGGATGACATATGACACATTTCATGATAATATTCAAAATGGCTCTTATACTGTATGTCTCAGAATAGTAATGTTTCTTGCAAAATCTAGATTTCTCTTTATTACTTGTGTGTTAATGTTGATAAAAGCAAGCTCTATGATGTGTCCTAATTTATCATCTTTATGATGTTTTTAAAAACTGGATTCTTTTAGAAAAAGTCCTTAATTGTGAGAAAATAAAATAATGAATAAAATAAGCAGAAAAGAAAAACAATATTGACAAGAAAATAAATCTGTGATTGCTCATCAATAAATATAGAATAAATTATCCGGCAAATTCTATATAGAGTGGGATATTTTTTTATATAGAATCCCCAGTTATTTTTGTTATTTCCTTCTAATTTGGAATTGTGTGTTTTTCACGTCTTCGATGCAGCTACAAACACCTCAACCACACACTGGGGAGAAGTAGAATGTGGATGCAGACTTCTTCAACCAGCAAATTGTAAACCACTTCTAGGGGAATCTCGATCGCAATAGATAGTGACATGACCCAGGATCAAACCATTTGTTTGATTAATGTTACATATAAATGTCATACTTCTTGTGAACTAGTAGAAAATACTAGTTTAAAATGTTTTAAAAACAGAAGCACTGATGGGCTTGTTGTACTCTTCAGCCAGGTGAGGTATCCTAATGAGGCTTACTTTTTGAATCAAGCCTCTTGTGTGCCTTAAATATGCTTCAACCAAATTACTGCACAAACTTTCTTTAGACTCTTATAGGAATCATGTCAAACTTTGTGTATTGATACAGAATGTACAGAATTATCAAGAGTACCTAAAATATGTGTCGGATTTCCTACTGTATATGTAGTACTTATTATTTTTGGTTATATGAGCTCAACAAAAAATAAGATGGTTGTATGTCAAGGGAGTATTTTGAGAAATTAAGCCAAATCCCTGCTGCTATGTATATATGAATATATAAAAATGAGACTTTCTGGAACTGAGAACTATGGAGATACAGTGTATTTTCAATCATTTTAATGATGAGTGTGCATGATACCCTAATCAGAGACTCTGCTGGAAGTATTGTGATATTTAGGCCATTCTGAGGCACATCTCAAACATTGTTACTTTATATACTGTACATTAATGACTACAGGTTTTGTTTCATATTTTAAGAAAATCAAATCTTTTTTTGGTTCAGATTTTGTGCTGCAAATATTGGGGCAGCATAGAGATTTATGGCCAGTATAATATTTATAGACAGGTACCCAGGCTGGAACCCCGAAGCTGTGAGGTGTTTGTAAGTTCTCCTTGTGTTTGCACTGTTTTTTTGTGGGTACTGTAATTCCATCACATCCCCTAAAGGCATGCACTACTGAATCGATTGGATATTTATATTGTCTCTACCAAAGTTGATTCCCCGAACCCATTAAGGAAGAAGTCTGAGTGCCCCACTTCTTCACTGTTTTTCTCTCATGTCTTCTACTGCCCTAAATTTAAGAGAGATCCAGCTCAGAATCTAACAAGATTAATGATAGAATGTCATTTATTTACTTACTTTACAGATTAATTCCAAGGAAATGTACATTTATCCCTGTTTGTGTGCTGTGTGTTTTAAATTAAGAGTGAAATATCTTCCTCAAAGGCACACTGGGCCTGATGCTCACAATCTTCTAGCTACAAGTGCAAAGCCCTTATCTCTGTTTTAAATATACATAGATACAATAAGTGCTAAATAAATATAATTGAAAATAAACTCAAAAGGTTTATTTATTACATGTTTTCATAATAAACAAATTCATATGTTTATGCTTTATTTTTACATCAATGTTTAAGTTCTTGTATATTTTAGAAAAGTAGGTACTAGTTACTAGTAGTGTTCTATGAATGAACTGTGTAATTTGTTTCTGAGAATGCAAATGTTGCAAATGGTTGTATTTATGGAGATATTCAACATATAATCAATGCGTTTATTTCTTCTAATTATGACTAAAATAAACATATATGCTTTAAGGCAATTTGTTTTGTATTGCATACTGATATAAGTGTACCACAGTCTATAGCCAGAGACAATCACATTTACCAAGCTTTGCAGTTTAAGTATGCGTTAAGCATGCACAGCCTGACAATATGACAGATGAATCTCAGATTCTTATGTAGAACAAGATTACAGCTGCCACAGTTTTATCAAAGAAGGAATTTCCCACAATTCTCTTCTATGAAAATGGAAAGATCAAGCAATGGTTTCAGTGTTACCACTAGGGGCAAGATAGAACCATTCAATAATAAAGTCATGTAGCATACCTAGATAATCTTAAACTCTCAGGAGTCACATTCCATATCACCTCTTGACTCCTCAATTGTTTATCAGAGAATAATGTCAGCAGTACTGGATATAGGTTCTCTAGAGATGTTTGTACCCTACTATTCAACAACAGACTCTGTGCTTTATTAATAAAAGTTCTATGGTCACATTTCTAACAAGCAGAGATGACATATCTTCATTTTAATCTGCAGTGCTGTCCCTTAATAACCATTTTAGATATCCTGAATGAACCAGACCACAGAGTGAACAAAATTCTATTCCCAGGGTTCAGATGTTTATTATGAGGCACTTGTGTTATAGTGGTATAAATTAGAACAGACCCTATAGGATTTACATTTATAGCGTCTGTATCCTTCTAATCCGATGAGAAAACATGACATCTTTCTACATAATAGACTGGCTCTATTTATATTACATGTGAATTTCCATTTTTAATACTAGAGAAAACCCAGTTTAGATTTATTGTTTTTGAGATTTGTACATTAGAAAAATGTACATTAGAAAAATGTACAAATGCAGAATTTGTGAGACACATTTAGTTTAAGTTTTAAGAGCTGTGTGGAGGAGGTAATAAACAATGAAAGCTAATAAGAAACAAGCATCAGTAAATCTGAACATTTTAATAGATACAGTATAGGAGCCAGAAGGTATCTCTGTCATGCATTCCCACAGTTTGGGAAGAAATTTAACAGTTGCATTTTAATCATGTCATGTTATTCATGTTTTACTATTCTTGGATATTCTTGGATATTACTCTACCTACTGTATATATCTGTTCAGCAAACTGGACATAAGAATATCATGGGTAGTATTGTCTGCTTTCCTGTCATTATTTATGTCACAAAGAAATGTAATAATAATAATAAACTTGATTTTATATATCACCTTTAAAGGTGGCTTCTCAAAGCGCTTTATAGAATGACCACAACAATAAATAGAAAGAATACACAAGATAAAACACAATTACAATATACAGAGGAGACCGTGGATGGTGGTACTAAGAAATGCAGAGGGGTGAAGTATGGAACCAGTTAAGTAACAGTTATTCTAAAGAATGGATTTGAAGGATTTTAGAGAACGTGACTCTCTGATATCCTTGGGCAGAGAGTTCCAGAGTTTGGGGACTTAACAGGAGAAGGCCCTGTCACCCATACAATGTAGACAGGCTTCAGTCATTTGACCAATTTGAAAAAGACAATTGGTCAGGTGATGATTGTAAGACAACAGGGAACAGAGGCTTCCAGTTGGTTATGTTACAGTGACAACTTGCCCTCTCTGTTTCCCTTTTTTGTAAAATAAATTTCTTTCTGTTACTTTGTCTAGATAAACGGCTGGTTAGTATCCTGTAAAAGTAACAATAGGTTGAATAAGTAATGTAATTTAATTTACATCTTCTAAGTCTTCTTAAAAGCAGTAGCCATAATTACAAAGCCTAGTTCATTTTATTTTAAAGAATGAGTAGAACTTTTTTTATATTTACATATCTTTCAATAGCTACTTATCTCCATAATCACTTTGCCATAAAGTCATACAAATTACTAAAATAGTTGTGCCAGTTATTGAACATATCCATGGTACTTCTGAATATTCTGCAGATGGGCTTCTTGCACTATTTATTACTTTTAAGTGTCTTCTTTGTTCTTGATCCACAGTTCGTCCTTTATGGAAGACAAAGTTTGACCACAGCCACTGCAAGAGGGTGGTTGATGGCTGGGTGACGTGTTCATGTAGCCCAGGGTACCAGCTGGCAGCTGTGGAGAATGGAATGGACACATGTGTGGACACAGGTACTAGACCAATTTTCTTAATTTAAAATAATATCCAGTACAAGTTAAACTAGCACTTTGGGGAATGAATGGTGTAATTACATGGTTCTCAGATGGTAATATTTTTGCTAGAAATGTGTGTAAACTCTTTGGCAGATAGGTTACATACATTAAGCATTGACAAGCCCAAGATCAGATGAAAATTGGCACAGATCAATAGATTTAGCACTCTACGAAGGACCCTGTTGTGCATAAGATCTATCAAAAGTTGAACCAAATAGAGAATTCATAATTAAATAATATTGAGAGAAATCCAGCAGTATTTCAGTGAAGCAAATAAAACTGATGAAAAATCATCAGGACATAAACTGAAAAAACTGAAGTTTTTAAAAACTGCTAAACATTCCTTCTCCATTACCCTTATAGACCGAACAGAAGGTTAACAATTATAGTCCTATTGTAATGCAGCTGCACTAACCTGATACATCCTAAAAGCACAAAGGACTATCTACAAGGCACAATCAAGGAAGCAAGCCAGGTTCAGAAGTGTTAAAGCAGGCCAGGTCTTAAGAAGAGAGATTGCATGCAAGGAACAGAGACTGATCCAGAGATATACTGTAGTCAGAACAAAGTGTAGAATGAGAACGTAGAACACAATCAAGGCAGCTCAAGAGAAAGGACCTCTGAAACTAAAGACTTAATTCTATGACTGAGTGAAGAGGTACTTTCGAGGGCAGTCTTAAAGCAAGTACCCTGCTAGTTAAAAGTAAGCAATGGATTAATTGCACACAGGTGGAATTGATCTCTGCCAATGTTGTGTTATCACTGCAACTAGCTGATTGACAGCTTGACCAGTTGCAATAGTGTCTCAGTCGTGCAATCCAGTGTTCCCACAGGAGTGGATATGACAGCTATAGAATTAAAGTACCTCATGTTTTAGAATAGGAATTACAATCATATTTAGTTTATTAAATCTGAGAATATCCTGTTAAAATGAGATTGCTGTATCTATGATAAAGACTTTGAACCACTCTATAATAGAGGAAGTAAAAAATGAGGAAAGTATCACCTACTTACAAGACCCAGTGCATATCCAAGCTTTCACTGCAAAATGGCACAGGAAGAGAGAGATGTACTGTAACATCATCTGGAAAAGCAAAAAGGATCATATTGACTGAGCCTCCTAGCAGGTTCTCTAGACAGTACTGTAAGTCAGGCAAGTTTGGTCCTGACTTCAGAGAAACTTTGCATATGGCTGCCATTGGTTGCAAAGAATCCAGAAAGAAACTGAGATGATGACTATCATCTTCTATTATGTAGAATTGTTGACCTATACAGTAGAAAAGTGTGAAAAGTACCATATAGGGTTTCACTCTTCCTAAGAGCCACCGTAAATACCGTCAGATCTGTTAATCTCAACTAAAGTTGATAAAAAAGAGATGAAACCAAGAATCCAGTATGGAAGCTTTTGCAAATAGTGGGAAGGACTATTACCCCTGAGCCCCACAGGCAACCCTACAAGTTGGATTTATACTCACATTAGCTACTTAATTTATTGGAAAAAAAATGGAAAATGTAGTATATTTAGCTTTTTTGTGTAACATAACTGGTTATCTTTATAAATTGCTAAGGTACATTGTGTTTTATTTTTATTTTCAGTTGTGTGTTTTACTTTCTGCTAAAAAAATAATATATAAAAAATATTTTATTGTGAGTTAAATTTTCCAAAAAGGGAAAGAACCACTTTGTAAAATGCTATTTAAAACCTGATTTATGTGACTATTTACAGTTAATTTGATTATGGGTCAACAAATTGATTATGGCATGTTTAATGTAAATCCCCTAAAGACTAAAATTTCAAGCTCAAAACATATTTAAAAAATGCTTTGTGATCCATCCGTACTTGGCTCTTTTGAAAAGTGTGCTGAAAAACATCTGAAATTACAAAAAAATACATATATTCTGTTTCTTTCTTTATTATATGTAATAACAGTTTACCTAATAAAGGGTTATAGTCACTATGTATTTTTACATTAACAGTGGTATTTCACATTATTATTGGAATGATATTTGCTTTATTTTCTGTTATCTTTTTCTTGGAAAGATGTCATCCATGAAAGTGGTTACTGCAGCCTTAAACCCTGCCCTGAAGGATATGAGTGTAGAGATATTGAACATTACAGATTTGACTGCATAAAGGGAAAGCTTACAGTTCCAAATTGGGTAAGCAGACACTAAAGGTAAAATGTGTACCTTAAGCTACAGTGAGGTCTTTAGTATTTGAATGTGCAAACTGGGTTTCTGAGGTACATAATTACATAAGTTTACATCTCTACAATTACATCTCTTGACAGCAGTTTACTGTGTGTGGAGATATTGCAGTAATAATTATGATTGACTGTGTTATTCAAAATGATGGGAGTGTAATAATGAGTGAGGAGTGAGGAGGAGTCACCTTTAAACCAAGAATGTCTTTGGTGAAGTTTAAGGACAGTCTTATTGCTTGGTGGTGCATTAACAAACACTTTGATCAAAAAGTTTTTCTATTTCTACAAGACAAATGGAAATATCCTAAAAAAGATATGTTAGATTGCTTCATAAAATTATTTAAATGTGTACTTGAGGTAACAAAGGGAAATACAGTAAAGAGCATGTATTTATGATTGCAAATAAGAGGCACTTCTGCATCCAAAGAATATTGGATATTGGATATCTTAAGTAAAATGAGCAAGATGGACCCTTGTTGGTATAATTCTGAATATGTTCTTATATTCTTCCAATTTCTGTAATGCTAAATGAGAACTTACTGTACAGTTTTTAGTGCTTTTATGCCTCTTTTTAGACACTTGATCTTTTCTCAAAAAGTTATATTGGAATATTCAAAATTGTTTTGCATACACATTTTAAGTCTGTGTATCATATCATATACAGTAACTTAATATAAATGCTGCTAGTTGTATTTTCTCTGACCACTAAATCGAATGTAACTTCTCCAGATTTGGATATAATTGCCATTAAAGTTAATTTTATATTATGTTTAGATTATTCTGGCTTAATTCAATAGAGAGAAAAGTTGCAGAATCCTATTTCCAAAATGGCATGAATCTCTTGCACAACCAGGAACATGGAAGATTTAATTAGATTAAAACATTACAAATGTTATGGATTTGTAGAGTCATGGAGTGCAGTATCAGGATTTGTAGAGCCTTTTGGCAGTGTTAAACTTTTGCAGTAAAAATATCAAGTGCTCTCATTTAAATCTTACAATGATTCATTGCCATGAGGATGATGAACAATTGCATATGAAATGCATATGAAACTGTAACATTTATGCATGGAAGGGAAACAAAATGACACTTCATTTTTTTTTTATCAGTAACTGTGGTGTCTTATTCTATTGCAAAAATAAATGTGAGTATATTCAAAGAAGAACATAATTTTATTATGCACATAACGTTTTATATCAAAGACATACATATCAATTTAACATTTAAAATGTATAATTTAGCAATTTATATATATATTCTTTCTTTATATAAGGTTTTTTTTTATGTATACACTGTTCACTTTGAGAACCTGTGCTAATAGTGCTTTGAAAAACTATATAGTGCAACCTAGAATTCTTCGAAATGCCCACAACTGTTGAAAAATCTCATCTCATCTCATCGAAGAAAAAAAGTGAAAGTGCACTTAGCGCTAGTCGACATATTACTTGTAATGGACTAGGTATGAGCACAGATAAAATGTTGCGTAGAGAATGGATATTTTATGAACACATTAAAACTGTTATGTCTTTTTTTTTAAATTAGCACCAAAGGATTTATAATATAATAAATAATGTATTGTAGAAAATTTTAACACCTAATCTGCATTCTAATGAAACTTTCCTTTAAATTATCTGTACATACAGTATATGTGGGATCCTTTGCATCATTACAACTTTACCACATCATAACTACTGTATATTTTTTTTCTGCAGTATGCACCAATCAGCAGCATGAACCGCAAATGAAATTGAAATAACCATCAGAATGGATTCCAGAACTCAGCTGACTTCAATCTCCTCATCATTTCTGTGTACTGCTTTAATTATACTGTAGTTCTTTATTATTATAGACCCTACATGGATTTTTAGTTTTTTATCTTCATGGCCTTTTAATTTATTCTCAAGGCATGTACTTTTTGTTCTGAGCTCACATGTGAGTTGTTTTATATTTAAGCGATTTCATGTTTACTTCTGCTATCACCAGGGTTATAGTTAAATGTATTGTTAATTATATGCTTGCTATCTAGTTTATTGCTATGATCAAAAATATGCTGAAATCCATATAGTACTGTATATACAGTACAGTGCATCTGTAATCTATTCAGTGTATGTACTGTATGCACATACAGTATAAAAATATGAAAGTGATTAATTAGAAAAAAGGCAGATGTCAATAAAAACTAAATTTAATATAGTACTTACATGTATGTCTTTAATTTTCAGTATCTATTCTGTGTCTTTCTATAAGTGTATTTTTCTGAATTGACTTATACATTTTGAGTACATAACCAAACAGATCCTTTCCTTTCTAAGATGACCCTTACATCCCTCTTTATTGAAATGGTAGGAACTTAATATATAGTGATAAACATTTTATAGTCTTCCTGTACAGAAACAGTGGAGTGGAGAGCAACAGAGGTTAGCATGTGAATGTGTAAGGAATATGTCCTTACAGAATCAGGTGAGCTTTTGTTCAGTCTATTAGAATAACCAAGGCATTAAAAACAATATATCTGGAAATAAATATGAAGTTAAAAGTGTGTTATATAATAAATATATTAATATTCATTTTACATTAATATTATCAAAATATTTTAGTAGACATATTATTGATTTTATTAATTGGACACATTCATTATACCGATGAACATATGGTGAAAGACAGGTTATTTATGTACGGATATGTTTGAAAGTGATGCAATATATACTGATGGAAAAAAGAAACGCAACATCACCTCCTCCTCCACACTCTGGCCCTCCCGTCTTCATAGAACAGGCTGAAGAGTGACTCATCTGTGAAGAGGACCTGATGCCACTGCTGATGAGTCCATCACAGCCTCTGTCTGTCTAGGGAGGTGTGAATGGAGGGCCCTCTCAATGGCCCTCTCCCTTGCTTCTAGTGACATTTGAGGCATTATGGAATGTATAGAAAATTGACTAAGTGTGGCCTTTTTCAGGCCAGTGACCTAAGCTTTGAATTAAGGCCTTTTTAAAGGTGACCTGATCAGGCATTTTTCCAACTGGACCTCATTGGGTAAAAGTGCACCTAATGAGCTTTGTGTGATTGGCAAGTTGCAATGCCTCACTGCACAAGCTGTATTGCTGGTCAGAGGGTTTAAAACAAACTGACAACTTTTTGTGAAAGTACATAAGCTATAACTATAGTATTCTCTTTCCAGAAAATTTTGCGTTTCTTTTTTCCATCAGTATATATACAGTATGAGATCAAATGTAATAATCCTAAGAAAGACATATTTTATAACCCTCACCTAAGAACTAAACAGATCCACAATAAGCCCTTTCATAGAAAACATTTTTGACCAATTATGAATATCAAGTTAGTCATTCTACCTCTACTACAAGTGAACCTTGTTATATTCAGATGAAATAATAGTCCAGTAGTGAACTTAGGTAAGTAAACTGGACTGATGAACTCTAGCTGCCTGCTGTGGGTTTCAGTTCTGCTCAAAGCTCTTTGGTATTTATTGTAACCGAGACAAGGCATGAAGTAGTTCAAGCAGGTAGCTCCATCAGCATGCGCAGGCTGCAAAGGAACAAGTAAAGGTTTATTCCATGCTGAAAAG
Organism: Atractosteus spatula; assembly: GCF_055471065.1. Taxonomy (NCBI): domain Eukaryota; kingdom Metazoa; phylum Chordata; class Actinopteri; order Semionotiformes; family Lepisosteidae; genus Atractosteus; species Atractosteus spatula. The sequence goes on from NC_142706.1 coordinate 55,460,348, forward strand.
ATAAGAAAGGTATGAAGTATTTGCCTTTAAATCATGAGCAGGTGTAGATTCTTAAATAACCCCATATCTGGACTCTGCTTGTGCATATTATTTGATAGTAATATATGCACATCTTCTACCAGCCCATGTTTTAGACACCCAGGCTACACATGTTAATCACATTGAAGGTCAATAGGTGCAAAGTAAAAAGCACATATGGTTTTGGCTTTTAACGCTTGGTTATATAATTGCTAGTCCATTGACAGGAATGAACTGCATTTCAGTCACAGTGTGAAACATTTTGAATTTCTTTGGAAACTAAATATACTGTTTATATATAACAAATATATAACATGTTCAATCTGTGGATCACTGGATGGATATATTGTTGATAAGAGGTGAATTGTAGTGCAAATCATCTACCCATCTCTCCATTGTCCATCCTTTATCAGAAAACAGTTTATTCTTGGCAAGGTTCGTGGGAAGCCAGAGTCTATCCAGGAAGAATGAGTCAGAAGTACACCCTGCATGGAAGGTCGGTCCATCACAGTACTTTCTGAAAGTTGTCTAAATAGGCTAACAGAAATTCAGATGTTAAATCAACCTGACTATGTAAACAGTGATGAACTGTGTAATTTAAGAAATTTAGGAGAACTGGGAGAACAATGGGAGTTGTGCTTCTAGCATCACAAACCCTTAATCAATTGATTCCGAAACCTGGGTAACATCTTTCAGGGCTCAACAGTCTCTTCCTTAAACCATTAGCTGATTTTTTTTAATTTGGGAAGCTAACTTGTGATATACAGTACTGTGTGTATGTGATATCCACACATCCTGTTTGTATAACTAAATAATAATAATAATGTAAGTAGCAACATAGATGGCTTATATTGGACATAGCTTAGCTAGCTGAACATTTCTTATTATTCTGCTAGCATTATTATATTATCAGTATTGCAAAAAAAAAAATTTGTTGAGTCCCACCATAATAAAATACAATTTCTATTTTTTTCATTGAAATGGTAACTTAATTTTCTAGTTGATATTTAGTAATGTTAATATAGTGAACCACAACAGCATACTGTAAATAACAGGAAAACCAATATACACACATATTTTATCTACCAATTTGCCTTGTATAAGGGCATTAACAGTGTCAATCCAACAGACTGCTTTAGCGTAAAAGGTGAACTAGAGATAGAAGTTAAAGCAAAGATCAAACTTTACATTCAAACATACTACAAACATACGACAATTATTAACATATTAAAATTGTTCAACACACACGTAGAACAAGATTGCAGCAACTTGTGCTGAAATAATGTGCTGATTCTTTTTTTAAAACTATGTAATAGTAAAAAGTTTTTTATAAGTCATAACCATAAGGTGCAGAAAACCTGATATTAATTGGTTAATACTCTTAATGAAGACAAGCAATTATACTTGTATACAGATGCAGCCATTCAAAATGCGCGGGCGATACCGCATTATTTTGCGGTACGCTGTACGCAGTCTACCGCAAGCTACCGGTAAATACCGTGAGTTACCGTAAATTCTCCTATAATACGACAAGCAAAATAATAGTATCCGGAATTTCCGCAAGGTGGAGCTAATAAAGCTCAACCTCTCATGTTTGAGCTGTGGCCATCAAAGTCTTTAACGAAGATATTACTAATAGTATTAATAATGAATGACCTTGGACAAGCTGTAAGTGTAAACTCAAAGTATTGCCCTGGTCAACATTCTTTTTTTCATTGACCGTCTTTGTAAAAGTAACACCACAGCATTTCGCAATCACGCATTTGTTTCCAATCATGCAAAGTACAGTGATTCACCATGCCTTTCACATGCTCATAAAAGAGATTGATTTAGGAACATAAACATATTACCGTATGCAAACTGTACTGTATACAGTATGTATATGTATATTTAATGTCTTAACTGTGCCCGTTTAAGTATTGAATATTCATATCTAATTTTACCACTGAAGGGAAATCTTAGTAGCTGAGCATAAAAAGAATAGGAGCATACTGCAACGCGTGTGAAGGCCATAAACGATATTAATTTTGGAACATAAACATACAGTATATGGCTGGTCTCGGTACTTTAAAGAAAACATACACGAAACATGGTTTCATTATGACCAGAATCGGTCTTGAGATATTTTTTACTTGATTTACAGTATTTTAGAGGTATGTCTTAACACCGATACTACAGTGCTTAAGTACTGCTCACGTATATGTTTCTAGGTTTATATTATGCATTTCATACGGTCAAATTACTTTTGAGCAACTAATAAGAAGCGCGAAACGGTATGCGTTTTACTTTCGTTTTGTGCTGGGACCCGTGGATTGATTAGAGATATCAAGTACATACAAGTCATTTTTTAAATGTTGTAGTTCGTCTTGAAAAAATGTTACGAGTACATCATCTATCAACAATTACACAGGTTCTGTTTCCATATTGCGGATTTTGGTTACGTAATATTATTTTCTAGATTTCACGTTGTGAATATATGATTTGGGCAAACAGAGCCGCAAAGAAGTACATTATGGGTTGTTGTTTTTTTTTTGCAGTTTTATCTAGAACAAGCGATGCTTAAACCTTTGTCTGATTCTTGTGAAACTATCCACACGACAGTTACAGTACCTAGGAGTTGACTTCAGTGATGTCACTGATGGGATGTTTCTAAAAATCCATCCTCTGTAAAACGTCTTCTCTAGTTGTCCTGCATATGTATTCGCTAATGAAGCTGTGTGTTCTGAGCCTGGATCTCTACATTTCTGTATGAACCAGCTTAGAGGGCTAAAGACAGCTTGTGTTTAAATTGAGTGTAAGGCAATTTATGCTTCTAAAGTCATGGTCAGCATTTATTATTGTACTGTGCTGTAAACTTGTTCTGTGCCAAGTCACATTATTTTATAGCGTTTTTATAGCGTTATCAAATCTGGTGGCGCTGTGTTAGTTTCCTGACTCCCATGTCACATGGTCTGTGATTGAAACCTGTAATACCGGTTTAATTCGTCACAGCCAGCACTCCGGTTGTAAAGTAGAAGCAGGCGAGATTTCCAGCGAAAAACACCTCCCCCTTCTTCAGGTGTGAGGGTCTTCTGCTCAGAATGAAACGCTAAAATGTAATGTAGGCTCTGAATGGGTTCAATTATGATTTGGGCTTGATTAAGGTCGCTGCCTTTCATCTAAAACCCTACTTGAATCCTTCTAAACTAAAAATCAGTGTTAGTGAGTTCTAAATAAAGAGGTATCCAGGTAACAGTGAAACGGGCGGACAGTCTGGGGAGATCGCCCGTTTTCCATGTAAATAGTTCCCTGGTTCCGCACCCCTTGGTGTTTCTCTCGCTCTCTCTCGGGTCACCTGATCATTAGCTCGAAAGATTTGAGTGCTTTGTGTATATTCTAATGGTAGTGGGGGCAGGGTGTGTGGGAACAGGTTTGGTTGAAATTGCATTGGAGATCTATGTTCTTCACACCTGAAACATTTTCTCTGAAAGCATTTTCTTCGCAGTTTAACCGATCTTGTTACAGCATGTTACAGTTTACTATTATTAACCATATTAATTTTAAGTGCTTAATGTAAAATCTTGTAAAAATATATTTTCATTGTTCAAATATACATTAAGTCTGACTATCATATAATAAGTTAAATACAAAACTAAAGAAAAAATAGGGTTAAATATAATTCAAAATATTTTGCTAACAATGTTAACTGTTTATGAATAATAAAATGTATTAACTAAGGAGTAGGATGGCACAGTTGTTAGTATGTTTTTTGTTTTGTTTCTTTTTCATAAATACAACAGTAGTACCTGATGTCTCAGTGGCTTTCAAAATTAAATTATGCATGCAAACCTGTGAACTAGAAAGATAACTAAGATATCCATCCATCATATTCCATAATATCCATGAAATATATGGCGCTAAAATATGTGTGACGCAGTGGTGGCCTGACACGGTGAGGTGCCCTGGCAGCTGTATGATGCAGTGGTGGCCTGGCACGGTGAGGTGCGCTTGCAGCTATGTGACGCAGTGGTGGCCTGGCACGGTGAGGTGCGCTGGCAGCTGTGTGATGCAGTGGTGGTCGGGTATGTAGAGGTGCACTGGCAGCTGTGTGTTGTGACGCAGTGGTGGCCTGGCACGGTGAGGTGCGCTGGCAGCTGTGTGATGCAGTGGTGGCCTGGCACGGTGAGGTGCGCTGGCAGGTGGGTGATGCAGTGGTGGCCTGGCACCGTGAGGTGCGCTGGCAGCTGTGTGGTGTGACGCAGTGGTGGCCTGGCACGGTGAAGTGCGCTGGCAGCTGTGTGGTGTGATGCAGTGGTGGCCTGGCACGGTGAAGTGCGCTGGCAGCTGTGTGGTGTGACGCAGTGGTGGCCTGGCACGGTGAGGTGCGCTGGCAGCTGTGTGATGCAGTGGTGGCCTGGCACGGTGAGGTGCGCTGGCAGCTGGGTGATGCAGTGGTGGCCTGGCACGGTGAGGTGCGCTGGCAGCTGTGTGTTGTGACGCAGTGGTGGAAATGTTCACCATGTTTCACCATGCTGAAAATGTTTGTACCAGACTTTTTTGAGGCCTGTTTAATTGTGTCTGAAGTCTGATGTTGTAAATTTTATTGTTAAAAAGATCCATGAAAATGTCACTACTAAAGTTAGCTGGTACTGTTGGTATTGTAAGTGGCAAGTAGAGCTCATATTTTAGATTTTGTGTAGTTGCTAGCGTTGAACTGTGTGTTGGATGCACATGAATATATTCATTATATGCCAGCGCACCTCACCGTGCCAGGCCACCACTGCGTCACACCACACAGCTGCCAGCGCACCTCACCATACCAGGCCACCACTGCGTCACACCACACAGCTGCCAGCGCACTTCACCGTGCCAGGCCACCACTGCGTCACACCACACAGCTGCCAGCGCACCTCACCGTACCAGGCCACCACTGCGTCACACCACACAGCTGCCAGCGCACTTCACCGTGCCAGGCCACCACTGCGTCACACCACACAGCTGCCAGCGCACTTCACCGTGCCAGGCCACCACTGCGTCACACCACACAGCTGCCAGCGCACCTCACGGTGCCAGGCCACCACTGCATCACCCACCTGCCAGCGCACCTTACCGTGCCCGGCCACCACTGCATCACACAGCTGCCAGCGCACTTCACCGTGCCAGGCCACAACTGCGCCACACCACACAGCTGTCAGCGCACCTCACCATGCCAGGCCACCACTGCATCACACAGCTGCCAGCGCACCTCACCGTGCCAGGCCACCACTGCGTCACAACACACAGCTGCCAGTGCACCTCTACATACCCGACCACCACTGCATCACACAGCTGCCAGCGCACCTCACCGTGCCAGGCCACCACTGCATCACATAGCTGCAAGCGCACCTCACCGTGCCAGGCCACCACTGCATCATACAGCTGCCAGGGCACCTCACCGTGTCAGGCCACCACTGCGTAACACCACATAGCTGCCAGCGCACCTCACCATGCCAGGCCATCACTGAGTCAGAGATTAAATAAAACCTCACTCGCACCAAACAAATTTATATTTCTAAATATCACAACATGATCGAATTTAAGTCATTTTAATAACAATGAATAGTCACCTAGGCGTTACAATATAAACATTTATATTGATTTAAATAACGTTTTGATTTAAATCGCAAATGCGGGTTTAAATATATGTGTTTTTTGATTCACAATCAGACAAATGCAACATAAATTGATATCTTTGTCTTCTAAGTATCTTAATAAACTTTCAGCATAGCTTTCTCCCCGTTTAGATTTATTTTGGGATCAAACGTGGAAAGATTAGATTGTAATCGTTTTTATTTTTTAAATACATTTTAGAAAAGTGTAATCTATACTAAAAAGCTGTACACCACCTGCTATAAAGATACATATTGTAATACTTTCGGGTTCGGATAGGACAGACACAAGAACTCAGACTTGCGGAGTTAAAGCAAGTTAAAGCCTTGATTTTATATATCACCTTTAAAAGTGGCATCTCAAAGCAAAGTAAATACCCAACACTGATTGTACCCATCTGTCATGCTAATAAAGCAGCTTGAATTGAATTGAGGGGGGGGGGGGGGTGTATATTTGCTTTGTGTATAAAGTACATTGTGAATGTTTTCACAGCCTTCACTTTGTCGTTTTTATGCCATTTTTTGACCACGCACGAATATTCCTATGTCCGTATCTTCGCAAGGGAATCAGTGCGAATTTTAATACTAATTAAATGACCGCGGGCACTTTCCACCCCCTCTACATTCTCAGAGTAGAACAGACTAACCTTCTAATGAAAGACGGTCCACCCCCCACGGACAGGAAAAGTGCCCACAGGCACTTAAACTTAATATGGTCAGTAACAGTAAACAGTAACATGGTCAGAAGGAGCACGTACAAACGTTTCCGAAATAACCACATGTAAGACTCTGATGCTTAAAATGTTTAGGGAGAAAGTGGAATACTGGTGTGTATTTTTTCTTTAAACTACCAATACCAGCCATATACAGTCTGTAACGTAGGGATTTCTATATGTCTTTATTTAGTGGTTACATTAGTGACAAAGGCTAAACTTTTAGCTTCAGTAACGTGTACATATCTCCCCTTTTTATAAAACGACATGGTTAAAAACTGTTCCAGAGCCACTGTTGTTTCATCAGTGAAAAGTACATCATGAAATGCCTCTCCCTGTTCAATCCACTGGAAAAAAGAAAAGGAGCATAAAGCTTTTGATGGTCATAAACGATATTCATTTAGGAGCAGCATCAGAGGTATGTTTTTAACTGCACTGCATTGGAGAGAATACCATAGTGTGTTTTTTTTTTTTACTCCCTGGCGGAAACTGGCTTCCAGAAGAATCAGTATGGCTCAGATTAAATAAAACTTCACTCGCACCAAACAAATGTATATTTCTAAATATCACAACATGATCGAATTTAAGTCATTTTAATAACAATGAATAGTCACCTATGCGTTACAATATAAACATTTATATTGATTTAAATCGCGTTTAAATCACCTTTATTTAAAACCCATAAATAAAGCTGATACTGTTTAGACTTTTAATTATTTAAAACTGTATTAAAGCAGCACGATACACAATGCAACGTAAATTGCTATCTTTGTCTTCTGTGTAATAATGTTCACCTCTCTGTCCAGCAAATTTACAATAGTAATAATAATGAACTTTATTGTATATGGCGCCTTTAAAGGTGGCTCCTCAAAGCGCTTTACAGGTTAAAAACAATACTGTTAGGCTGGGAAAACGATTTTTTTTTAAGAAATACAAAATGAGATATAATGATATGTTCCGGCTTAGACATTAACGAAGAGCATAACGCGTGTACTGTATACACTCCAAGTACAACCCCCCTCTCTGCAGGAGTGCTGGCTGTGACGAATTGAACCGGTTTCACGGGTATTTTCAAAGTAGGAGGCGAGATTTCCAGCGAAAGACACCCCCCCCCCTCAAAAACCCAGTAAGTACAGTACTTACTAGTTAAAGGCTAGGCTCCTCAATGAAATCGCTTTAACATGCTAATGCGTTGGTGTAACAGTCCGGGCGTGGCAAGCTTCTAATTTCAACCCGACTACGGCGAAAGGAACCCTTCTTTCATTAGAAGACAATGAACATATTTTAGCCCTGAATGAATTAATAGCAAACATGGTTTACATAAAAGACATTTTTCCAAGAAAGTTTAGCCTTTGTCACTAATGAAACCACTAAATGAAGACATAAATATAAAAATCTTAAGATTTTTAAAATACATGACTTTGCTAAAATTTATTTGAAAATAAAAACAATTACAACCGCCAGGGGAGGGAGAGAACAGGGGAGGGATGTTGGTTTTGCATAAGGGGCGGGGCTATGGAAATTAGGTCTGTTTGGGAATGTGTAGTTACATGTTCTGGCTGTTTGTGAATTATCGTTGTTGAGTATGGAGTGTTGAGGTATTGATTTTGTGTAATGCTTTATGTTGAAAATTGAGGTGGATTTTGTTTATGATAAATAGGATAAACTGGGATGTGAGGAAGGTTTGGTTTTGCATAAGGGGCGGGATTATGATAATTGGAGGACTTTGCGAGAGTAAAATGGTTTGATATATTTGATTTTGTATTGTGGTTGTTATCTATGTTTTTGGTTGGTATTATGTTTATATGGTTGTTTTTGTTGGTTGGTTGTTATTATGGTTATTAATAATACGATCTATAGTTGAAATCTGAGCCTAAATAAAAAGAAAAAGCAAGTGATTAGGTTTATGAGCAATCTAATTACTTATTCGTTTAAAACGCTATATAAAATAAAGTTTATTATTAATTTGCTGGACAGAGCGGTGAACATTATTATGCATAAGACAAAGATAACGATCCTGATCAGTTTAGAAATCTGTGTACGCTGTAAGGTTTTTACTTCTTAAACTTTTAAAATACACGTTTTGAATGGAAAGAAATCCTCTTCCTGGTACAGTATGTATAGCAAACCAGCACGTCTTTTTTCTCCAATCAGAGGGGTGTCAGATGGTGTCAGCCAATCACCATTCTGAAGCCCTACCATAATCTCTGGTATGGGGAGACCCCAGAATTCTGTCCCATAGTTTAGACAGATGATAGATACTTTTATTGATCCCGTGAGGGAAATAAAGTAAATCATTTTCATTTTAGGAAATTATTAAACGCTCGGTTAAAAGCAAAGGAGATTGTCTGTTATAGTGGACATAAAAACAAGAGTTCGCTGGCATTATATCCTGGAAGACACAGACCGGCGCCAGACCGGTAAAATGCCTGATGAACTAGGGATTGGACAGTTTCCAAGTGCTTGTACAATCGATGGAAATGTTCAAATAAATGTGCAAAAGAAATAAACAAAATAATCATTTATTTCTTTATCATATTGGGTAGCTAATGTCCTCTCTTTGCTAGTTAGTGGCTGTGTTTCTGCATTGGGTAGCAACGGGTGACTGTTCTCAGGCGGAAGATGTAAACAGCTTAATGTTCGTGTTAAATAATTTTTTTAAATTAAAATTCATTCTATACAGCAATCGCATATTTGGGTACCGTTTCATAAAACTTTCATGCTTAAAATGTTTAGGGAGAAATGGAAGACTGGTGTGTATTTTTTCTTTAAACTACCAAGACCAGCCATACACAGTACAGTTTACATACATACAGTAATGTTTATGTTCCTAAATTAATATCGTTTATGACCTTCAGATGCGTTATGCTCCTCTTCTTTTTATGCTCAGCTACTAAAATTTCCCTTTAGTGGTAAAATCCATATAAATATTCAAAACTAAGCGGATTAAAATGTGCACAGTAAAGACATTAAATGATTAAATCTTTGCACTACCAACCAATGCACCACGAGTGCCCCTGTCGGTCATTTTGGCCAGCCAATCACTTACCGCGGTGCCCTCCGGTGCCCTGCGGTGGCTTGTGGGTAGGTTACTGTACCGCGGGTTTTTACCGCGCATTTTGAATGGCTGCATCTGTACAAGTGAGCCTGTTGTTCACTAGGTAAGGAAAACCTTTTATTATGATTGGTAGTTATGAAACCTGCCAAAATCAGAGAGTGGTAGGGTGCAGCAATATGTACTTTGCTGAAGAGTATTACTGTATGTACTGTACATTTCCATTAAGATTGTAGAATGTATTGTATATATACTTAAGCACACAACAACAAATGATTATTAGAAACAATAGCATGTGTTGAGTTTTTACTGTCTCACATTTCATAAATGTATAGGAACACACATTCAGTACTCAAGTAAATTACATTCAAAATACAAAGCGATCATATTTCACTGCCAGAAAAAAAAAATCAAAACATCATGCTTCTGGTACCATTAATTCCCCTGTTCCTATGACATTACAGCACCACACATTTTTCATCAGGGGTAAAGGGCAACTTGTACTAGATATGACTATAGGGAAAAAGAGAACTTAGTCCCACATGTCAGTTGTTCTAAGGAACCTTGAACTGGAGATCAATTTCATTGATTTAATGAGTTCATTGTTTGCTTAACCATATGTGAACTAAAAGCGAGAGTTTCAAAACTTGCAGATTTAAAAGATTTTTCACTTTAAGATAAAATTTAAAATGTAGTTATTTTTTTAAATCTGGAAACTAGTAATGATTAATTTTGTAATTAAAAATAACATTGAAAAAATAAAAAAGGTATTAAATCAACAAATTTGGAAACATTTTCTGCTGTATATTTCTCTGGACAATGTACTGCAGAAAATCTTTAATACATTTCTGATCCATAAAATAACTTTTATATTTAAATTCCTGTTACTGAGTTTATCCTGTGTTTTAAGCCAATGCTTACAGAATTTATTGTTACAGTTGAAAAACATCTAGTAAATAGCATTTTAAGCACAAACAAACATATATTAATCAGGAAAAAACAAGGGTTGAATTATTTCCAGTTGTTAAGGGTCTCCATTTTGTTAAATTGCTTAATTTAGAATGGCCTCAGATTCAATGGCATAAGGCTGATTGAAGGGGAAATGTCTCAGCCTGCACCACCACATCAAGAGAAGAAAGTTATCATTACAGACGGACATGACATGATGGGAGAGGCTCCTTCTGGAAAAGTTACAGTTGGTTTCCGTAATCAGAGGTTTGAGGCTACTGATCTTCACATTTTTGAGAATTCCCAGGCCATGAGTCCATCTTATTTTGGCAGAAAATAGTGTTTTTATGGCAGTTGTTATTGCATGCACATGAGATCAGGCAGTTTCCACATTCATGTCAACGAGGTGAAACATTCAGATGACGGGGGTGCACAAATCTGATTTTTAGAAAGCAGGATTTTGTCTAGTGTGGCTGCTCCTATAACAGGATAATTTATCCAAATATTGATACACATTATTCATAAACTAAATCAGAAAACTTGGACAATCATCTTAGTTTGCAATGGGATGAAATAAAAAAAGATGTTTTTCACTGGAATGGATTTCAAATTCATGATGATAACAAGCCCAAATGTACATATACATCAAATTACCCATTTCATTCGGAAATCTTGCCAATGCACAGTAGTAGGAAGAATTAAACGTAAGGTACCTTAAGTCTTAAATTTGATCATTTTGCATTTAAGTAAATTGCCTGACCACCAAGCTAATTAGTAAAATGTTTTACTTCTCTCTTAGTTATGTTGATAAGTAACCCCCAAGAATAACAATTTAAAAAAATCTGCTTTTGGTAAGGTAAATAATATTTTTTAAGAAGTATGAAGAGAAGTTTTCATTGAGCTATAGTTTGTTCATAAGTTTCTCATACATTACTCAGGAGAGGGCAAATTCAATACAGATGATGTAGCAGAGATTTAGCAATCCAATACAGACCCCATAATACGCTTATTTGCACTGTAAACATATTTAAATAAATTTGGTGTAATAAATCAAAATGTCCATTCAAACATAAACTATACAATGCAGAAGACTTTGTTATTGATATATTATTTCTATTTTAGTGGAATGGAAACATTACTTCTCCAGATACAAAAATATTGCTTGTTTTAGCATTTTCAATCACAAGTATATAAAATACCAGTACATTTTTTTAGATAGGACAAAATGAGCCACAAAATGGAGAAATCTTGTTTGAAATTGACACTGTCGAAAAAACGTTTAGCTTTTGTTTCCAGGAATATAGCACCAAAAGTTTGGCAGCACTTTCTCTATTGTTGTAAAAGAAAAAAATAAAATATTGTAATTATGGACAGTAATTAATGTAAATTAATTACAATCTTTTCAGTTTTGAACTTTCTCATATTCTGAGTTAAACATTTATGACTGGGTGTCACAATGGTGCAGTGCTTAACATTGCTGCCATGCAGCACCGTGGTCCTGGGTTCAATTCCTGGGCTGTTATGTGTGTAGAGTTTTATGTTCTACCTGTGTTAATAAACATTTTCTCCAGGTTCTCCGGTTTCCTCTCACAGTCCAAAGACATACTGTACTGGTAGGTTAATTGGCTTCTGAGCAAATTGGCCCCGGTGTGAGTGTGTGTGTCTGTGGTAGTACTGTACAGTATGTGCCCTGTGTAGCGGCGAGGCTTAATAATAAGGCAGAATTAAGTGTTTCTGAGCTTCCCAAATGAGGCCCCATTTCTCTGTTCATCTCTGTGGTGCAGCCACAGAGAAACTATTCATGCAAGATGATTTAAGGTTTCCTAGGACAGCTCCCAAAGGGGGATGCACTTAGCTAAGTCTGGCTATCATGATCAATGGTCATCCACTGGCGCCTATCAGTCTAGGGAGTGCCGGATGGACATCTGGACTGCATTACTAAGTGTCAGGACTAAGTGACTCATATCTCACCTTGATCAACCAATCAGGGACTGGTAGGGCTGAGTAACCCACGTGGGACTCTGATGCCCATGGAACTTTCAGCCAATCAACAAGCTGAAGTTCCTCCAGGTAAAAACAGGCAACACAGGCCTGGAGATTCAGATTCAACAAGACAGATTCAACAAGATTCAGATTCGGGAGATTCAGTAAGATTCTGGAGAGGATTCTGTGGACTGTTCTAAAGGGAATTCAAAGGAGAATTCCAGGGCAGGACGGCCCAGGAGCAGAAGGCTCCCAAGGGCAGGACATTCTCGCAGCGCGCCTCCTGACCATCCTGAGACTCAGCCCGGACAACCACGGAACGGCCAGTGTGTCCGAGTGCCAGAACTTTCCTTTGTTCTAAGAGTCTAGAGTGGAGGTTGCCAGAGAGTAACCAGCAGCAGGCCTCGTGAACAGGTCAGAACTGTGGACAGCTGAATCACCATTCAGAACTAGCTCTTCATCAGGAACGAACCGGTCCTCTTCCTGACTTGCTGGGATCCACAGTCATCTTTTCTCCTGTGCACAAACTTTGCTAGTTAAAGCCAACACTAACTAGCCGGTCAGTGAGCATCAGCAGCGCACCGTCGCAAGCCGCACAGCACAGCCTGGCACGGAGCCAGAGAGCGCGGATTGGACAGCAACAGCCTGCAACTGTTTCTTTGTGCCCGCAGGAGATCTGAATCCCCAGAAATTGGATGAGTATTCAACTTCAATGCATTACAGCTCGAGAATTCAATTGTTATCCCAACCAGTTGATATCAATTTAATTCCTAAGAGTTATGTACTTGTTTTGAGTATCTAATGTAGAAGTTATAACCAAGTTCATTTACGAAACGGTCTTAATGAATGATATACTGAACGTATGTCCTCTTGATGTGTAACACTTCGTAACTGATTGAATATATACCTTTTGTATTCTGATAACCCTCTCGATAAGATCTGTTAGGTTTACATGCATATTCTATGTATTAATAAATGTATCCTCGTGTATTAGTACCTGTGTGTGTGCGTTGTTTGAGTTATATCGCATGGTTGGATTCTAAAGCCATCAAAAGAATCAATTTTGTGATTTACTGCTACAATTAATAATTGTCTCAGTAAATGCCCAAACCCTACAGAACTGGTGCCTTCAGAGAGCCACTATGATTACATATTTGGCGTCCCTGAACGGCTATGAAACACTACATTTATGGCGTCCCTGGGTGGGCGTGGCAAGACTGAAATGAATCAACCAAGCGGAATAATTCATATAAAACGCCGCGGGTTTCATACACGACAATACAGTGTGCAGAAAGCCTGGGAGTATGATGTCCAAAGTCGCTCTGAGCAAAAAGCTGCTAAAGCGACTGTGTTCGCCGTCAGAGCCAGCAGGGTTAATTCCCCCCTGCTCGAAGGAGCACAGGCTCCTGAGCTGGCTAAGCCCCGTTCCAAAGCACTCACACAGGACCGCACCCAGCGTCCTAAGTGCCATGAGAACACCGGGGAAGGGAAAGGGCTAGAAAAGGCTGAACAAAAGGATTCAGTAGCCGCCCGCCTGGCCAGGCTTGAACAAGCTTTATTAGGACAGGGACAACCGCTCCCCAAGGCTGCCGGAAGCGTGAATGAGCTGATACTCTCCACTGGAGGAGGCGGAGACCCGCCCCCTCTCACTCCCTCAGTCTATCTGATTGAGCGGAAGGGTTCCTGCCAGGATGAGGTCAGCCACTCCCAAGCGAGTGCTGACTCCACCCCTGAAGTCACAGAGCAGGCAGTAAAACACAGAGGAAAAGCAGGAAGCTTTTACCTCAAGGCTGCCATGGGAGATGTCTTACCCAGTGAGACACTGATTGACACTGAGGTTGAAAGGTGTTTGATGTCACACGGCAAGCTCAAACGGGTAGAAAAAGAAAAGGGTATGCGACTCAGAGTGGAACCTTTGGTGGATCACCAGAAAGGCAAAGTGTGGAAACAGGTCAAGGCTCCTAAGCCTTCTGTACAGAAGGAAAGGGGGGCCAAGAGGCAGACTGTGCTTACACAGTGCCCACCGAACACAGAAGCCTATGCGGAGATTCCTTCTGTTCCCTCTGGACAAGAAATAAAAATATTTTCTTGTTCCCCGGATATACAGGGAAGTCGTGCCCTGGCCAAGGTCCCAACAGCCTCCATGCCACAGGAGCGGTGCTCCGAGCAGCCGCCTGATCCACCAGGTAAAGCACACACCTTTTACATCCCTAAAGAGGAGCAGATCTCCCCACCTGGCGATGAAAAGGAGCTTTCCCTGTGCACCCTGGCACCCAAGAGGGGTCAGGACCACCACCCTGCAGTGGTGGAAGGGATCCAGATGGCAGGAGAGCAGGTTGGTGATGTAGCCCTCGCCCTTAGCCCTGAGAGGTCCTCTATTAGTGAGGATCTGCTTGAGCAGCTGTCACAGGGCCACCGCCAGGTGCCCCTGGTGCAACATTCACAGGTTAGACAGGAGGTCCAGCTGGACGCTGAGACTACTGCGCTGTGGACACACCTGATCCCAGATGCCGATTCCCTCTGCTGTGACCCAGGGAACCTGCAGTCAGGTAACATTATTTCTCACAACTACCAGGTAGTGAGTGAGACTGACCTGATTGTTCCTGCCTCGACAGCAGGGTTGCCAACACACCCAGTCCCCCAGAAGGGACAGGGAATGAAAGCCGAGCCGGTTTTCTTACAGCCACCAGCTCAGTCTGTCAGTCTGAGTCTGACCAACAGTGGTTCACCCAGACTGGAGCTGGATGGTCAAGTCACCCGCCTGCCAGTGCAGGACATCGCAAAGAGGGGTGTCAGAATCCCCGCCTGCACTGACATGGGCCTGGTGGGTGATAGTAAGTTCAAAGACAATGAACTAGCTATCCCAGTGCTGGGGCAGCTCCCTGAACCCCTAGCGAGGGAAGGGGGGAGCGAGCAGGTGTCCTACACCTACCCCCAGCGAACGACTGTAAACATGCCGATAGAGGGATTCCTCAATCAGGAAGTGTGCAGGGTGGACCTGAACAGTGAGAATGGGGTAACAATCCCAGATCACTCAGGTGCTCCAGATGACCACTCAGCCGAGGGTCAGGCATGGTCCACCGCTGCACCGCCCCCTGCAGGGTTCCTAGAGCACAGGCATGAACAAATCGAAAAAGCAGATGCCCTGGAAAAGGAGGAGCAGCATCAGCAGCTGCGTCAGATCTCCTCAGATTTCCAGGATGTTGGTGCCCAAGATGCCACATGGCATACTGAGAAAGACACCATGTACACGCTGCGCCAGCTTAGAAAGGCGACAGTCACTCAGAAGGAGATGACTGGGATCAGCCACCCGAAAAGACTTTTGGGAGGACTGATTGCTGCCGCCACTGTTGCACGTTTGCTTTTTCTGGTAGGTTTGTGTGCTACTGGCACTCTCACCCTGACTGCCCCAAGAAGGCAGGTGTCAGAGATACCAGAGGGTAGTGACAGACTGTATCGACAGCATCAAAAGTTGGAAAGCTTAGGGAAAACCCTACAGGCAATTTCCTATGCAACAGGGTTAAACCTTATTCCCCAACCAGTGGACATGATTGTTGGTGTTATACAGTGGGTTTATGCTTGTGTGCAACAGGCCAGAATGTTGACACAAGACCTGTTAAGGGAGCTTAGTGCCACTGTAGCCAGTCTAACCACGGCACAATTCCCAACCCACTTGATTCCACTCTTCTCAGTAGAGGAGTGTGTGACATTAACCCCATCGTTCATAGCTCACCCAGAAGGCAAACCAAGATTGAATTCGGTTCCAAATCTTGAGATGGGAATGGCTACCAAAGCTATCCATTGGCTGTGTCTAAACGATTCACCAATGAAGGGTGTAAAGCTACTAACGAGCAGAGGAAGGTTAATGAACCCCATGAAGAGCAGGTGGGAAGTAAATGGCTGGTCAGCACACCACGTTTAACTGACACTGTGACTTGTGACAGGCATGATGCAGCTACCTAATAAAACAGTTCCTTTAAGTTCCTGAGGAGGCCATAGTACAGCATGGTAACTTAACACTGTACGGTCTAGAACCAGACAACATAAGACCAAACTTGAGGTCATGGATGCCTTCAGGTGCCACACTAAGGAATTGGATAGAAATCCAAGAAACAGTAAGCCCTGAAGAGGTACAGGTAGTTAGTTTGCTTTAATGGAACAAACCTCCAAACCACCCTAGCAGATACCCAACACAGGTGTTGTGGTTTATCGGGGGGCTGGGAACAGGAACTGTTGTTATTGTAACACTACTGCCGGGTAGCTGGATCATGACTGGATGTACTCTGAATGCTGTACTCTCACATCAAGATGTACTCCGGGTAGCATGAATGAGTCAAAGGTAGCATGCCAAAAGAAAGGAAGTGACTTCTCCCCAAATATCTACCACAGAGGTATCAGATATTGACAGTGAACTTCCTGATGTGTAATTCCTAGACTTAGATAATGTCTCCTACCGTTTTTATACATACTCCAGATGTTATTCATCCTGTTTGTATCCAATGCTGGTTCCGGTATGAATTCTCGAGGAGTAATGTAGACATTTAAGATTAATGTTCTAATGGCAAGGGACATCACTTAACTCTGTTTTGTTTTGAAGGCAACAACGCCTCAGGACCTCGTGACCTTCAAAAAGGGGGGATATGTAGCGGCGAGGCTTAATAATAAGGCAGAATTAAGTGTTTCTGAGCTTCCCAAATGAGGCCCCATTTCTCTGTTCATCTCTGTGGTGCAGCCACAGAGAAACTATTCATGCAAGATGATTTAAGGTTTCCTAGGACAGCTCCCAAAGGGGGATGCACTTAGCTAAGTCTGGCTATCATGATCAATGGTCATCCACTGGCGCCTATCAGTCTAGGGAGTGCCGGATGGACATCTGGACTGCATTACTAAGTGTCAGGACTAAGTGACTCATATCTCACCTTGATCAACCAATCAGGGACTGGTAGGGCTGAGTAACCCACGTGGGACTCTGATGCCCATGGAACTTTCAGCCAATCAACAAGCTGAAGTTCCTCCAGGTAAAAACAGGCAACACAGGCCTGGAGATTCAGATTCAACAAGACAGATTCAACAAGATTCAGATTCGGGAGATTCAGTAAGATTCTGGAGAGGATTCTGTGGACTGTTCTAAAGGGAATTCAAAGGAGAATTCCAGGGCAGGACGGCCCAGGAGCAGAAGGCTCCCAAGGGCAGGACATTCTCGCAGCGCGCCTCCTGACCATCCTGAGACTCAGCCCGGACAACCACGGAACGGCCAGTGTGTCCGAGTGCCAGAACTTTCCTTTGTTCTAAGAGTCTAGAGTGGAGGTTGCCAGAGAGTAACCAGCAGCAGGCCTCGTGAACAGGTCAGAACTGTGGACAGCTGAATCACCATTCAGAACTAGCTCTTCATCAGGAACGAACCGGTCCTCTTCCTGACTTGCTGGGATCCACAGTCATCTTTTCTCCTGTGCACAAACTTTGCTAGTTAAAGCCAACACTAACTAGCCGGTCAGTGAGCATCAGCAGCGCACCGTCGCAAGCCGCACAGCACAGCCTGGCACGGAGCCAGAGAGCGCGGATTGGACAGCAACAGCCTGCAACTGTTTCTTTGTGCCCGCAGGAGATCTGAATCCCCAGAAATTGGATGAGTATTCAACTTCAATGCATTACAGCTCGAGAATTCAATTGTTATCCCAACCAGTTGATATCAATTTAATTCCTAAGAGTTATGTACTTGTTTTGAGTATCTAATGTAGAAGTTATAACCAAGTTCATTTACGAAACGGTCTTAATGAATGATATACTGAACGTATGTCCTCTTGATGTGTAACACTTCGTAACTGATTGAATATATACCTTTTGTATTCTGATAACCCTCTCGATAAGATCTGTTAGGTTTACATGCATATTCTATGTATTAATAAATGTATCCTCGTGTATTAGTACCTGTGTGTGTGCGTTGTTTGAGTTATATCGCATGGTTGGATTCTAAAGCCATCAAAAGAATCAATTTTGTGATTTACTGCTACAATTAATAATTGTCTCAGTAAATGCCCAAACCCTACAGAACTGGTGCCTTCAGAGAGCCACTATGATTACATATTTGGCGTCCCTGAACGGCTATGAAACACTACACCTGCGATGGACTTACATAATGTACAGGGTTCATCCTGCCTCCTTCCTGTTGCTTGCCCATCTCTGGCTTCCTCACATCCCCATATTGGATAAAACAGATAGATGGATATTTTGATAAATGAGTTTGTTGCTCAATTAAATCATTATCTGTACCATATTCTATCAAATACTGTATAAATCTATCTCTAATCTAAAAGCTTACTGTATTTACTCAATGCCATATATTATACTAGTGAATGGCTGTAATTACACATGCATCAAATGTATTACCAATGGAGACTACACTGAGCTGTCCCTTGTGAGTAAATTATTATGCAATTAGTTACAGACTTACAGCATCAAATTGACTTTCATAATTCAATTTTGTGAAACTCCTTTTCACAAATATGGCATCTTTACAATTCATTTGCTAAATGAGTAGTATTGTTTGGCAAAATAAATATTTAAATTGGAAAACTACAAAATGTGATTTTTTTGGCAAGGTATTCTGCACACACAATGATTTACACTTTCTCCACACAAACCATTCCTTCTTCCATTAATGA
This sequence comes from Atractosteus spatula, assembly GCF_055471065.1. Lineage (NCBI taxonomy): Eukaryota > Metazoa > Chordata > Actinopteri > Semionotiformes > Lepisosteidae > Atractosteus > Atractosteus spatula. The sequence goes on from NC_142706.1 coordinate 55,479,354, forward strand.
GCAAAATCACTTCCACAAATAAACATATTTATACAATTTATAATAGGGACAGCATTATGTTCAACAAGTAAACATCATTGTCAAGGAGAAAGTTAAAGTGCAAATTTGTGTAGGGCATGTGGGGGTGTTCTAGTACAGTATGTGCTGTAAATGCTGTGATACGTCTGGGAAGGAGGAGACTACTTAGAGTGGTTTCTACAGGAATGAGGCACAAGGGTACTAAGAAAACAACAGGAAATAGGCATGTGTGTTTGGCTCACCACTGGGCCTGGAACTTTCATGAAGCAGTAACTCATTTGTGGTACTTGAGGCAAGTAAAGTACTATATGCAGGTAGAAAGAACATTCATTTTAAATATATGATGGGGGGCATAGATCACGGAGAAGCCATATGTTTACTTTAAGTGTTTATCTTGACTTGAAAGTGTCCACATCTAGGAAATATTGTAACCTATGAAAAAGGCAAAGGTAAACAGGTTAAATTAACTGAAAGGAAAGGTGCAGGATTATGAGATAAACACACAGTACCTTGCAAAAGTAACAAGACACTTGTGTAGTTTCCACATTTTTTGCTTTAAAGCTTGCAGCAATGACACTTTGAAGTAGCAATGAATATTTTTATATGCACAGCCTACTCCAAACATTTATAACAAAGTAAATAATAACTATGCACATAGATAATGGATTAATCTAAAGGAAAAGCATTCAAACCATTTTCTGTGGTAACCCTACATTAATTTAGGTGCACAAAATTACCTTAAATTAAGTATTACACAATTAATTAAGTATCATAATAGTGGTTCTCATGACTTCAAATAAAAACACTTGTCTATGTGAGATTCCTTGATCAGGTAATGAATTTCAAACAAAGACTCAACCATGAAGATAATGGAGCTTTCAAAGCAAGTCAGAAATTAAAGTAATTGAAAAGCAGAGATGTAGATCAGAAGTCTCTGATTATCCCTGGGAGCACGGTCTACTAAGTCATCAAGAAATGGAAGGCCCATTGTACCACCCAGACACTGTCTAGATCTTCTACTCAGCAAGCTACTGGAAAGCTTGTTAGGACTGAAGAAAAATTGGACAGAGCACAGTATTGGCAAATACTGTACTACAGGAAAACCTTTTTTCAGTCTGCTACAGACTTAGAAGCTAAAATTCACAAAAGGTGAAAGCTACATTGTAATGGCTTAAGAATAAGAATGTGAATGCCCTTAAGTGGGCCAGTCAAAGTCCTAACATGAATGTGATTAAGAAACTGTAGAAATACTTGATAGACACATAGCTACTGTTAGAGTGTTACAGTTCCAACATCCTGGCACCAGAGGGCACCCCAACCTCTAGTGCCTACTTCATCTGTGCAGCAGAGGCACAGATCAAGCAGATGGCAGTAACCAATCCCTGCTTGCACAGTGTCGCTACCTCACCATGCCTCCCCTCCCCAAACCTGTTTAAACCCTGCTCTTTGTTCAAGCTGTGCTTAGTATTGTTTTCAGCTCTTTGAGCCCTTGATCTAGCCTTTGCTGAATTCTTCCTGGACTCCTTGCCTGACTTTTGGATTTTGGCCAATTTCCTGACCTTAGCTTTTAGATTGTGTTGATACTAAATTTGTCTTCTGGCTTTGGACTTTCGCTCGCCTCTTGACGCTGGCCTTGGATTTCCCTAATTTTCCATTTTAGGAATTTTGTGACCTTGAAACCTGCTTAGTGTCCATTCCTTGTTTTCTGAGCTGTGGATCAGTTTAACATAGAGGTGCTATCCCACCCCAGCCACCAGAGGTGGGTAATAGATCCCCCTAGATGGTAGCCAAGCATGGGGGAAATCTGTCACATTAGCCCCCATGTAAATTGTTTTAAAGGCAGAGTCTGGACCTACAGTAAGTTGTTGTACAGTATTTTAACCACTTTAATGTTCACACGATCCTTTGACTGGACAAAGTTGTACCTTATGATTAAATAGCATTGGAATTCACCTTAATCCAGTTAATTCCATCTGGCAAGTTTTGAGCCTTTCCTTCTCTTTACCGGTGAGCTGACACAGAAACAACCAAGACTATTACTCCTTGAGAGCTTTCCTGCTCTCATAATCAACTTTAACCATATACAGTATGTCTAGTTGTCTCCCTACTCCCAGACAGCTCACTTCACAAGACAGCTCACCCTGGGAGTCTTCAACCTTCCACTACTAACTATCTCTAACCAGTCTTCACCCCATGAGACTTTTCCTCTGAAACTCCACTGGCTGTCTCACTCACCCTGAATGAATTATCCTCTCAGATTGCCCTGTTTGCTGCCTGGAAAAGACTGTCTCTTATTTTAATCAAAACCTTCTACAATGTGTTGGAACTTTCTCTGTGGACTCCAATAATTTTTCAAAGCTTTCCCTCTCCTTAATGTGGTAGTGTGCAGCTCACAGGAGACTGGACACAAGCAATCACTGGAGCAGGCATCAGTTGTGCACCCAGTTTCAGACCAGATAAATTAAAGCTGAACCAGGAAGCAGCAGGTGACAACCTGGAAAGGAAATCTGAGAACAAATTTTGCCAGGTCATAGCCTCAGCACCGCTGAAAACTTACAAAATCCAGTCTAAAGATTTTTTGCTTATGTTTTTCCTCTCTGCAATCTCAGCTTTAGTGATGAAGAGTGGCACTGATACTAATACAACAGCTTTTTGATGTCCAGCTTTTTTACAACTGTAACAGCCACCTGCTGCAGCACAGGTTGATTGTTTTTCCCAGCTTCAAGGCTTAAGAGCAATTTTGCTGCAATAGAACAGGCTACTTATTTTTACAGTAATTATTTTACAGTAGAGTAGAGGAGTTTATTGCTATATGTACATGTACATTGGAATTCTTATTCATGCTGTTCTCTCAGGTCATGCCCAATACAGCAGATGACACAGCACAACAGACAACACCAGGCAATCTAGGCAGTACAGTACATTACAAAACTGTACATAATATTTGCAAACAATAAATACATGGTAGAGAATAATAAATACATTGTAGTGAACAAGAATACAGGGAAAACCTAGTCAAAAGTGCCAAATGCAGAGGTGCATTAAGTCCTGAGGCATTGCATAGTTAGATGTTTATGATGCACAATGCCATAGAGTAGAAGCTGCTCTTAAGTCTGGTTGTCCATGCTTTAATGATGCGGTACCACTTGCGAGAGCGCAGGTGGGAGAACAGTTTGTGGCCAGGATGGTTGGGATCCTGAATGATGGATTGGGCTTTGTTGCAACAGCGGATGGTGTGAATCTCATCGATTGATGGTAAGTCACATCCAATAACCCCCTGTGCCAATGCCACAACCCTTTGCAGAGTGTCTTTGGCATGCATGGTAGTATTGCTGTACCACAGAGTGATACCACTAGTGACGACACTTTCTGTGGTGATGTGGTAAATGTTTATGAGTAGTTACTTCCCCATACTGTAACTGCATTTCTTTAGGTACCTCAGAAAGTGCAGGTGTTGTTGTGCCTTTTTCAGGCTGGCTACAGTGTTGTGAGACCAAGCCAAGTTAGTGGAGATCTGCAGTCTGAGGGTTGACTATTGATTGGGGTGTGACACCCCCTGGGTCTCCTGAAGTCAACAATGAGTTCTTTTGTCTTGTTAACATTCAGGGCTAGATTGTTGTCAGGGCATCTTCTTGTAAGATACTTCACCTCACTTCTATATGCAGGCACATCATCACATCATTGTTACTGATCAGCCAGATAACTGTGGAATCACCAGTGAATTTGATAATGTCGATGCTGCTGTATATGGCTGTACAGTCATAGGTGAAGAAGGAGTACAGCCTAGGGCTGAGACAGCAGTCTTGGGGACCTCCAGTGTTTAGGATTACTGTAGTTGAGATACTAGGACTGAGACAGCAGGAGATATTGTTGGCAATTTTCACCAGGTGAGGCCTGCCCATCATGAATTCTAGTATCCAACTGCAGATGGAGTTACAGTACATGAACCCAGATTCCTGAGTTTTGGGACCAGCTTGGTGGTAACGTTTATGTTAAAGGCCAAGCCGTAGTCTATAAACAGCATCCTAACATGAATGTCCAGCCTGTGTAAATGTTGTAGGGAATTATGTAGTGCTAGAGATACGGCATCATCAGCTCCAATTTGAGCACTAAGCGAACTGAGCGGGTCAAGGGAGTCTGGGATAGTGCAAAGGAATCATTCAAACCAGTTACCTTATTACTTCTTGGGCAGTGGCACGACTGCAGTTTTCTTGAAGCACTCTGGTATAACTGACAGAGACAGAGAGAGGTTAAAAATATCTATACTGTGTATACAGGAGATACTGTAGCTGGCCTGTACATGTTTTAAGGATACAAGGGGAGATACAGTCTGGACTGACTGCTTTCTGGGTTTTCACTCTCTTAAAAGCTCAACACACTTCGTGATTAGATCTGTGACACAAAGTCCCCTGGTTACAGTCTTGATAATGGGCTTGGTGTTATCAAAGCAGATGTAAAAGGTGTTCAGCTCATCTCAATAGGAAATACTGCTGGTATTGCCTTTATAGTTCATGACAGGCTGCAAGCCCTGCCACATGCGCCTTAAGTCACCCACAAGCTGTTTTTCTAATTTGTCCTTGTATTACTGTTTTGCCAGTTTGAAAGCCATGATAGAGACAGCTTCTGGATGCATTTTTTTGTATTTACAGATGACGCCATACAGCTGGCCGATTGCCACTTCAGCATAGTATGCAGGTAACTGCATACAGTATACAGGTCATTCTAACAGCCCAAAATTCCCTCGGTAGGTACAAAGGGGTGACATTATATAGTGAGTCCAGATTAGATGAGCAAGATTTGTAGAGGATTTCTATGTCAGTGCACCTGAAGCTACTAATAATACTAATCATATAATAATTTTAATCATCACTTACCAGTTTCAGAGCTGAAGACTGGCTGTGATATTCTTTCCCTCAACTGTTTAGTGACAGCCTTGGCCATATCGTAGGATGTCTATATATTTTTACTCCTACCCAGAGCTGTTATACTCATTAGCTTCAGAACTGAAGACTGGCCATGATATTTTTCCCTCAACTGTTTACACATTGGACTAGCCACTGGAACACTGACACAACCACAGCGATTGTCCTACAGCTACCCACACTGCCTCTGCTACACCCTATGCTGCCTTGGAAAAATCAACTACCTCACCTGTATACTACACCGGGTCCAAGTCATATGCTATAAATATCAGCTAATGAATTACTGTTTCACCTTAAATCTTACAGTATGTGTAGGGTGTCACAATATAAATAATATAAAGAAATTGATTATCCTTAGTATTTAACTGGAACTTCATACAAGTATTCAAAATCCTGGAAGATAATGACAACACTGACTCAGAGGGTGGCTTAAAAATGACCTTTTAGAAAATAATCAGTGGACCCAAGTTAAAATTAAGTGGATTTGCAAATCAGGGCAGAAAATAAGAGGCATTTATCATAAAATGAAATGGAGGTGTCTGGAAAAAGCTGCATGAGATCAAACGATCAATCAGTTATATTTAACCAAATAATTTGGGCCAAATTACTTTTTCCTATTTGAAACCTTATTATGTTCTTACGCTGTATGATTTCTAATTTAGTACTATTTGCTATTTGGGCTATAATACGAAACTAACTTTGAAGTTGTGTTAAAGATTTAAAAAATAAAAGTCCTCTAGGGGTCACAAAGCTGGTGAAGTACCCCTTATATTTATACGATAAAATAAGGATATGGGAGGAGATTTTAAAAACTGAGTAGCAGACAATCCCCAAGGGAAATGATGTGACACATTATACACTCATGATATATGCTAATTCAGGGAGGCTTGCTTGAAAATAATTGTTAAAATCTGCTTAATATTAGCGGAACCACAACAGGATTCTCTAGACTTATGCAGTAAGTTTGTTGGGAATTTCTGCCAGGGTTTACATTAGATCAAAATAATTAATTTAGACAGACATCTGGACCTTACAAATGAGTAAGCCTTCCAGTCTACATTTATAGTAATGAATCATACTGCAACCAGTATTGTGCTATTTACAACAGGATTTTATTGCAAAAACAGTTAATTGTGTGTGACATTGCATATAAAGAAACAGCTTAACTCAGTATTCCATTGTCTATATTGCTCAGTATGTATATCAACTTCTTCAGAACCAACAGTGAACGGAAGACGGAAATATAAGAGAAGTGCATTTAAAACAGATAACAGGAGGCACTTCATTACATAAAGGGTTTTGGGAGTCTGGAACAAGTTATAATGTTACTGTGTGTTGTTGAAGGCATTATCATTGCTTCTTCCAGGAAATACTGTAGATACTGTAGATATCAGAAATACTGATGAGATCCTTGGATTACATTGCTGCTAAAAAGTAAAAGAACTAGATGGGGCAAATATTGTTCTCTTATTTCCAGATTGTTGATATTGATCTATTTTGCTTTCTTAGTGTAGTGTGTGGTATGCATATATAATTAATCCTAGTCAACATTAGAAAGGAGGAGTCACTTGGTGTCAAAGTGGTTTGGGAGTGATGGACTTAACTCACTTTGGCATGGTTCCCGTAGCACAATTATTCACTTAGTCATGGTCAGTTCATCCAATGAAGACAGCTTTATATTGTAATAGTTTTGAATATAGTTGGACATTTTTAAAACGTATATGTATATTTTCTACAGCAGCAGTACAATTAGTACAGTAGAATAAAGCTAGTAAAACCTGAAAAAGTTAAAGTTTAATAGACTAAAGCTAGTAAAACCTTGTGCTGCTGAAGTTGGTTGACTAATGAAAGTTATTTTCTAGTATGTGTTTTCTCAACATTATGATATTTTGTGCTATTGCTTCAGTTTTAAGAGGACTGTGGGAAAAACATTTCAATGTGTTCTGATTATTTAATCATTTAAGTTATAGTAAATAAAGGGTTCTCGGTCATATACTGTACATCTTTAAAAATTGTGTAAGAACACAAAAAAACTAATTCACATACTAAGAGAAAAATACACCTCAAACTCTAGACAAATGTGATTTTTTCAGTACCAGCTATAGTAGGTACTTTGGGTAATTGAGTGGGATAACCAAATCTTTTCTGATCCGAGAAGATGTAGAATTAATGCAAAGTTTTTAAAAATTATTTAATTAAATGTATTGTTGAATTATGTACCCAGTTCTGAATACTTAAGTGTATACAATACACTAAAATATAATAAGTGGCAGTGTATTAGGTTATTTGCTGTAAAGAACAGTTTATTTTATAGATATATGCTAATAAAGAAATTAAGAAAGGCATGTATTATATGTGATATTACACAATACATGTTAAGCAAAAATGAAATATGTTTAGGTTAACATTAATTAACATGTTACATCTGTCAAAATGAATTATGAATGGTTTAATACTTAATGCAGTATGGCTTAATATTATACAGTTTATTTTATTAATCATTACTAAGAGCATTTGTAGATTTTTCAGGTCAGGTTTTCTATATAATTAAATCTCTGTTGAGTGGAATGAATTAAGAATTTAACTTTGTGTGTGTCCAGATGCTCCCAGTTTTTTCACTGTGCCTCCTGACATCAGAGCATGAATAATATTTCAGCACCCTCCCCTTTTCTATGGTAAAAAATAAGCCAACACAATCCAGATGGCCATTTAGAGTGTTAAATAGAACCGTTTTTGGATCACTTTCTGCTATTCAAACATTTTCTTTACAGCCCAGAAACAATTGATTTCACAGTTGATGTTGTAAGGGTATAAGTTTACCAAGTTTCTTCATGGAATATTTGCTTCAAGAACATTTAAGATTCTTTTTCCTGAATCAGTACTGACTACAACTGGTTGTAATGTTTTTACCTAAAATATATTTGTACTGTAATGGTGACAGATACCATATTAATATGATTACATTCCATATTAAAAAGCATATAATTAATTATTTAATTATTACTATATATGAAAGGAGCCTTGAAGATGTTTAAATTATTGTTAGTTGTAGCTGTTATTCATAGTCATACTTTAATGTATTTTACTCATTTTAGTAGAATGACTTAAAACTTATTTTCAATGACTTTGATAGGTCAACATGTAATAAACTGAATTGTGTTACTTTATTGCATTAATACCGAGAGTGGCTTGGTGCTGCTTTGAAGTTGGTGAATTGGCCACTGTGAAACATTTATCATTGCTCATGCAACAGCTTCAATAACCTCAACTTGCCACCTTCATGAACTCTAAACATGTAGTTCTCAAACTGCCTGTAGGGAAATGTAAGTGACCTGATATGGGAATTTCATAGTATAAAATCTACTAGAGTCATGTTCTTTAAACTTTAAAGTTTAGGCATGTTCCACAAGCTTAAACTTTAAAGACTTATTCAATCACACATTTGCACAAGCCAAAGATTGTAGATCCTGCATGTTATTTTTTATTTTTCCTTCTGTTTTTCTTTCTCTTTACTTATATGTTGTATTTTGCTCTTATTTCTGATTATTTCTAATTAATTTATGTTGCGTTCTTCAAGAAAAGAAAATCATTTTATTATTAGAATATTTTAGAATAACATTGTTAGTAATATTGTAAAACTACAGTAATTGTATTTTATTACGGTATCACTCAACAAAAACATGTTTTACAATGCTGGTAATGTTTAATGCTAGTAGAATAACAAAAAAAATCAGCTAGCTAAGCTGCGTCCTAAATAAGCCATGAATGTTGCTACTTACATTATTATTATTATTATTACTCCTGTTTGAATTATGCTAAGGAGAACACAATTTCATGCTGTAGGCACTTAATCCAGATTAAACCAGAGCCTTGTCTTAGTGAGTCATGAGTTCCCAAACTTACTATACCTTAATGATTAATTTTTAGAAAAAATCAACTAGCTCTGAAATTACTGAAAAAAAAGATAAAACCATAGATGGATTGTAAGCAATCAACAAGTGAATCCAGTTAATTTCAAACTGAGTTCAGAGATTACCCTTTTCTTAAAAAAAACTGTATGTACATTAAAGATAGAAAACAAAAGCACTTTATTAAGTTTCTCAACAAGGGGTTTCAACAGAATAAATCTTTAGTGCATAATCACAGAAAATGTATCTATGACATTATTTCTTTTGTTTTTTATGAATACTCATAGTGCGTGAAGGATATCATTATGTCTTGTACAGCTTTTTATAAATGTAATGTACCTATTTGCCTGGCAAACTGAAAATTACTTATCACATATAGTGTATACTGTAAATCATGTAAGATCTCTTACGAGATTGGAATTGTTTATTTCCTATTTATGTTAAGCAGTGTAGAAGCACATATTATATTTATAAGTTAAGATGTATACAGTATGTAAAATATTTGAGACTTGAATTATGAGTCACTGTTTAACTATGCATAAAAGCTCTCTTCAATTATGTATCTATTACATCTATTAACTGTTGGTTCGTTTTACCTGTTAAGACATTTTAATTGTCCATAAACAGGCTTTATTGAATAATAGACAATTTATTGTAATATAAATTTGAACAGTCAGAGTAGGAAATATTCTTGTTAAGTATCCATTCTTACTGTGGGGAACAGAACATTGCTAAATGGCTAACATAAACTATGAAAGTAAAAAACAATACAGTTCTAAATGTAACTCAGACATATTACGTACAGTTTCAAAAAAACTTAAACCATTTATCACTCTGTCTCTTGTATATATCCATCACACATCCAGTATAAAAAACAGAATGTTTGAGATCTTATTTTTATTGTTTTTCTTACAGTTTGAATTAATCTAAATATAGATAACCTTATCTAAACAAGATAATGCACAATATTAAAAGCAAAACAGTGTTGATTTTTAAACAAGAAAAACAATGATAGTTCAAGGTGAATATTTTGTTATTCAAGATAATCTTTTTAACTGTTTTACGATTTTCAACCTTGTTTCTTCTGAAGGTGAGATGGACGCAGCATCTCATGACAGCATTCCCTAAAAAAAACCTTATAAAAGTTTGTGAAACGTGCAGCCAGCTGACGTTGATCCAAATGTTCAGTTCATACAGTAGTATGCATGATAGCTAACACATTTCGCATTCTTTTTAGAAAGATTTAATGTACATATGATCCTAGATCTATGTTCTTTTGTGATGTAGTCCTTGCCTTTGCCTAAGATCTGAATATCAGTTTTGTACCTTTCACAGATCAAGTACAAATAACATAAACAGTAGACAACAGAAAGTTGGCAAGACAGATCAACATTAAATTCCTTTGGCAAAATATACATCACGGTATTTAAGAGGGTTGTAAAAAAGAAAAACAATTTCCTAAAAGAAAGGCATTAATATTGCATTTCAAAACAAAATTAATAGGAACAGTTCAGGAAAACTGAGAGTGAACATAATAGTTTGCTTAAAAGATTTATTCAAATCTGTAAAAGAAAACTGATTTACAATAAAAGATTCATGCTCTGTTTAAGTACTGTATATTAATGTACCACAAAGCAGGACATTGATGGGTTCTATAAAATACATAGACATATTTGACTGAAAAGGGATGTTTTCCAGAACATTAAGACACTATGTGTTCAGAAGTTGAACTTTCTTCAGAAGAAATGTATGTAAGCGGTCTGCAACTGGTGTTGCCAACATAACACCAATGCAGCTGAGCTCTTCTTAGAGTTGTTTTCACCAGATTATCCAGTGATTGAAAACTAGTGAAAGGCTTTCATTGACACAATATGGCAAACAAGGAGCAACTCCTTCTTTCCAGTTTATGTAGTCTTTTTATTTAAATGGATCTTACACAATGCCCAGGCTCTTCACAGCATCAAGACTCAACCAGAAGTTCAAAATCCAATTATGATGTACACCAGATCACTGGAATTACAACACCCCATTCTGTAGTTATCCATGATGCTGACCTTGAGACATAGCAAATCCTGGCATTCCTTTTTGATCTCTTTAAAGATATTCTTGGGCTTTGAGGCAAGTACACTGGTGCTCTCTTTTATCCATCTGAATCACTTTTGCACATGCAGTCACATTCTTCATGATGTTCCAATAGTACGTCTGTCATGGATTTTTGCCATCCTCTTCCCCCACTTCTATGTCTTAGTTGGAGAACCTAAAAGAGAACTTCAGCATTTAATCTATGTTTTATTTTAAATCTATGTTTTATTTTAAATCAATTTTAAATTGATTTATTATGATGTAGCAAATAAATAAAATGAATTCTATAATCTAAAATGAGGAAATAAACATTTGGTCATGGGAATCCAAAATCTCTGCCCAACATACAACAATCACATTGAAATACAATGATAAGTGACTAATAATTGCTTTTACTGTATTTAATTAGAAGGAAAGTTTCAAATTTAATATTGTACTTATTATTATTTTGCTAGAATTTCTGTTAGTTTAATGGTGATTTGCTTTATTTAAATGAGGAAAATAATGTACACCCTATATTTTTTATATTTTCTTATTATGATGTGGTTAAATGTGACTTGCCCAATAAACCATGCATCAGTTTATTTCTAAAAAAATATATTTCAGTACTTCTGTCACTGTGCTTTAAAATCAAATGCTGATTTACTGATTTTTTTCAGCTCAGTAGATAAGGACTAATGAGCTATTTTTTAAAATGTTTGCAGCAATCTCCTCAGCATACTCCGCAAATACACCGCAACCAAATCTCAATTGCCAGACCTTTCGGTAACAGTTACTGCAAATAAGTAACTGACTAAGATTTGTGCTGACTAAGAAACTTTGAGACATGTTAATTAAGATAAACAAGTAACCGTCCATCCATCTACTTTCTGATTGCTTCATCTAGTTCAGGGTCACGGGAGAGCTGAACCCTGTAGGATAAGCAACAGGCACAAGGCAGAATACATCCTGGTCAGAACTACAGCCCATCACAGGGCACACACAGACACAAGACAGACAGGCACACATTCATAGCAGGGCAAGTTTTTACAGAAGCCAATTAGCCTATCAATATTTATCTGGATTGTGGGAGGAAACCAGAACAGGCAGCAATGTTAACTGCTGGGCCACTGTGCCACCCAGCAAGTAACTACTTCATCTAAATAAAAAATAATTCAAGGGGAATAGAAAATTATAATAAATCCTCTTGATTTAGGTTCAGAATTATGCTTGATCAGAGCTTGAAAAAAATCAATCAAAGAGTACCTCATGGTATTTCTTGATGACCTTGGTGGGAACACACTGACATTCAAAGCAGTTCTGGGCACAGCAGGCACAGTTTCCGCCACATCGCTTGACCAGAAGACAGTTTGGCCAGAAGATGGTGTCAGTTCGCTTCAGTTCCTCACGGAGAGACACAGAAAAGTTGCGTGGGGTGCAGCTGTACAGTCTCACTTCTTCCCTCAATAGGTTAAGATCCACCACTGAAGACAAAGGTCGAAAATATTAAGACAGGAGGCTTGTGTTTCTTTATCTCTTCCTGGCAAAAGTACTGCATGTATTTATTTAAGATTTTAACATGAACATCATAACATGTCTACTGTAAAGTATCTTACATGATAAGATAAACTAAGCCAAGCCAGGTGTGCAGTAAGGAGATAATAAAGTAATTAATTTAGCTTTGACAGGTGTTTGTTTAAAATGTACAGAATTACACTGGTATGGAAATGGTTTGGGGTTACTTTTAAAAGTTTTGAAACCATAGAATAAAAAGTAAAACCCACTGTATACATAAACCAAAAACATCTCATTTTGAGAACTGTTTATAAGAAAAACGAAAATATTTATGTCTTTATGAGGCACAGATAGACTATCTTTATCAGCCATTTCTTCTTTGAAATGTTATTGTAGGGCCTCCCCTTAAGTAAAGAACTTTCAAAAGGCTTTGGAGTTTCTTAAAAGTTGTGCCAAATCCCAGTTCTTTTCCATGAGGTTAGACAAGACATACACAGGCCTTTTTCAAGTTTCTTGAACACAGAGTCCTTATCATCCATCCATTTTCTAACTGCTTTATCCAATAAAGGGTAGCAGGGGGAGCTGGAGCCTAACTTGGCAAGCAACAGGTGCAAAGGCAGGATACACCCTGCATGGGATGCCAGTCCATTGCAGGACACACACAAAAAAAACACGCACACACTCACACCATTTTCTCAGAAGCCAATTAACCTACCAGTATGTCTTTGTACTTAGGGAGGAAACCAGAGCACCTGGAGTACACCCATGTGAAGATGGGGAGAACATACAAACTCCACGCATATAGTACCCCAGGAACTGAACCCAGTGCCCCAGCAATGCTAACCACGGTGCCACCAAGTCGCCCCCAAGGACCAGTGTTCCGTTCAAAGAACCATTACTTACTTAATTGATCAATTACTTAAACATGCTTTTCTAATTTTTAAATAAGTGATTTAGGGTGACCTATAAGAATAACTGGATCAGGGATCTCCAGGACCAGTGTTGGAGACTTTGATGATAGCCAAATCAACTAATTTAATATGGACACATCTACAATATTGGACCACATCTCCACATAGTAAGTTTACATTTTGCATCTTCAATGCTTAGTTTACAGTTTTTGTAGTCATTCTAATCTTGCTAGTACTGTTCCATTTTTCAATAACAAAATAAAAGTACAACATGATCACTTTATTTATCCCACAGATGTCTCCAATTATTAAAATCGATTTGAATATTTAATAAGCACATAATTTGGAGAGGAATAATGATAATGGATCACTAGTAACAGAATACACAAGCAAAGAAAATCCTGGCTAAAGTATACAATATGAACAGCTCTTTGAACAAATTTATTTTTTTACTGAAACCAATTGATCTTATAAATATATGAATTCAAAGCACAAGATACAATTTCTTAAATGAACAGAAAAAAACATACTATACAAATTGTATCTGTTAATGGAACCGTCAAGATTTATACTGAGAGGAAGTCTTGTACCTCAGCCCAGCATCATTTTGACTGCCTTTTAATACACCTTAATCCTATATTTCTAAGTGCCTGGTCTTGAACCAGAAACTTTCTAGGAGCAAGTCCTCCACCTTAAACCCTTGGATTGTTAAACCACATACTTCTAGTTATTTTTAAGAATAAGTTTAAAGGTGCATAATAGAATAGAATATTAGAATATTGCATTTTCTTATTTTTATTCATAGTATTTTATAATTTTCAAACAATGATGGAGTAGTGATGCTAAAATGTTTGGGGTGTGCTAATGTTTTAAAGTAAAAATGTGCCTAAACTGTATTTCTCACCATCTTTGGAACAGTGGTAGTTCTGTTGTTTTACTTCCTGATCTGAACTAAACTCTACTGGGGAGGTCTTCCTGTAAACAGGATAATTTATCATCTTCATGGAAAATGACAGGAAAGAACTGATAGGCTCAAGAACAGAATAATGGCTATATGTAGAGCTCCAGGTTTATGTCATCTTTGCCTGCAATTAAACGTTTCATACATTGAAGCATTAAACGGAAAATCAAAATCACGGCATTTCTGGGTTTACTAGTGCTGGATATTGTTTTGAAAATGGAAACAGAGAAACAAACTCCCTTATTCCAATTTCAGTTACTAGCAAAGTGACCATCTGCTATAGTAACATAGAGTAATACAGATGAAGTAAAAAATATAATTATTATATAGAAAATAGTATATATAGAATGTAAATTATACAGATCTTGGTTCTTAATTACTAATTTATTTTTATCCTGATCTGGATTTCTTGCTTATATAAGTTCTACAAGAACCCCCTTTGTTTTATTCAACATGCAAGAATTAGCATTGACTCCCTAATGCTTATTTTAAAATCCATGAACATAAGAACGTTAACCATAGGCCTCTGTGATCCCGTGAGCATTGTTGAATGTACTGTATGCTGTGACCCTTATTACTAGACTGAGAAAAATGAGTTTTCATGATTGTAAGATATAGAACATGTACAGTAGATAGATCACAGGCCCAAAATAAATACAGTTAAATTGGGCAGCAAGAGTATTAGGACTGACCATGAAAAAAAGTACATTCAGAGAGGAAACAAAAGTTCCACGTCCAGTGTGTAACACTAAAGCAGCAGCTGTTGTCAATAAACTTTTCATTGTTTCACTCCAGTTCCAAGAGTAATCTTTCAACTGCATTTGGCACATCAAGCATATGGGAGTGTTCGCTGTAGATTTTCAGATAACGTATTCCTAGCTGATGAAAATAATTATACACCAGGGATAAGCCTTTGCTCAACTACATGAAAGCAGGATGATCTGGGAAGAAAAGGACTGAACCTGTTGGCAAGATGGTGCATCTAACTTTCTGGCTGCCTGGAGGATAAGCTATTGATTAGCATAGAAAACTTTAAAAATGAAGTTAAGAGGTCTCTCTTATTGTGAAATGAAACTGTTACAAATATTATGTGCCCTCATGACTATGGTCGTAGTATCCGCTAGTGAGAGTAAGCACTGGGCAGCAACATTAATAGGATAATTTGCTTTGCTTCTGATCTGATCTTCTTTACATGGTTATCTTCTTCTCTGACTCTCTCATGATACACAAGCAAAAGACTATTCACTCATGCACTTTTAGTGTCAGCAGATAACAGAAAAGTTACAGTACTTTCTTCTAGCTGATGAAGCAAAGACTGCTCAGTCTCAAGACTGGTGTAAACTGGTCTGACATCAGAGAAGAGATTACTTTTCAGCAAGTTCCTAATACAAACAAGCCCCTCACCAATCATCAGTATTCCTGGGGAGTCTTTACAAGAAATTAGATTTAAGTGGCATGTTATCTTAAAGGTCACAGACTTTTTTTTTACCAAAATCTGTTCAATTTCATATAACATTAACTCTATAAAAAATGCCATAAAAGCATCAACATAGAATGTAGGGATACAACACTCTTGAAAGACCAGTGTTAATACGGTATGTGGATGTAAGCTTAGCAAATACACGTATGTTAGTTGTGTGACATGGATGGAGTAGTTGGCAGTCACACCCAAACTACTTAAATAAATAGTAAATAGTACCATGCCACCAACAGTCTCATGACAGTTGCAAATAAAAAAAATGAAAGAAAGCATGCCCATTCATTGCAGGGCACATGGAAAAACAGACACATTTACTTATTAACCTACTTACCTATTAATTTGCCAATTAATGTATCAGAAAGCCTTTGGATTGTGTGAGGAAACTTGAGCACCCGGAGGAAACCCAAGTGAACATGAGGGGAACATGCAGAGTAAACACAACACAGATACCACCCTAGTCCAGAACTGAGGTAGGAATGCTAACCGTCGTGCCACCATGCCACCCATTATATATCTTATATTAACATTCATAAAAAATATTTTAACATAATCTTCCATAATAAACATTCAATATACTGTTTCATCCTCTTTTTTTTTGCTTATTTGGAGTACCCAATCCCAACGTCTCCTTCGGAGAAATCTTGATTTTTTTTTAGGACTGCCAGATTAATTTCTCTTTGACCCAGCTATCTTAACTTGTTCAAATTCAAATTAGGGAGTGGCGGTCAATGTTCTGTTTTATATGATCAAGCTGTTTTATACCTAGAATTTATGCAGAAGATAAGCCTTAGTCCTGGAAGAAAGGTGGTCAATTAGGAACACCAGGACTTGATGTGACACTGTTCAAAACTAATGGCCAATATGAAATCCACTGCAAAATACAACACTTTAGCACATGTTACCACTGGGTACCCTCCAGGAAGGTCTATCATGCATCGTAAAAGGAAGTCATAAGAAACACTTTACCTCTGGATTTCCTGGGATGGATGAATGACTTGCCAAGTATGTGCCATGTTGGCTTATACAAGTCGTCCAAATCCAGCTGCCATCTTTCAGGATCCAAGTATTTCATAACTTCCTCCACTGTACTTAAGCCAGAAACTGCTTCAATTAACATGTCCATAGTCTGCAGAGAGGGTGGCAGCACTGCAGGGGATTCTGGTTCAGGTAGGCTCTAAATTTAAAATTTTAAACAAAGAAACATATTTAGAAAACAAAATGACAAAACATCTGGATAAAAGTACAGTGTACACCTGTGGGACAGAGTGGTGGCACTGTGGTTAAGGATCTGCACCTGTGGCTGGAAGGTTGCCGGTTTAAATCCCGTAACCGGCAGAGAAATCATACTTCGTTGGGCCCCTGAGCAAGGCCCTTAACCCCAGCTACTCCACGGGTGCCATATAAATAAATGGCTGACTCTGCGCTCTGACCCCAAGCTTCTCTCTCCCTGTGTGTGTCTCCTGGAGAGCAAGTTGGGGTATGTGAAAGGACAAATTCCTAATGCAAGAAATTGTATATGGCCAATAAATTAGCAAATACAGTATCTTACCTAACTTGCTAATAATCTAACAATGATGTTCTATATATACAGTATGTACTTATTAAAAATTTTCTGTTTGTTTACCAAAGACAACTTGATATAATAACCTGCATTAAACTTCCATGTAATTCTCTAATTCAGAGAATAAATAGTTCTTATTTTTGCTTTTTGGAAAATGGAAAGGACATCGTACAGTATATGTCACACCGTCCAAATTTGGCCCGATGAGTTGTAACTGACATTGCTGTCTGAGAGACAGTAGAAACCTTTCAAAGTAACTATTTTTGCTAAAATAGTAATGATTTTTGTTAAAAATGATTTTGGTGGAAAAGAGCAAATCAAAAAGAGTTCCAAATGTGATAAATAATTGAGATTTTAACTGAAACACCTTTGGTTGTAGTTATCTGAAGCCCATTTGGAATTTTAATGAGAAATGTCAATCAACAGAAGCTTGGGACCATCTTGGACGTTCAGGGTATAGTTTTCAGTCACTAGCAGTAAAGTTCAGAATATAGTTTTCAGCTATTAGTAATATATGTAACACAGGCATCATATCACTGACTGTATAAATGCTGTGTCCATTCCTCAACAAGAAAGCCTATTCCTGTGTGGTGGTGAATGATATTGCAGTTGTAATCAATGCCTAGCTGTGATCTATTGACAGCATATGAGTGACAAGGTCGGCAAGGAAAGACCTTGCAACACCTTGCAAAGAACAATGTGATACTGGAATGCATGTGGAACACTTGAAAAACAGCTCCGGTTAAAAAAAAATCACTGAGTGAGGCCTATGTACTGTTTATACTGTATGTGTTCTCTGAAGACCTGCAGAGGTGTCCAATGAGAGGAGGATATAATGTCTCATATTCACACAGCTCCTCTACCCATCTTCCTTCAGACATAAGGTAAGGGACAGAATGCTTCCTGACTAATATACTGTATATATTATATATATTACTATATAATGCTTCCTGACTATATTTAAACAGCCTTTAAAAAAATCAAGTGGTTGCACATGTTACATAAATTAACCTCTTTATTCAAAGCACTGTAAAAGAAAGAATGCCACAGAGACATATACAGTACATACCACTCAAACAAATTATTTAGTCATAATGGGCTTTTATTGCCTTTAAAGTGATTTTGGAACTCTGGAAATATGAGATAAGATATAATTAGACACAGCTGTGGTATACCAAAGGATCAAATCCATGTAATCAATTTCCTTCAGCCTAACCTGTTGACATTGTGCACTCAGCATTTTCAATACCTGTTGGCAGTCTTCACATCTTGATCGTTGCATTGAAGCTTATACAACTGAACATTCATGATAAAAAATGCTTTTATACTTAATAGGGGTAGTGATCTCCAAGTATAATTGGTGGGTCATGCTATTAACACATGAAACCAGGATGTCTGTAATAATATTGAATATTCTACATTGAGCTTTACAACATACATTTTATATCTATTCCTAGTTTTGATGTGAAAGTGAACTGTGTTTAAGACAGAATACAGCCAAGGAAAAGCTATTTTTGTGGAGACCTAAACAAGTCATTACATAAGAACATATTAAATGGTAGAAATGGGAAAAGGCCATCTGGCTCATCTAAAGCCTTTTGGCTAAAAGTAGCTAGGTAATCTGGATCTCATCCATGTGTTTCTTGCAAAAAGCATAAGTATTGACTTCAACACCATGGCTTGGTAGCCTGTTCCTCTTCTTTTCTAAAAGGTTTGTAAATGGCCTATGAATAGCATCTCACTTCCTTCAGTATAATTTGTAGAATAACTACAGACCGAAGAGACTTGTACTCTACTTATACTTCTTTATATTCTTCAGGCACCAATAACATTTCTGTCACTGCTATGCTAAGCATTTTGTAATTTTAGTGTGTCATGCAGTTTTCCTCTCTCCCTCTTGCCTTTGCAATATCCTTTATACTCAAGCTTGCAATTCAATCTCTTAATTTTCCATTGTTTTTTAATTGATTTATTACACCATTTGGACAATTTTCTAGATTTTGATATACTTGCTCTTGCTCCTAAATCTGTCCTAGTCTCCAAACAGAATCTCTTTACAGTGTTTCCATCCATTCTAATATTTTCATACTACTCTCTTTCTTTTTTTAAGCTCTCTTTCTTTCCTTCAAAAAGCTTTGAAATTTATACCATATTTTGACAGTCCTCAAATGCTTCCCTTGATTTTTGGATGACCACATTGATTTTGAATATGGTGCAGGGCTGTACCCCCTCTTTCACCTCCCCTGTCTCTTTGGAACAGTGTGTTGTATTCATGTTGGAACTCATGTTGTATTCATCACCTTCACTCTCCATTAATCATGTTTAGTATGATAGTACTAATTAAGGTAATACAAGTGTTGCTTCACATATTCTTTATTTACTTCAGTTTCTTTCTTAATTGTATGAGCATATCATTTTCCATTAAATGTGATGCAGTTGCATTATTGTGTATTATTGCATAACATCATTTTCCATAAAAATTGACTGTTTTACAAAATAATGATTATAAAACATGGGTTATGACCAGTCTATGACTGAATTCTACTGATGTGGTTTTTTATAATCCAAATTAAAATATCACAAAGTAAACATTGTAGAATGTTCCTCATTACAGATTAAATACAGTTCTAATTGCATCCACTAAATTAACCTACAAACATTCTATTTAAAAAGAAGAAATATTAGAAAGAAAAAACTGCTTGTTTACATACTGTATGTCTCTCAGACATAATGGATCTTTTGCTCATCTGATGAACTTATTTTATGATGATACTGTGGGAAACTCTAATAATTGTAGGACCTAAGACATACAGTAGGACACTAACATTTTATATAAAGTATATAAAGTATGCAACAATAGTGAGTTATTTTTCTCTGATTTTTCAAAATTCTAAAAAGTACACAAGACTGGGTTTTATGGGTTCCCATTACATGCAAGTAAAATAAATTTGGTTATGAATTGGGTATAAACCAGCTAGACAAATCTGACTGTATGACTGTAATCAGAAGAAACAAATTGATCAATAATACATCAGTGTAGGTGGATAAATAGTGAATTTAAGTTATTGTTGTATTCTCTCTTCCACCATTTAAGGTCCTTGTCTTTACCTACTGCCCTTTCATCACTTCTCCCCCTCATACAGTACATCCAGTCCCTCATCTATCCCATACCACTTTTCAATTTCTTTATTCATCTTCTGCTTGCTGCTTTGTTTTCCTTTTTTTCACTTTCCGCCTTCATGGGCTGCTAATATTTTTACATTGAATTTCTGTGGTGGAACCAGATACCATGAAAAATCAGAACTGCAACATCTTGGACCACCTTAAGTAAACAATAAGAAATGTCAACCCTTCAACTCAACACATGGATAAGGCCATAGTGTGCGGAAGAAGGCTTCAGCTTTCTGGGCCAATGGAAACCATTCCAGGGTAAAGGACATCAGTACAGATGAGATGATCACCAGCAGTCTTGGCACAAGAATCATCTAAACTAGAAAGGAAGGCAGAAGAATCCAAAGATAGTTGAATAGGAAGTTACACAGGGAACAAAGACCAAATGAGAATCAAAGGGAAAGATAAAGTAAAAGATCATCTAAATGCATGCTAATATCTAAGTTCTAGGAGTATGAAAACAGATGAGACAGCAGCCAAATCAGAAGAGACAGAGACAGACGTTAGCAGGCGATTATATTGTTAGTAGTTCAGGTGGGTAGCTGCGTCAGCATGCGTAGGCTGCAAAGGAACAAGTAATAGGTTTATTCCATGCTGAAAAAAAGAAGAAAGAGAACACAACGTTTCGGCCGTGGAGCCTTCTTCAGGTGTGAGATTATATTGTTACATGAATCACAGAAACCTAACTAACCGAAAATGGTGGAGAGAAATGTAACATTAGTAAATATACCAGATAAACAAAATAAGAGGTAACTTTTTATGAGAGACCTCAACTTTCGTGAGAAAGACCTATAGGAATATCAGCAGCAGAAACTGAAATGGTAAGCAGGGTTAAACGACAGCTTTCTTACGCGGTTTGTTAAAGCACCTACAAGAGGAAATGCTTGTATACACATGCAGGCATTGAAAATGCATGAGGTGTCAGTTGGTATACAGCAATAACTGCTGCTTTATGGTGAACACCACCACATAATACCATTATGTTTTTTCAAATAATCTAATGCAGGACTGGACCACAATATAAAACTGCCACATGAATCCTTAATGTATTGCAGTTGCTGTCAATCTTATTTCAATAACTCATACTACAACATGACCTGTCTCACTGAATTTCTCACAATATCAAATGCCTCTTTTTTCACATTTGTCTGTCACTTCCCTCCTTCAGCTACCACTTTGTAACTTCTCATTCTACAGGGGATCCCAGCTTCCTCATCCTCAAAGATGGAAAGGGAGAGGAGGGAGATTCAAGGGAGATCCAAACACATACAGTACTGTATTTTGCTTGGTTACATAACATCACTAATCTTCAATGTGTATTGTTTATTGTTTTTTCAGTGCCAATTTGTTATTTTGAATATTAATTATGAAAATTATATTATACATAGTGGCTTTAATAATTAGTATTTTAGAACAAATAAACAATGTGATTTCTGTTTCAGGGCATCTTTAGATTCCCTTACTCTCTCCGTGCATCCTGGAAATCATTGGGCTGGAGGTCAAAATGACCGGTACAACTGTTTTTAAATTTCCCTATGCCGGTAATCAGACTTTGATAGCTTTACACTATGGAGGTTCATTCATGTTATGTTCATGTCATTATCCCCCAAGAGGCAATTTGTTAAAACTACAACTTGTGCATTGGCCAGGAATTGTATCAGGGTCACCCAAATGTTACTAGAAGCACTAAAAACCAATAAACTCCCCAAGCTTGATGATATCTTACCACTTGTACTCAGTGAAAAGAGAGGTATTAATTCAGAAGCTGCTTACACAACTCTTCCAACATTTACTTAAGACACCGCTGGTGCCCAAGGACCCAAGGACACAATAATTGCTAATAATGTGGTACTTATAAGAGGGTGAAAAAATGAACCAAGTAATTATATGCCAATTAGTTTGATTTCTGTTGAAAACGATTATTAAACTCAATTAGAAGATCACCTACAGTATATGGAAATAATATCCTAAGAAAATGTCAGCATGGATTCAGAAAAGCTAGGTCTTGTCTAACCAACTTTTAAGAGTTATTTGAGCAAGCAGTAACGTTAATGAAGATATACAAGGCATATGATATGGTGTATTTTGATCTTCAGATGGCTTTGATAATGATCAAAGACAATTAATGCTGGTGATATGTCTATAGGGGAATATGAGGGTTATGAATGAGAAATAGGAATTAGTGGAGTACTACAGGGATCTGTAGTAGGACCACTGCTCTTCTTAATTTATATTAATGATCTAGATTCCGGAATGGTTTGTAAACCGCTCATGTTTGCAGTATGTTACCAGTATTTAGGATGACTAAACACTGTAAATGAAATTCAAAAATATTTAGCTACAATTCTCAAATTCCCATTCTACAGATGATATTTAAGACAGACAAGTGTAGGGTATTAATTGAAAACAGGAATTAGGAATGTCAATTATAAATCAGTTGCTATTCATTTGCCTTAATCTTTACACAGGTTCTAGCATTAACACATTTAGGTGTTTCAATTAAACTATATGGCCTTTCATTTAAGTAAAATAGTTTTTATTGAAAAACTATTTCTGTTGAGAGCTCTTTTCATTCTCTTAATGAATATATCATAATTCATTTTTCAAGGCTCTGTTGAAGAATATTTCAAGTACTAAAAATGAATTATTGGCAATACCAGCAAGTTCATTTCTACTTAGTAGATATTTTCAATATTTATGGATATGCTTAAAAATTGTCTTCAGATCACAGGAAACTATTTCATCTTAATAGCTTAACTTACAAATAATGAAGAAGGCTTCATTATCCTTCCTTAGGTCAGCTCATAGGAATTTAAATTTGACTCGCTCCTGAAGTTACTGTATGAACTCAATCATTGTCATTCACCATATATTTAACATTACAAAATAAGGGCTTCATTTTAGAAATATTCAAATATAGGAGTTATTATACTTAAGTATATACTTATTATATGTATATTAGTATTATACTTATACTTAGGTACTGTGATGCTGCATGGGGTGGTTCACACATGGACACAGGTTCTCAGGCAGGTCTCTGTCACAGACACACTCCAACACTCACTCACTGAAGCCCAAAGTGAGTTTAATACAGTGCAAGTAATCATCTGCTTCAGTACAGGAAATGGACCACAGCTCAATAGCTAATAATTAGCTCTTAAGTTATCAAATCATTATTAATAGACACAGGTGGGAATGACAATATATAAAACACACATTTTTAAAAGCTGAAGCCAATTGTAATATATCATACCAAACATATCTTAAGTAGAAAAACAAAATAAATTATGCTATGTTTAAGAAAAAACACATGAGGGGACCAAGTTTGGAAAACAGAAACTCAGAAAGTTCCTGTCTGAAGCAGATAATTATTTTTAGATTAAGTAAATTAAAAGATTGAAGGCAGTAACCCAAACTGAAGCAGAGCAGTGCCCATCTATATAAAAGTGTGATAGAACTGAAACAAGTATTTATTCTTTAGATTAATAGGTTTTACTTCAGTTACAGTATGTGTCAGGTTTTATAAAAACAGTAATTATAACTATACAGTACCTAATTAATTATAACTATACCTATAACTATACAGTACCTTGCAAAAGTATTCAGACCCTTTCTATGGTGACCCATTTTGTGAAGTTACAAAATTATGATAACACATTTGTTTAAACTTCATATGTTATTTAAAACCTAACAGTCCGAAGATTTCTAAGGGTAATAAGTACAGTAAATATCAGTAAACAGAGAAAATGAAATATAAAAATAGAAATAGAAATTAAACATGTTGATTGTAGAAGCATACACACCTGTAAACTCCATCTTTAAACAAAGCACCTCTGGAGGCAATTACAGGTGCAAGTTTTATGGGTAAGATTCTGCTAACTTTGTACTCTGACTTGGTGCAGTGTCTGGCTATTCTTTTTGGAACTTTTTCTTAACCTCTCTCAAGTTGCTTGGAGATCTCTTACGGACAGCAGTTTTCAATTCTTGACACCAACAGGGCAACTCAAGGACATTTGCTTCTTCTTCTTAGGTGTGGCCTTGTGTTTGGATTGTTTTACTGCTAAAAGGTGAATTTTGATGCTGTCTGAGTGATGCACTATGTTGGGTCTGCATCAGATGGAGAGCTTTATATTTACTCCAAAATATTCCACTTGTGTCTTATCTGACTATAAAACCTTTTGCAACATATTTACTTGATCAATTAGGTGCATTTTTGCCAACCACTTCTGGAATTTGAGATGTTTCGTCTTCAGTTCCATACAAGTTCCCTTTGTGGAATGACTGGATATTTTCTCTTGTTGATGCATGGACATTTTCTCCTTTCTCAGCAACCTAATTCTGTAGCTCTTTTAAAGTTGCTACTGGCTTCAGGATGGCTTGACTGATTGATTTTGGGGGACATCCTGATCCAGGGTGCTTTCCACTTCCTAATGATTGACTTTACCATGCTCAAAGACATATTAAGCCTGTGAAATGTTTTTATACCCTTCTCATAAATCTGTGCCTTTATACAATTTTATTCCTGACTTCTTTAGATTTCATGCCTGAGTCTTTGCTTGACGTTTACCACCTTAAAGAGACAGTTGTTTTTATTCTGCAATCATAAGAACTAACATTTGTACTCACAGATGTGACACATTAAGGTAATTTACGTTAATTAAGGTTTTCTACAGAAAAAGTTTGAAATCTTATGTGATCATTACTTTTCCATTTTTCTTTCATATTAATTATAAATTTTGTTTTAGTTTTACTTTTCATACAGTATGTGGTATAGACTGGGTATACAAAAAATATGATTTATACTTCAAAGTATAATGATTGTAAGCTTGAAAGCAACCAAATATGAAAAAATGCAAGGGTCTGAAGACTTTTGCTCTTGTAGGGACTTTTGCTCTTCTGGGTAGATTTCTACGGGGATATCTAATGGATAGAAAAGGTACAGTAGGTCTTGCTTAACTAACTTGTTTGAGTTGTTTGAACAAGCTCAACTACTATGGACACACACAGAGTATGGCATGGTATACTTAGATTTTAAGAAGGTTTTTGATAAAGTTCCTTGTTAAAGGTTCATTTTTTAATTATAAACAGTTAACATTCAAGTAAGATGTAGATTGAGGACACTAGGTCTGTGAAGTACTTTTATACCTTTGTTACCACTCCTACAGTATGTAGTTAAGTCACTGCATTTAAATGAAAAATGTTAGCTTTTCAGTTCAGCAATTTTTGGTAAATCTGTTCATATTTGATATTAATGTTTTCATATATGTTACATTGATATAACCTTCAACTTTAACTGGTCTCATAGGGAGAATTAGAAAATTGTGTATAGTATTCTCCAAAGGTCATAAACATAAGTCACTCAAGAATACATTATATTGTATTCCACTGCTTTGACTAAAAAGTGTTTCAAATTGGCTGCAGGCTGTGTCAATCTTCTATTGGGAAAATGGCTTAGAATGCAGTCACAGGCATGTAAGCAAATATGCTTGCCAGGAACAATTGACAATAGGAACTGTGTAGGCATGAATTTGGAAAAAAAAACTAAATGAAGAGCCAGACAGAAGAGATTTCTGAGGATGTTCTCTGGTCTTTCACAGAGAAAAAAATAAGTACAGTACAAAGTAGTATATTATACTAAAATCTTAAAAGTACAAAGAAACACTTCAGGTAAAAAAAAAAGTTATTTTGAACAATTGTAATTTCATCCATTTAAATAATTGAAATAATAATTACAATAATAAATAAAGAGCCCACTTAATAGCAAATAATTCAAATTGAAGTTAACTGGTAGGGAAATTTCTAACCAAAGGTATTTGTGATAAACTATGGAATACACAATATATATCAGATGGATATGGTTGGTTTTAGAATGATATAAATCAATTTTTAACTTCTATGAACATATGTTTGGGAGACAATTAATGCCAATTGAATTTTCTACATGTCATTAATAACAACGCTAGCTTTGGAAATAACAAATCTCACTACAGAAATTTCACATTTCAAACAGTGCTCAGTATTCTTGCCTTTACTCCGAGCTCTAGTTCTAGCCTTCGGTGCATTCTTCCCTGATCCCTGCTTTTGTCTCCTGTTTTCTACCCTTATCGTTGTTCCTGATTTTTTCTGCTTGTAGCTTCCTCGATTAGTTTCCTTCAGTTTAGTGTTCTCAGCCCCTGATCTTTTGTTTTCCTCCTGGACTTCTAACCTGGTTTTTGGATTTTGGCCTGTTTCTTGACTCTGTTTATTGGACTGTGTTCCTGGACCTGGATTCTTGACTTGTCCTTCTGGTTTGGACTCCCGTTTAGACCCTGGCCTTGGATTTCCCTTATTCACTGTTTGGGATCTTTGTGAGCTTGGAACCCACATAGGGTCCATTCCCTGTTTACGAGCTGTGGACCAGCCTAACAGAATACTGAGCCGCCTACATGGACTCTGCGGAAACTAACGAAATTCGTGCAGTGCTGGCTCAGCATTCGCTCTCCCTGACTCGGCTCCAGACTATGATCCAGCAACTCTCATTTATCAATTAATCATTTATCCCAATTAGGAGTAACCTTTACACCTCCAGTTCCTCAGCCTCCCACGCCTCCTCCTGCTGCACACCGGTCACCACCTCTAATTACCCCGGAGAGGTTTGATGGCACCCTGTCCAAATGTTGTGGATTTTTGGCACAGTGGTCACTGGTTTTTAAACTGCACCCTGTGGATTATCCTACACCACAAGAGAAGATAGCTTTCATTATCACCCTGTTATCTGGACAAGCCCTTGAATGGGTCACTGCCCTTCTGGAGAGAAATGCCCCTGAAGCCTCAAACTTTGAACTTTTTCACGAACGTCTCCAGACAGTTTTTAATCATCTTGTTCCTGGTCAAGATGCAGCTCTTCATCTCAGAACTCAAGGTAAATGCACAGCTGCAGAATATGCTATTGGGTTTTGCACTCTGGTGGCGGAGGCTACATGGAATGATGAAGCACTTATTGCTATCTTTCGTCAAGGGCTTTCAGAGGAAATAAAGGACCATCTCATAGTACATCCTTTGAAGGGCAAATTGATGAGGTTATCAATCTTGTAATTGATGTTGACAATAGAATCAGAGAAAGACACAAAGAATGTACCCAGAGTTCTCCCCCCAACCTATTTCTTCTGGGTAGACCCAGCAAATCCTCTCCTTCACCCCCTAAGGAACCCATGCAACTTGGGCACATGTGGTTATCTGCTGCGGAAAAAGAGACAACAAAGAGAGGACTGCTGCCTCTACTGTGGTACCCAAGGACACTTTTGTGATCATTTCCCAGTGAAACATCAAAGATACCCATGCTCACCAGCAAGAAAGTAGTCACTAGTTAGTGGTACTCCTTTCTAGTAAATCTACTAAGGGTCTCTTTGTTCCAGCCACTATATCTTGGGGTAACATTAAACTTCCTCTTCTTGCCTTTGTTGACTCAGGTGCTGCAGGAAACTTCATTGACTCCACTCTAGCACGCTCCTGGAATATTCCCTTGAATCCTCCTCTCCATGTCCAAGCTCTTGACAGATCCCCTATAGCCACAGGCTTTATTAACTAGCGTACTATTCTCCTCACCCTTCAGGTTGGAGATATCCACACAGAGAACTTTTACTTCTACTGGATACACCATCTCATCCCCTTTTACTTTGTTTTCCATGGCTGTGTCAACATGACCCACACATTTCCTGGGCACAAGGAGAGCTACTCGCTTGAGGATCTCAATGTCAATCTACTTGTGGTCACCTCCCATTAAAACTTGTCCAAACCGCTCTACCACAAACTGTTCACCCTCAGATTCAACCACAATATTCCAATTTAGCGGGAGCATTCAATGAACTGCCTCCACATAAGACTCTGCCTCATATGACTGTGCATCAACCTCCTCCCCAGAACTCTACCAACCACGGGTCGGGTCTATCCACTCTTGTCCAGAGTCTGAAGCCATGGAACAATACATTCAAGAATTTCTCAAAGCTGGAACTATTCATCCATCTACTTCTCCTAAATGTGCTGGCTTCTTTTTTTGTTGAAAAGAAGGACGGAGGTCTTTGTCTTTACATAGATTATCGAGGGTTAAACAAATCACCATCAAGAATCACTATCCTCCTAGCAGCCTTGAAATCTATGCATGGAACAACTATATTCACCAAAGTGGACCTCTGAGGTGCTTATAATTTGATCCGAATTCGTGATGAATGAAAGACGGCTTTCATGAATACTGACGGGCACTATAAATACCTCATGATGCCCTTTGGTCTCGTCAATGCTCCGGAGGTTTTTCAGGCTTTTGTCAGTGACATTTTTAGGGACATGATTCAGAGATCTGTGCTGGTATACCTTGATGACATTTTCATTTACTCCTCTTCTCTGCAGGAACATATCTCTCACATCTGAAAAGTGCTTAAACATCTCATTGAGCAAATGTTAAATTTGCTAAATGTTAAATTAGAGAAATGTATTTTTCATGTCTCTCAAGTGCACTACCTCGGTTACATTCTTTTCATAGGGACCATTCCACTACACTTACCATACTCACACTCTTCTTGACATCTTTGACAACAGTGGTTTGTGCAGGAGTCAAGATCTGTCTCCACTCAACCCTTGTCTGAACGGGACCATAGCGCACTGCTTTACTTTCTTACCGAATGGCAAATCTATCTCTATATGACTTTCCTCCCTCATCTGAAGCGAGTGACATCAGATAAAGATAAAGATAAGGCACCAGAAAAGATGGTCGTTTTGATTGGAGATGCAGTCTAGAATAATGATCTTTCTCTATAAATATAGTACACCATTATACAAACCAGAGATCACAAGTGTAAACTTGAAGTGAGGGTGCATTTACATCCAAGAACAGAAGACACTTCTTTATACAAAGGGATGTGATAGTATGCAATATAAAATATGCTAACTACTGTATATTGTTTGAGCAATGTTATGGCTTCTTTAAACAATAGCTGGGTGAGATCATCATTTCAATAATCTACTAGTAACAAAATAACCATACAGACCAATTAACAATTACCCTAATTCAGAGTAGTTAAGAGCTGTGAAACCACTGAGCAATTTGTAATTCACTTTTTCCATTTTAAGTTTTCTGTGCTTGTTTTACTCCACTTCAGATAACAAGTACAACCCTCCTGTGGTACTGATGACCTGAGCTGGAAACTAGCAACAGCTATACTGCACAGCATGTCATTAGTCTAAAAGCTCCAGTAATCAGAACGCCTACGTAGAAGTACCAGCAGCAACCCTGTAATACAGAGATATAAGAGAGAGTCTGTAACTTATCCCACTCTGTCATAAACCCTTAGTTATCCAGTGAGAAGAAACGTTATGCTAACTCTGAGGAAATAAAAGCAGTTTTCTTGTTTTGGTCCCTGGCATTCTGCCAATTCATTTTCGAAAAAGAAATAGTAAATAAAACTTTTTGATGCTGAATGTTTTTTTTAATATTCCTGACAACTTGAAAAACATGTTTTCAGCTGAGGGAGACTTCTGAGGGCGGTACATTTGCATAGTGATTAGTGCTGCTGCCTCAGAGCTCTTGGGTCCCAGGTTCAATGTTAGCCATGCAGCCTTCTGGAGTAAGTTTTTTAGAAAAACTGCATTATTTATTTCAGATCATTCTAATTAATCTAAAATATAATTGAAAATAATGCACTGATATAGTAATGTGGTATATATATTTCTTAGAAATCAAGACATTTCCCAGACAGAAAATAGCCTTGTCTTGTGCCCTAAATTAACAGAATAGGTCTCAGATTCCCACAACCCTTACCAGTCACAAGCAACTTTATGATAATGTATGGACGGAATACACCCAATGAGCAATGCCTGGAAACACATTTATACAGTATATAACTCTGCCTCACAACATTACAAGACAATCTTGTGACCTCTAAATACTTTATTTCTCCCTCACAGATTTAATACTTTACTTAATTTTAAGGAACAAGTAATAGGTTTATTCCATCCTGAAAAGAGAAGAAAGAAAACACAACGTTTCGGCTGTGGAACGTTCTTCGGGTGTGAGCCTGATCATACTGATCTCTCTGTCTGCGTTCTCACAGAGTGTTTTGGAACTCCTATTGTGGAAAGACATCTGAAACCAAAATTATCCTGAAACTAGAATCACATCTTCCCCTTTCTCTCAATGACAGTCTTGTTTCATTCTAATCCTCTCTATTCATTTGCAGATTTTGACTTCACACCTCTCTTCTTCACACCACCCGAGTGTCGATACTGCTTCTCTCCTGCTCCTGCCTCCTCCCCACTTCCGGCTTTTGTTCTCCCATGCCTTTTCAACTGCTGGTTTTCTTCTCTTCCTCACACCCGAAGAAGGCTTCACGGCCGAAACATTGTATCTCATTTCTTTTCAGCATGGAACAAACCGTTACTTGTTCCATGGGTTGAAAATGTTCAAACAACAGTAAAGGCAAAATCTAGGAAGCTGATTAATTCATAAGTCAGAGCACTACAACAACAGGATTTCTGAGGTAATATACAAATTCAAGGCATGCACCATAAATGATGCAGACCAAGGCTGGTGACACACCCATAAATAACACAAATAAATAAAAAATAATGTTTTAAGTTACTTACAGTATGTGTTTATTTAGTGACTCAAGAATCTAACTAAAGCTCTATACTATAGTACTTGTTTGACAGGTTCCCATTATTTTAGTAATAACACAAGTCCACAGCTTTGACCTTGATGTGCAAAACAGAAATATCTCATGCTTTAAAATGACTCTTTTACAATGATAAGACTCCCATTTACAATATTCTCCCAAAAAAATTCAAACTACATCAGGCTAACCAAACACTACATGGACTGCAGACAGCAATATTCCTTATAAACTCTAATCAATATTTGCCTGAAGAAGTGAATATTTCCAACCTTTTAACATTTTATGCTGTATATCCTTATTTTATTTATGACAGCTTCCCATTTTCTAAGTTTTCTGACGAGACTTAATATACATTAACACACCCAGCATTCCTTAGAAAAAAGACTGCAAATCACAGCTTGTCTTTTCTTGCGGGCAGAAGCCAAATAACAGGACTTAAAATTATACAATGCAAACTATTTCAGACAATTTCATTTCATAGTGCCTAAACAGAACATTCTTAACAACATTCATCTGAGAAATTGTCATACATTAAACATCTGTTCCATCATACAGATGACCATTACAGTAGAAAGCAACGGCAACTAGAAACATGCCTATTGAATAAAATTCAATATGGCTTAATCTCAAAGCATTCCATTGAAGTAAGTTGATCTGATACACTTCACTGCTTAAACATACAAATGTGTAGTTCCAAAAGCTCTTATCAGAACACCAGAGAATATATAAGCCAATTATGAAAACAAGAACTCAAATGAAACATGCACAGCACAATTTATTGAAGAGAAAAGATGTGAAATGGAGTGCAAAGCAATTTTTATGATTGTTTTTTGTCTCTAAATACATCATTTTCAGAGGAAGTTTAAGAACTGTCTATATAAACTTGCTGAATTATAAATTAATTAAAGATATCTAGTTACATTAATCAGGGTAAATAATCATTGTGCAACATAGTTCTTTTTTTTTGCCACCTTACAAATTCTTGCTGAATATGCATTCTTTTTACTTAAGAAAGCATGGGCTTCTATTCTGTTCCAAACAATAGAGAGCTAAGTGTTTATTCTTTAGAAATAACACTTGACTATAAACTTATTAAAATTACATGTAATCAGCATCTTTCTGCTCTTGTTCAAAATTGTTACCATTAATAATAACATTTAAATTTAATTATATCTTTCAAGATAGTAGCAACCAATCTTGTCTGGATAATAAATCACATACACGTTTTATTTTACACATTTTATTGTATTATATTTGTATTTTATGTTTCTTTGTAATCTACTTATTCCTGAACAGGAGTGGCCTACATAACACAAATTATCAACTTAATTAATATATATCTCATTTATGGAGCTATCAGATTAAAAAATGCTTACAATTTAGTTGTATTTTAACAATAGCTTCAACGCAAACAAAATAGTATAAGGTTTTATACTAAGAGCATGAATGCTGTGCATTAAATATACAGATATATTGTCTCATTAAAGAATTCATAAAGCTATTTCAAAACCTGGTCTAGGTTATCAGAAAGTCATTTTATACCACTCTGATTTAAGGCATTACAGACTACTCATTGAGGAAAAACCTAGCTACAGTAGGTTTGGATACCAGAGGACGATCATCATTAGTATGTATGACAACATCTTTTTCCTGGCATCATCTTAATATTTAATGGAAGTTGTACACAGAAAAGCATACCTTTGTGCTGTGTTTTATGGGCCTCCACATGCTCAAGTTCCAATCTTGGAATAAGACCATAAGATGGAAACTGAAAGGAAGGATGGGCTCTGTATGACAGAGCAGCAAAACACACTTCATTCCACCTTTCTTTTTGATGTTGCATGTGGTGGGGTCCTGAGAAACAGATGCATAAAGGCAGTGATTCAGTGTTTTAATATACTATGGAGAGGAAATAAATATGAGAAAAAATAGCATCACTGAGCTCTTAACTAAACTGAATATCTTTTTCTAGCTGCTATCTGTTCAGCATCTAAGGTTACCAACTTTAAAACAAAATACATAGTCGCTGTCCACATTGCAATCTAAAATGTTTCCTTAAATTTTGCTCTCCCCTCTAAGGAAGCAGATTTTTGTAGATTGCTAAGAAGCCTCCACTTGGTGATTTTATACCATCACCTAATCACTTGCCTTCATCAAACTTGTCAGGTGATGACATGCTGCAGGTCGGCAATAGTCACTTGAAGGTCATCTCTCCCTTCAAGTGGGCGGAACAAACTGGGAGCTTGTCATCCTCCAGTGAGGTCCCTGTCATTCACCCATTTCTCCAGATGTTCCCCTACTGACCAGTCAGGCGGCACTCCCCGCGGATATGATTATCCTTTTCTTCTGGCTTGTGTCAGGTCAGTAGTGACAGCTTGTTCCCCTTCCTTAGGCAAGGGCTACGGCAACAACTGTTACGATCCCTGCCTCCCGGCAACGGAAGAGGCAGAAGAAGGCGTAGCCTTACTCCATCAGTTTACCTATCAGTTTTCTTATTCACCACCACACCCCTGTCTCATCCTCTACTTAAACACCTGTCTTTCCCTACCTCCTTGCTCAGTATTGGTTTTCCTTTTGAGCTTCCTGGTTACGCTACTCCTTCTGTCTTGTATCATTCTTGGTTTTCGGATTACGGATTTTCCCCCTTTGACGACGGTTTTTCGGATCACGGCTTGGCTTCGGTACTCACGCTCTGTTTTGGATCTCTGGCTTCCCCTGGACTCTCGGATTGCTCTATTGTCTACGGTTTCGGATCACGCTTTGGCTTCGGTAACTCGTTCCCTGTTTGGATCTCTGGCTTCCCCTGGACTCTCGGCTCGTTTCTTCGACTACGGCTTTCTTTGGATCACGGCTAGGCTTTATCAGCTCCTGCAAGTGGGTTCATTCACTGGTTTCGGTTTCTCTTACCGAATCCGTAACAGCAGCAGCATGTCTTTCTCATCATCATACCCCTCTATGATCATGAGGCCTTGGCAACAGCAACATCTAGTCATTATCTCCATTCTCTTCAGCCTCTAAGATCTCTTTGTGTTCTGCCGGTCCTTTTGGATGATCCTCCACGCACAAACAAGTACTCACAATCAATACTGGATCACAATCAATCCTGTAATCTTCAGTCTTCATAACCTTCAGGTTCTTAGAGGTCCTACAATTCAGCTTTTGGATCACCTCTAACCTTCATGGCCTTCAAGAGACCAGTGTATCTTCTTTAAATTACCTCCTTCTGGAATTTTACATTTTTTCCACAGAAATTGCATAATATTTTGCTGTATTCCTCTGGATGTTGTCTGCTGCCAGAGTGGTGCCCTAGGGTCGCTTATCGTAGTTTTCCTAATTTTCTGGCTTTTGCCACATTTTTTATTGATGTTCCAAAAAAAAATCTTACTTTTGCTGTTGGCTACCATAGTGTGTTGTTCTGAAGAAACAACCTACAGCCCATATTCTTTACAATCACATCAAAACTGAACGAAATAATTTGTTCTGTTGCAAAGCAAACAGTTTTTAGTCAAGTCATATCCATTGAAAACACTGGAAAGATTATGATAGCTAATTTTGTAACCTACTGGCAGTATGTAGAATGAAACAAGCAGAGGTTAATTCCATGCTGGAAATTAAAAAAGAACAAAAAAGTAACATTTCAGCTCTGGTGCCTTCTTCAGGTATGTGGAGAAGAAATATGAGATTTAGTGTGGTAGGAAAGACAAAAGAAAGAGAATGTGAGAACAAGCAGGGGGAGGTAAAATGAGGGTTAAAGACACGGAAATCTGAGAGGCAAATGTGAAAGGCAGCAATCTGTAAATGAACAGAGAAATTCTCTCTCCTCCACAAGCCAGAAGAAATCTCTGTAGCTAGAATGTTATTTTTCTCTTTCTTTTTTACTTTTCAGCATGAAAATAACCTCTACATGCTTACATGCTAATGCAGCTTAACAGCATCTGCAGTTACAGCTCTCAGAGTTATCCCACCTTAATTAGATTTTTTTTCTGTATCTTTGTAAACAAATTAAAATAAAGGCACATTTGCTTTCTTGACAATTTACAGAGCATATTAAATACAGTAAAGGAACAAGTAATAGGTTTATTCCATGCTGAAAAGAGAAGAAAGAAAACACAACGTTTCTGCTGTGAAGCCTTCTTCAGGCCTTCTTCACACCAGAAGAAGGCTCAACGGCTGAAACGGTGTGTTTTCTTTTTTCTCTTTTCAGCATGGAATAAACCTATTACTTGTTCCTTTGCAGCCTACGCATGCTGACGCAGCTACCCACCTTAAATACAGTAGTTCAATTAAGTATAAAATCTAATTTGTACTTGTTATTAACATTTTGGAGACATTTCATACTGTTTGAGGATACAGTAGATCTACTATCAATAGTCTCATTTTGCATTCAGAAAAAAAGTACAATCTCCCTCAATGCAGCTGTTTTTTTTGTTGTTGTGTTTCAGATCACATGAGGGAAATGAGAGTCCTGCATAACATAAAGCTGCTAAAATGTTTTCTTAGTCGTCAGTGATATTTTTGTATTCTTCCTCTTGAGGAAATCTAAGAAAGCACTGTATTAAAAAAAACAGTGCCCATAACTATCTTACATAAATATTCTTCTAGGTTGTGGGCATAATAACTACTAACAATCTGAAGTGGGACTTTGTATTGCTCCATCTTAATCTGAACCGCTCTATCAGAATGATAATCTCTCTGAAAAAGTCATTGGAAGGAAATTGGTTTCCAATACTATGTAAGCTGCAATGAACTAGAAGTTCAAAAGTAAGTGTCAATTTTACCATGGTCATCCTCTGACTTAGAGGTCCCCACAATGTGCTGCCAGAAACTACAATTTCTGATTTCAATATTTTCACAACCTGAATTGAAATTACCTGACTACTTTTTTCCCTAAGTTTCCCCCTCGGCAGTTAAGCCATTGTGGAGTAATAATGTCTGAACACAATGGTTCTAAGCATGGGGGGAAATCAAGGCCAGCTTTGAGAGGTTTCTAAGAACAGACTCCTGAAGACTGAAGTTTTAAAGACAATTTAATTTCAGTGTTTTCAAGTCAATCTTTCTTCTGTGAGCAGTGTTTTAACAACCTTTTGCTTGGCCTTACAGTTTCCAAAATCTCTTCCTAAAAAACACAGCTGGCATTATTTTTTCCTTTCATGGAAGTGGGAAAAAGGAATTATTGCAGTTTAAATATAAACTAACTGCTGCCCTATGGCTGAAGGTTCCAGTAGTTTTGGTTTACCACAGGGAAACAGAGGGCTGCTGTTTGCATGAGCCTCTAGAATGAAGGAATGCACGCACACACACATACACACGCAAAAACAGGCATAGCTTTAGAAATTTGGTTTCTCTCTTTTGTGCATACCAGCAGTGAACATTGGCAAGCTGCCCAAAAAAGAGTGACTTGCTGGTTTACTTCTTCTAATTATATTCACCCACATATATAAAGAAAAGTAACCTCAACACTTGTGTTTACTTCACCTACAGTGACTCTGTCTACCAACCTTACAAGTTACAGAGGTCAAATCAAGAAACCAATAATTCAGCTGAACTAAAGTCTCTTTAGTTAACATAAAAGAAGACTCTAAAATTGTAATTATATTGCCATGCCATGAAGAAGCTTTCCAACAGGTAATAGGAATTTAAAAGCAAATAAAAAAAATAAATATGACAGATCTGTTGCTAAATTAATAGAAAAGCTTTTTTATTCAGCAAGCAATTACATAATAGGCTAAAAATAAAGTGTCTTTTAACCTCATTTGTACCACATTTCTGGAGCAATAAAGAATAGGTAGGAGAAAAATTTAAATGCAGTATGTGGTGCCTGAATTAAAAGTGTGCACGTTACGAATGCTATGTGGTTTGCAAATCTTAAAAAATTGTATACTGATGTCAGAAATGTGCCAAGAAGCTTTAAAAATGTCCCTACTGCAGTTAATTTTTTTTGTTTTAGCTCTGCAATCTATTGTTGCTTATTTTCAGATTTGTGTGGGTGAAAATGCTGTTCTAAGACAACTGATTTATTTGGTTATTTTTAGTTGTTTTCCCAAAGATCTTAGTGACATACAGTCTAAGAATTAAGCTTAGCTTAGAAAGAAGCTGAGACATGTAAATTATTCAGTGGGATTAGTGCACACATGTTACAGTATAAATTCTGCTGTTTACCAAAGCTAATTAATTAATTAAAAAAAAACTGTAAATGATGACCTTGCAGCAAAATACAGAGATGTATTAAACAAACATTAAAGAAAATATTATCTGCTAAAACTACTGAAACTATTGTTTGTACAAAATAGCCTTAGAAAAGTTACAACTGAGAGGAGGCCATTTATCTCATTTGGCTGATGGTTGCTACTTCATTTGATTAGAGGGCCTCACACAGATGATTCTTGAAAGAAGCTGGCAAGCCTGGGTAACTTAGTCTAGACATCCAGAACCCTATGTGTTAAAAAGTGCCTCATGTAGATTGCATTTCAATGTTTTTATTAACTTTTAAATATATACTGTATATCAGATTGAAACTACAGAATATCCGGAAATTAAAGAAAAAACAACTAAACATTGCTCTTCACTAAATATAATCTTGTAAATAGATTTTTCCTGATGGTCTATTTAAAAAAAAACAAAGGTTGCCTCAGTAAAGACAGCTGGTAACTCAAACAGTTATCTTTTTGCCAACTGGCTGGAATGTTGCACAGTTTCAGGAAAAAACACTGATTGAGAGCCAAGGTAAATGAAAAGAATAAAACCATCTAAACATTATTAATCAGTCAGGCTGTTTAAAATTAAATCAAGCCCCCTTGTTCATGCATTTATTTTCCAATAATGCACTAGTTTTTAATGAAAAAAAATCCCTATTCACAACAGACATCACATTTTAGTCATGATGGAAAACAAATAAAAATCAGCAACAAACAAATATATTTCAATGGAATCTATTTAATTGGTATTGGCAGGACAATATAGCTTTCACAGCTGTAAATGTATAGTGCTACAGTAGTACATTATTTTGTACACACTTTAGACTAGCATGGAAATGCACCTTCTTAAGAATCTTGGAATCTATCTTAAAAAAAACTGGTTAAATCACAGCCCTGCCATACAAAATTGGTCATTTGTTTAGTCATTTCTCAATACACTTGAGGCTACCAATAGGCTAAAATAAATCCATAGATCTAAGTGCCGAAAATATAAACAACTGAGTTTAGAATCGTCTTAATAAAATAACCTCAATGTCCACTCACATCTGAAACGCCACTGTGCTTTAATGCATGTAGGGTTTCTAAACATTCCATTTACTCGTGCAGGAAATAGATTCTAACCACCAGATATTGTGGTTTTCAGTACCTTAAATGTGTGGAATGATAAACCTACAATAATAAA
Source organism: Atractosteus spatula (assembly GCF_055471065.1). Taxonomy (NCBI): domain Eukaryota; kingdom Metazoa; phylum Chordata; class Actinopteri; order Semionotiformes; family Lepisosteidae; genus Atractosteus; species Atractosteus spatula. The sequence continues at coordinate 55,517,882 of NC_142706.1, forward strand.
TATGATGTGGATCAAAGATTACTGAAATACAAAATCAGAGCAAAATTACACAATAATCAGTGGCTTAAGCAGATCAGTGGTTCTTAAACTTTCATATTGCTTTACTTCAGCTCCCTGATGTCCTAGCCTGCATTTTAACAAGATGTGTCTAAAAAATCATCATCATCATAATAATGTGTAAACAGACAAAAATAAATGCAGTTTTCTTATGGTAAATCTGGAGATGGGAAACTTTTCTAACATGAGCAAATGCCCATACATGTCTAAAATTAAGCATAATTTAGTGCACATGAATATTGCTTAATGAAAGCCTAAAGGGAAAAAAAAACTAAAACCAAGTGGCCTTCATAGACTGGAGCATTTCACCTCTTGTTTGAAGGCAAACAAATAAAAGCACACGTACAGGCCAATAACAGGCACTTTAGGGCTAAAAATCCTTTTTTCCAAGTGTACACACTACATTTTACTGTGTACAATGAAGGTAAGTGATGGCACCTCAATAAATTATTTAATGAGAACTGAGGTGAATGTGCTTACATACTTTAAAGTAAAAAATAATGAATTGGGATTTTAATAAATTAATTTAATACATGATACATGATGTGGCCAAGCTATACTTTTAAAGTGCACTCCTGTATAGCAAAGACTTAAAGGGAGAAAAGAAACAACACAATTTTCTGTTATACTATATTTTTTAGGTTATTCTATATAAAGTATAACATTAATCCTACACCATTATTCAGTGAAACCTTACTTTGGGTTGTTAACCAAATTGAATGTGTTGTAAAAATCTATATTAGCTCCAATAGCAGGTTTATGTACAATTTTTCTCACGTATTTTAGCCCACATTGTTTGTTTTTATAAAGTCTTTTACAGAATGTTCTAGGAAATCCAACTGTTTTTAAAGAGACGTATTATAAATTCCTGTGTGTAATAAAAAGCATAAACTATAGCTTCTTCCGCTGCAAAATTTAGGCAAATTTAAAAAAGAAGATGTGTTCAGTCATGCATGACCTCTGTATACCACCAGAGAAAAAAGGCTTTTAAGTTAAGCATTAAATATCAAAGGCAAGAACATCCATTAAACCTTTTTCAGTGATAAAATAAGAAAAGCTTCTCTCAATTATTTAGTAGGATACAGATTAGAAGAAAATGATGTGAAATTTGTTAGACTAATCATTGGTTATATAGTCCATTTGAGAAAGCTAACATTAATTAAACAAATGTAAAGCATTATTCCAACTTGCTGGAAAAAATGAACATACTGTATTTTAAAAAGGCGGTAGGTGGAGACAAGATGGAGATCCTTCTCAAAATCTTATTCCCCAGACAGAACCTGACCAAATGGTGGTAAACAATTGGTCGGGTAACATTTAAAAGTAGGAAGATGAATCAGTAAAGCTACAAAGATAGCAGATACTCTGTTATTTTCAGAGGGAAAAGAGGTCTAATGAAGTGGGCGACCAATCAACTAGACTAGGGACATGAAGCATGGTTTGTGTAGAGTCTTGGAGACTTGTTTTGAAGCCGGTAAACATCTTACTTATACAACTGTCTAATTAGAAGCTCAAAGAAGAGCCTTGTTTTTTTTTTTCTCGTGGTGTGGGTTATTATTTTAGGGAGTGAAGGAGAGGAGAAAGCAAAGAAGTCCATTCCCTGAGATATTTTGGATTGGGGACATGAACAAACTTCCCTAGAGCTACAGGAATAGCAGGAGCAGAATCAAAATGAGCTGCTGTTCTGCCATATAGTACTGCTAGAAGGGGGTTGGTTAAAGATACCCTCAGGTCATTCATTGGACTTACAGCCAGACAGAAAGTAAGCAGAATGTTGAGTTGAAGAAACTGCTTCAAGAGTGCATCAAATATATTTGTGTGTTGAGTGATAAAAGAAAGACTCAGAAAGACTGAAGAGCTAAGGAAGTCCCAGGGCAACAGCAGCTGCCTCAAGACAGAACTGGGCAAGCAAGAGACAACTTCCCTCGCCAAGCTTCGGTTCAAAACAGAAGCAAAAGTGAAGGACATGAGGGGAAAGGTGGACACTTTTCAGTCCCAGCTCAGTCGGGACATCAATAGGAACAGACAGCCGGAGGAAAGAATTCATCCTACAAAGGTTGTGCTGGTGGCCAGTTAGACGAAGAAAAAGGGAAGAGAACCAAGTTTTAATACTTGAGAATCATAATCTCCAACTGAAAGAAGAAATTAAAACAAAGTTCAAAATGCATGATCTAAGTGAAAAAAATTGAAGCACTGTCATCCACTAAAGAAACGTGTGCAGAGAAATCTGCTGAGACTGTGAAGGATGTTGCAGTGAAGCGGCTAAGATGGTGGCAGATAGAAAGATGGAAGACTCTTCAAATATTTTCCCTCAGATGCTCATGCTGTAGATGGAGGCTACAGTTAGGCTGTCATTTTAGAAAGAAGCAACAGACCTGCCAGATCAGACAATTTAGAAGAACAGACATAGTTTCATTTGACTGTAGAAAACCTGTATCAGATTGACTGTATCAGACAGTATCAGACAGACTGCCTTACTCCTGACAGTGGAAGAAAAGGGGTTTAAGAGAGTTTGACTATCTTCAGATAGAGGAAGAAGAGGTTAAATAGGAAAATAAGGTTCTGCTATATACTGTAGCTACAAGACATAGCTCTGGTTCTCCCTTTCTCTCTCTCATTTTTTCCCTCTCCCTCTTTCTCTCTCAAATCTTTATTTTTACATACAAATTCTCTCATAATGCCCAAAAATGTCACATAAGTTCATTCTGCTTGCTTGTACATACAGTATGTATGTTACAAATGAATTTAAAATTGCAATATATAAACTTGTAATAACCAGGCAAAGTATGTGGAAATAATTTGTACAATTGTTATGTTCTGATATATGGGATATGCGAGGCCTTTAAAGGCATCTATATTTTCCTTTATTAATGAATAAAATGGAAACATGTACAGTATGTACTATAGGGTTTGATTTTGAAAATGGAAATATCTGTTCTGAAAAGTAGGCATAATACACTAGCTATTATACTTATCAGTCCCTTGAGCTGTACCCAGAAGTTGCCAAAGTGTGTTGGGCTTCATGCAAAGCTGTATGTCTTTGAAAACATTGAGCTTTTCCTGAAACTGCTACTGTAATGACCATTAAATAGCCACTCCCTAGTCCAGTATTATAAAGAGATAAAATTTCGCACAACCCTGCTACTTACAGAAATCAAGCACTGATATTTTCAAGTAAATCTGCAAAAAAAACAACAAGGATTTTCCACTGATTTTTTTTTTCCTGTAGTTATTATTTTTTCTATTTATACTGCTTGGCACAAATTGAATGAACATGCATTTTTATTCAATTGTTACAATACTGAAGTTTGTAAGACAGCCAACACAAAGTGGACAGCTTCCCACCTCATGCAAAACCCTTTTTTATAGAAAGATACTTTACAGAGAAAAAGTAAAAAGTTCAAAGTGGAAAAGAAATGAGAAACATCCCCTTTATATTATGCTCATATTTCTTTGCATATTCTGCATAATAATTACAGTGATATTACAATAAAATAATATAAAACTAGCACAGGACTGATGTGACAGGAGTTGGACTTTATAACACTATACTATACCATAAATAAATTCTAAATTATATATGTAATATAATATAATATAAAGAGTTAAATATAAATAGTTTAAGCAGGTAGCTGCGTCAGCATGCATAGGCTGCAAAGGAACAGGTAACAGGTTTATTCCATGCTGAAAAGAAAAGAAAGAAAACACAACATTTCGGCTCTGGACACACATATCTTTACATAACACATAACATATCTTCCACCACTCTTCCGTTTCTAGACATATAATTATCTATTAACCGTCAATGACTCTCTGCCTAGGTCTATTACAAACCCACAGAATCACACAGCTATCTCCTGTACAGCTCTTTTCACCCCACTCACACCAAAAACACTCTCTCCTTTTCACAGTTCCTCAGGCTACGTTGACTCTGCAGTGACGACATGGATTTCCAGAACCAAGCATTCAAAATGCATTTTTTTTTCATCAACAGAGGATACCCCACCCAGGTTATCGACAGGGCCCTCACCCAGGCCAAAAACAGCCCTCAGATCATCAACTCGATCAGGAACTCCCAGTCTTACAACCACATTCCTTTGGTGCTTCCCTACCACCCTAACACACTTTCTATCCCCAGGACCATCATTAACAACTACGCCATTTTACAGGACGATCTCTCCATCTGTACCCTTTTCTCCTACCGCCCAATCATCTCTTATCGCCGACCACCCAATCTATGTAAACTTCTTGTTCACAGCTCCCTCGACTGCACTCGGCAATCATCCCCCCTAGGCACCTTCCCCTGCAACAGAACTCGCTGCATCACCGGCAAATACTTATCTAACAACACGCTGATTCAGGGCCCCTCAGGTCAATTCCAGATCACCCAGATGACATCCTGTATCTCCAGCAACCTCATTCACTCTATCTCTTCCAAAAATTTCCAGCTGTCTACGATGGGGAAACCGGAAGAAGACTAGGAGACCGCTTCAGACAACATGTTAGGCCTGTGAAGATTAAAGATTTCTACAAGCCCATAGTTTCTCATTTCACCTCAGACAGCCATGATCAAACTGATCTCTCTGTCTCTGTTCTCTGTTCTTTCTCAACTCCCACAGCAGAAAGACAACAGAAACTAAATTCATCCTGAAACTAGGTTCACACCTTCCCCCTTAGCTCAATGACAGATTTATTTTTGTGTAACCTTCTCTATTCTCATGCAGGTTTTGACCTCATACCTTTCTCCACCCCTCTCCACTTTGCACTTCCTGAGTGGCCCCTCTGCCTCTCCCTTCTCCTTCCTCCTCCACTTTTCCAGCTTTTGTTCTCCTGTGCTATTTAATCCTTGCTGTCTACCCTTTCTTTCTCACACCTGAAGAAGGCTCCACAGCCAAAACGTTGTGTTTCCTTTCTTTTCTTTTCAGCATAGAATAAACCTGTTACCTGTTAAATATAAATGCCTAATGGAATTATTATACTGTAGACATACCTGTCCACTGATTTTTGCCTATTGTGGGCATTGTTACCATAAATTTAATGCTCTATAGATTATATATATTGTATACAGTATATGATCTGGGCTCTCCCTAGTGGCTCAGCTGGAGAGGGTATTTAATTGAACTATTTGATCATGGGTTCAAGCCTGGATCAAGTCACTTTCTGACTGTGATCAGGATTTCCCAAGCAGCAGTGCAATTGACTGAGATATGCTGAGGGAAAGGTAAGGGCTCTCTTGGCTCTCATTGACACAATGACCTCTGCTGGCTTGTTGGCCTTTACTGGTTTATGGTGCTGTCAGTGGAAAATATGTTAAAAGATGAGAGTCCTACAGTTCTACAATTCCTCATTCTCTCCTTTGTAAGGTAGGAGATTGTAGCTGTGATCTGACAGGATGTGTACAACAGAAATGATTGGCATTTTTTAAATAAAAATTCAGGTTGCCCAGTGGCGCAGTGTTTAGCATTGTTAGCTCACAGCTCTGGGGCCCTGGGTCCAAATGTGGACCTGGGGTGCTGTCCCTAAAGTTTGTATGTTCTCGCCTTTTTCTTCAGGGTTTTCACCAGGTGCTCTGATTTCCTCCCAGAGTCCAAAAACATACACATACAGTAGATTAACTGGCTTCTTGGAAAATTGGCCCTGGTGTGAATGCACGTGTGTTTCTGATTGTGTCCTGTGATATACTGGCATCCTGTCCAGGGTGTACTCTGTCTGGCTCCCCTGTGACCCTGAATTTGAAGAAGTGCTTAGAAAATGGGCGGAGAGAAAAAAGAATACATATATGATCTAAATTTCCAGTTTAGTATAATGTCAAACAAAACAGGTTACATGGGCAGTGATAAAGTTTTCATTTATTTTAAAGAGAACATTACCGAAGAGAACATTACTTACACATTTTATGTTGCACTAGTTTAGCTATTTTCTTTTCACTGGCCCAAAAATTAGGAGGTATGATAACTGATGTAAAAAGAAAACAATACCATTCAATGGTCCATCTATCCATTTGTAGTCCACTTAAAACATGACCAATTGACTATAATAATTTGCATAACATTTCTTTGTTTTATGTATTTTAAAGAATAAAGCTATTCAGTCCACCCGGACCCTTCTGTTCCCACTAAAGACAGTTAACTCAATAATGTGGTGAAGTTTTCCCTGACAGTCAATGAAGCCTAACTAACTAGGTGCTTCAATTTAGTTATTTATAATAACTGAATATCTACAGCGATGTTTCTACTTTGTGTCTTCACAGCACATCACAATTCGTAAAGAAATAAAAAAGTTTTAAAAACTATGATACACACAGCAGTTGCGGCTCTTTGGAGTTTGATCATTCTCACATACAGTAGATAAAATCTATCTTTAATCAGAAAATTCTCTTTAGTCTACCTGTCTGGGTGGCTGTCTAGACATGTCTTTCGTATATCCTTAAACCTCAGTATGGGTAAAAATGTTTAAACTGCTTTACATGTGGTATGTATAAACAGTTTAAACATCAGAAACCTAAGCCCATTACAGCACATTTTTGTCACAAATGTGACTCAGTGAAAACTTTAACCAGAAAAGACATACTTAAACACTATGGCTATACTATTTCTGTTATGTTTTTTTATGACATAATTAAGTAGGGTTACAATATATACCATCAATGTCAAGTATGGAAAAATTGAGCTTATATTATACATAGTTTAACATGTATATCAGTTTTCAAAATATCTTTTGAATCCCCTGCAGTCGACAAAGACTGGCGAGTTAAAAAGAGAAAAAGGCAATCTCACAGTCTCAGAATCCTTTAAATGTGTTTCTGTTCAAATACTCATTTTCATCCTTTTGAATCTAACCTTTCTTGTATTTCATACCCTTTTTTTAGAGCAGGAGCATTTACATGCTGAATCACTGATTCCATGTCAACAAAATAAACAAAATGAAAAGAGCAAAAAGTTTAACTTATAAGTTGAATACAAATAGGAAGGGAAATATGAGTTATTACTTGAAATGTCTTATGTTGTAGTGTGACCATTTTTCATTTGCAAAAGCATTAACCTTTTAAATAAGGTGACACAGCTCTGAATGGTAGCAATACCGTTAGGAATATTCTAATCACATGACAAATAATGTGCTGATGAAATGACAATTTAAAGTGCTGGCCTCTGGGGGTATTTTATACATTTACAATTATTTTTTTCTATTACACCCACCTACAGTAAGTTGGATATACCAATTGTTTTAAGACTCAGGTCTTTAGCTATGACTTTGAATCCCACTAAGGTGAGATGTGTGAATGAGATGATCACCTGCAAAATCATTATCTGACACACTACAAGCTCCACAGTGCCTGACAGGAAAGTTTATTAAAGGAACAGTATGTCTCTCATTGATGCCACTGAAAGCCTGCAAACACAAATAAATATGGGTTTCTGTTTGCTGAAAATATGAGAAAGCTGTGGTTGCCTAATCTGAAACATATTTTGAAGGCACTTTCCTAAAATCTGACCTTTGCTCCAAGTAAGTACCATCACTAGCTGAGCTCCTTGGGAGCTACAGTATGAAGTGCTGTTTCTATGCACTCTTTTTAGAAATGTGCTCCCAATTCTCAATAACAGCATTTGGAGTAATGTCTATTGCACTCAACAGCAGCATGTACAGGTACTTAGAAATTCAAGCAATTTCACATCAGATTGTAACCTTCTGTGTCGCAATTCAGGACATTGTAATACTCCATTCCACAAATGATAAATAGCTGGCTTCTAACTGGCTAAAAGTTGTGGGATCTGCCCTTTAACATGCTTGCTGACCTTCATTAAACTTTTCTTTAAATTCCTGGAATATTTGGTAACTGTTTCACACAAAAATGTTAAATGTACCACTCTGTATGAAAATCATTGTTTTAAGGTCAAACACACAGCTTTTGAAACACCACTCAAAATGTGAGCTTCATTACATGTTCAGAGCTTAGTTGTTAAGAGTTCCACCGAAAACAACAGGATTAATTGCGATGAACTGAAAGCAGCATACTAACTGGAGACGATCCAGTGGTTAGTATGCAGCTCTAGTTCTCTGTGCAAGGTTAATACCAATTGCAGCAAACTTGGCCACTAAAATTAGTTCCCAAATGTCATCCTAAAAATGTTCTCAAGTGCAACAAACCCAAAGAAAATGGTGCTGCCCCCTAGAGAATACTAAAGAATGCCACTAAGATAGTATAACTCTTGCTATTGAATAAACAATTTCGTACCATACTAAGAGGAACACTTGATTGTGTTCCAAATGTAGTAGTAGCTTTTTGTTGAACTTATATAGTTAAAACCTAATGTTTTTATGCATCTGACACAGAGAGATATATTTTATTTTAATATTCAACTAAAATTACATTCCAACCACAATACAATACACTAACATCAAATGTTCTAATCTTGAAGGAATGTGAAGTCACTATTACACCTAAAGTACTAATACACACAGAGCCTGTAGTTTGCGATACAGTTCTGAGATATACAGTAGTGTTGAGATAAATAATCTTTGGAGGGAAAAGAAAAGAAATTTAGAAAAAACATATAAGGAAATGGTACATGACTCTTAATAAGTGTGTTCAGTCACATCTGGCTGTCACTTGAGGTATTTGTTCTGATATTTATTGTGAGGGGTTTCCACACTGGTGGATCTTAGAGGCAGTGGGATGTGGAGGAACAGGGGTACAGTGGGTATAATGTGTTATTTTATGTAGTTAAAAAGAAAAGTCCCATGGATTGCAGTCAAGGCTCTAGTAGCTTAATCTTCAGAAAATGAGGGTCTAAAACTGACCCAACTACTGACCTAGGTCAAAATTCACTGATATTAATTAGAAAATACTCTTGAATGTAGTGAAACAAATGTAGCACATTGAAGTGCATGAGGTTTACTACTATGATGATATAGTGCTAGGATGAAATCTATAAATCTATACGAGCAATAGAGATATTCATAGATTAAATGCTATTATACAAATATGGAAAATAATTAGTTAATAAGCTAATTGGTGGTGGCTAATTCAACATTGTCACATGGGGGTCAATTAGTGGAATGTTTAGTGTATAAAGGCCACACGGAATCAGTTGGTGGTTATGTGTGTGATAGGAGTCTGGGGAGTTTCATGAAGAGTTGGTTTGTTGTAAAGACATGAAAGATGTCTTACATAAAGCCTCGTGTTCAGTATAATATTATAGTAGTTATTTATTGTGTATTTAGATCCCTGGAACATGGGTGGAGTCTGTCACAGTGATAAAGATTATACAGCACATTTAACAATTATTTGGGCATTTGTTTGTAATGAGTCATCCATGTGATACAACTAAGGAAAGGACTAGAATCATACAGACAAATCTAAAGCTGAGTGCTGCACAGATAAAATCAGATTTACAGTAGCTACAATGTGCTGATCAAGGGTCAACATTGACAGTTCCTGAAAAAAGTACTTGAAACCTCTGTAAATTAGTCTGTGCTCCTGAAATAGTTAAACTACTCATTTGGGTTCTTAATTTTTGTCGGAGAGTGTACTTATTCTTTCAGAAGTGTAAGAATTGGAACTGGTTTGCCATTTGAAGGTGGCTGTATCTCCTACATAATTCTAGTATCAGTGAATCAAATAACTTTGTCAAATTACTAAAAAAAAAGACACTTATGTTTGCTGCCTGTCTCTCTGTGTGGTCTTTTTTCTTTTCTAAGGAAAGAAAAGTCCAACTTTGCTGTATTATAGTTGTTCCAAAATGTTCAGTCTGCCTGGCTAACCTTTAGCAGAATCTCTTTAATCCTCTTTCTTTCAGGTTAAAATAATTAATCACGGAATTTCTTTTATCCAGGGTCAGCAAGTTAAAATACATTTTGTAGTGTTTATGTAATCTTGTCAATAGTTTTCATGAATGCCAGTATTTTCCCTGTTATTCCAGGAGTATCTTAACAGGAGTACTAGGAAAAAAGCTAATTCATATAATTTAACATATCTACTAACAGTAGACCTTACACTTAGTTCAGCAACACGATTCAAAACAAATGGCTACCTAAATACTGCAAAGGGAAAATACTAAGAATATAAAATTCAAACTATCTTCATGTATAAAAGATGTTTACTGATTTTGCTGTCTTTCAGTACTTTCATATTTGTGGGTAATTAATTTTAATCACACATAGAATACTTGCTAGGTCAACTAGCCCATGCATAGCAATATGTTAAGCAGTGAGTGACATACTTTGTCATACTTCATGAATTTAATCAAACAGCAACATAAAAACAACAAATATCCAATTAAATTGTTTTAAATTAAAAATCAAAACTACACTGAAGTGATCAAAGATAATGGATTGGAATACATTTATTTTTTATTGCTTTATGACTTGTAAGCAGGCAAGCTACCCATAATTTAGTTAGAGATTAATGAAGTCCTGATTTGTATTTTCTGATTCTGCATTACGCCCTATAAATAAATTTTGTACTGCCTCCATGTGTCTTTTGCAACACCACAATGTTTTTAAAGTGACAACAACACTGTGCCACCTCATATGCTTTTACAATACATAAAATAATTGGACTGAGATAGAAAGTCTAGCAATTAAAAATAATATTTAAGAAACACTGATTTCTAAAACTGGAATATTGTTAATAAAACTCTAAATAAATATATTCTAAATGAAACTAAAAAAGAAAAATCGTTTCACATAAAAAATTAAAATAATGAAGTGTATTTTCAATGTCCTGCAGAGTCTTTAAGATTCTTGCCCCAAAGGTTACAGTACAACCTCAAGCAAAGTGGCTCAGGGCTTAGATAAGCATTACAGGAACCAGAAAAGACTTTTGCGACTGGATTAATTTCTCTTAGGCAGAAACAAATGGAATAATAAATTGTCTAATTACTATTCTGAACATCAATTCAGTGTATAATAAGTGTTTAGAGAGATTGTTTTCCTTTTAATTTATTGATAAGACTGAGAAAAGGTGCTTACCCTGGGAAGAAGGGAGTACTGAATGCAGAATCCTGGCTCTGAAGGAAAGTATTCATCAGATTTAAAGCGTATCCTAATCTGGTTCCCTTTGGATACCTGCTTTCCTGGGGCAGATTGGGATCCACACCACCGACCCAGAATATTGCCTTCTGAAGGCTCTTCAATTTCTACAAAGTCATACCTAAAATGGACAAAGAAAAAGGTTTGTTTTTGAAAAATATTGTTGATTCTTCTGATTACTTTATTATACATGTGTTGAATAACACATGACTAACATCATGATATTAATAGTGATTTAAGTAAGATGCTAACTGATGAAACTTGCAGCATTCCCCTTAACTACTGTACATACATTTTGTTTATTTTACACATGTAATTGTACATCTATTGCTTTAAAAGTGAACATAGTTCAACCAAAAAAAGGAGGACTCTATTCAGTTTTAAATTCAATCCCTTAGATGTGTCTTTTATCTTTCATTCCACTCTAGATATTTATTTAGTTGTTTAATGGGACAAAATTAATCACCAGGAAATCAAAACGTTACACCGCACAGTGAATAAAGGCCCATATTTTAAATCAACTTTAAAAACCTTGAAAAATCTCACGTTTTGTCCAAATGGTCAAACATTTACATTAAAAGAGACTATAAGCAATAACATAAAGCTAATTCTGCAATTTTTCATTTCAGTAGATCTGTAAAATTCTAATAATGATAAAGCTAGCCAATGAATGACAACATTGGTCGAAGATTAGCACTATTACAATGCCCCTCACTTACGAGGAATGAACCAGGGGGCTGCTGCAAAGGTGCAGCTAAAGTTGAGGGAGGGGTAAACAAAGATGCATGTAGACTTCTGGGCAGCCAGTGAGTATTGTACTGTAAGTATATAGTGAGTATGTATTGTAGGTAAGCGGAAATGTGGCATGATTTCACCTCCATTTATGTTAACTCCATATTTTTCACATCTGATTAATTTATAAGATGATCATATAAAGTATGACACATATAGATCTTCTCTTCTAAAATAAGATCTGTTGCACGAATTAACTAAAGGTTGGAATAACATACATAGTATTTGTATACTTAGGTTTTTTAGATATTTATTCTCTATTCTGCTACAGCCGTCTTCACCAGTATTGCCACCATCTTATTTTTTACAACAGGTAAGGTCAACAACATCTTCTGGAGACCTTTCTTTCCCAGAGAAAGGTACAAAAGATGCATCTCTCTAAGCATTTGAGGCACCGTCCTCTGCTCTGGAATCTGGAGCCCCTAACCACTACTCCACACTGCTGTCTGTTGATGTTTACAGAGCATCTGAAAGTAAAACCTCAAAAAGCAGCCATAACAATATACATGTACAATTGGAAGCAATTCTCATGTCATCTGTTCCTATTTGAATCAAAAGAGGATTTCAGTGGAAATCTGGGCATGCTTCTGCTCACAATAACTTGTATTTAGCAGAAATTTAATTACACACATAAACTTAACAGTGCTGCAAGAGAAGACAATAGCACAAACCTCTGTGTGTATACTGTAGTATTTACAAAACCATCCTGTAATCCATCCAAGTACCCTCTGGGCAATGTGACATTGTTAAATGGCTTATAGCTATTGTTTCCATTCCCTTATTTTCCTCCAGGGAACTTCTGGGTTTATTTCCAGCCTTAATTAAATTTGAAAGAAAAGCTCAGCATAATAAATGAAACCTATAACCTCAGAAAGGAACTTAATATTAAGTACTACTGTCCCTGTTTATTGATAAAGACGGTGTCTTCTACTAATACGCTTAGTACTACTATTATGATTTATTATCAATAGTAATTAATAGTACTATGATCATTTATTATTGATTATTATAATTATTATTATCATAACTATTATTATTATTGAACAAGTAAAGGTTTATTCCATGCTAAAAAGAGAAGAAAGGAAACACAACGTTTTGGCTGTAGAGCCTTCTTCGGGTAAAGCCTTCCAGAAGAATATGCATGCTGACGTAGCTACCTACTTGAACTACTACTTAATAATAATAATAATAATAATAATAATAATAATAATATTGTTATTATTATTATTATTATTGGAGGGCACTACGTTTATTCCTTGTTGTTGGGTCATGGCTATTGTGCTTTTCATTCCATCATGGAGTCTTCATTACTTAATTTGAATTTCACAAGTTTTTATTTAATTGGTCTGTATCGTCATTTTTTCCAAATTGCCAATAAAACCTGGCCTGTGGGCTGTGGCCCTCCGGGACCAGGACTCACTGTCTTAGATCATGGAATTTTCCTTATTACTGTGATTAAAATTGTACATTGACAAACACAGGGGAGTTTTAATTCAGTCATTAAACATGTGAGGTCCTACACGTGCAGAGAAGTCCATAAATTTCCTGGAAGAAGCAACAAATGAAAATTTAAGTACATTAGCCTATTGATTGAATGTATCAAAAATTCCAGCATTTTCACCAAAGTTTAAAACTATTTTAAAAGTGTTTTTATTTTCTAGCTCTTGTTACATTATTCATATACTGCATGCTTACAAAAATATTATAACATTAGGATGATGACTACTCCTTTAAGAAACAGCTGGATAAAACTTCAGTTTCATCTACTAATAAACTACCCTTTGGGTCAGAGGACCCTCCCTCATTTGCAGAAATTTTTGTTCTCTTTTTTGTGTTTTCATTGACAAAAATCAATTCTACTTTCAACATGAACAAAAATGTTCACATTTTTGTATAATTTCTAGTCCTAAACTACTGCACCATACTGTACTGTATATACTGCTGTGACCAAACATTGACAATTTGAATTTACACCAAAAATACATAAGTTCAGTAGCGTTAACATTAAATTCAGAAACATCTGGTAAAAACCCCCAGTAATATTGAATATTTTGGACCATAAGAGTGTTTACTTTTAGTGCCATTTAAATGTGTGTATTAATGGTTGTGTGCAATATTAAAACAAATTCCTAGTGCATTCTGTGACACTTGGCAAATAAAATATTTGTATATGTATTAAATAACATAATTAAGTTTAGGTTCATTATACATTTTTCTCTTTGAATACTTCTTAATGTGCTCTTTAATATTACTAATAGTACCTTTAACCAATGAGCTGAAGGTACTATTACCTTAATTAATTTGTGCATTTTGTTATATACACAGCCTACTCCACATATTCAAAACCAAAAAGAAAGAAGTCAAATTATTATTATTAAAGAAAATTAAAGTAAAAGTCAAGATGGTATACATATTCAAAATCTTTGCTGTAGAAAACCTAAATTAATTTAGTTGCAGAAAATGGTCCTAATGAGCCGCTATTAAGTGAGCCGCCTAACGATTTAAGCGTCTTTTCTCTTTGTGCAATTACAGTGGTTTTTATGACAGAAAGAAAGCCCTGTGGGACCTTGGTCAGGTAGTGAGTTTAAGGAGCATTCAAGGCAAGTCAGTGGTAAAATAATTAAAAAGAACAGATCATGAGAAGGGTATAAAATATCAAAGTCTATGAATATTCTTGTGAGCACAGTCTGCACAATCATCAAGGAATGAAAGGTGCCTCATACCACCAAGACATTGGCTAGGTAGGGCTGTCCCCCCAAACTGAGTAGCCAGATAAGCAGGAAGCCAGTTTGATCGTGAAGCCATAGACACTTTTGAAAAAGCTATGGAGTTCAATGGTTTTGTGGTCACTCCACAAAGCTGGTCTGCTATCTCATAATCCCACCTGAACTTTTTGGTGTACAGTAATCGCAAACATATACTGTAATGTCATAAAACAACACTGATAATAACTACAGATGCTTCTCAACAGCAGGGACTGTAAAGCTTGGTTAGACTTAATGAAAAAATGGATGGACAAACATACCAACTCTAGAGGAAAACTGTTTCCACCTACTAAAGACTTAAAACTGAGATGAAAATTCACTTTTCTGTAGTATAATAATTCAAAGCATAAGAACAAAGCTACACCGGAGAGACTTATTAGCATAAGAAAGTGCATATCCTAGAGTGGCCTAGCCAAAGTCCTGACTTGAATTCTATTAAGAATCTGTGAAAAGACATGAAACCTGCTCTTTTTAAGACGTCCGCACGCAACAGGATGGCAAAATCCAAGCCAATGTGCAGTACTGGTAGAGTCCTACCCTAAAAGACCTGTGGTTGTAATTGCTATCAAACATGTTTCTACCAAAGTTTATGCAATCAACACATTTAAGTTGTTTTTGTAGCTTTTTATGTTTTTGCTAACATTTACTGTGAGATATTTTAGCCTTAGAAGTCTTCACTTTGAGCATTAGGTTTGGAATAAAGAATTAAGTCTAAAAAATGCATATGCACCACTTTGCAATTCACAAAGTGGGACACAGTAGGGAGGCTCTGAATACTTTTGCAAGGCACTGTACAGAATTCCCCTCTGTATTGGTAATAAATCTAATGTCTTAAGGTGTTGAGTCTCCTGAAGCCTGTAGGAGTTGATCTAACTGAGATATTTTGAAATGTAACTTTGCAAGAAATGTGTTTTATTAATCCACTATATGAGTAGGGCTGTCACATGTATTATAAATGGATCCAATATTTTTGATGTAAGTGACATTGTACACAAATGGGTATTTGCTCAAGGAACAGTTGTATTTCAAGCTGCTTAATCCAGGCAGGGTGGTTTTTCCTCTAAAATTTTCTTGTTTACTTACTTTAGGCCATCGCTATGTGGTTGATGTCAGTAGATGGCAGCATTATATATGTGTACACAAACTGATGTCTCATCACAACAACTTTTAGACAAAATATAGCACAATGATGTTTATTTTTGAGGCACACAACAAATAAGAACACAACTTATTTTTAATAAAACTCTCACACAATTTCATTTTTTGGTCAATCAATTATAGTTCATTAGTTTTTTTCATTGGCATGTAATATTAATTTATACACAATTCAAAAGGTTATGCAATTTAGGCAGTGAGACAAGAAAGGTTTATGTGGTAAATGGTTAATTCCCAGTCTGGCCATGACAGGGTGGAGTTCAGTGTGGATAAAAATGCTGGCAGTGATTCCTCTGAGACTGTGATTTTTTTTTCTGCAAGGCACTGTGACTGCTGATGTAAAACATCTACAAGGTAAAGATTTGAGCTGCATTGTTGCCTTGTTTTTTTAGGTTTAGTTCAATATTTATGGGTAGGTCTGTTCATTGTGTTAAGTTAAGAGAGATTGTGGCACAGCTGTGTCTTGCTCCACACATCTTGAATATCTTGTTGAATAACTGTTCTGGTTTTTGGACCCTAACAAAATACGTAAGAGTCATTGTAAGCAAACTATTCTAACATAAGGGAAATTGCAACAAACAGGAAAAAGTGATTTATGTTTTCTGAAGAAACGCTTACTGAATTAGCAGATCACAGAAGATGTATATGCACAAACACTTTAAAAACTATTGTCAACTATCTGAACACAAATTGGAGAAAACTGTATTAATGAAGTGCTTAAATTTGTCTGAATAATCTGTTTCATGCTCTCACTGCAGAGAAGTTAATTCTGCATTCAAGACTTGGCCAAGACTTGGTCACCTCAGGGCATAGTCTACAATCTAGTTCTAATTAAGCCACATTAGTTAGTATGGTTTGTCAGAAGTGTGGAGATGATACCAATCTATATTTTGTCTTTGTTATAATCCACAACCCCATATTTGGGACACCGAAAATGCAATTACTCACATTCTGTTTATGTATAAACCACCTGTGTTTGTACTGCTGCTGCCTTCATATTAACTGATACCTTGTGTTTTTAAGCAAGAATGTCATAATTAGGAAATGTACACTGGTGATCCCATAACGTAACAAAGGTTACAAACAAGAGGAGGCCATTCAGCCATTTGGTTTTCTTTCATCACAGCTTGCTTACTTTCTAGTAGCTAATTGAGCCAAGGATCTTACCCAGGCATTTCTTGAAAGAAGCCAGGGTATATGCATTGTCAACATGGCTGGGTAGCTTGTTCCAGATTCAAATAACCCTTTTTGGAAAAAAAGTGCCTCCTGTTCTCAATTTTAAATCCACTTCCTTGTCATTTCTACTTGTGTCGTTTAATTTATGTTTCATTTGCTCTTTCTGAAGATATCTGTTGGCTCGAATCAGTTCGCGTCTGAAGATTTTGAATATTTGAATCAAACTGAATAAGATCCCCTTGGACTCTTCCCTGCTAAAGAAATAAAAGATTCAGTTCTTTTAGTGTGTTAACGTAAGATACTTCATTAAGTTCTGGAATGAATGTGCTAGCTTTTGACCTGACTCATTTCAGATGATGTCCTACAGTACTATCCAGTGTAAAAGAACTATTTTGTTTGTAAATATACACATTAACAGGAAAGGGGAAAAAGTATTGCAGTGTAATTAGACTACTGAGTCCTCAAAATTGGTTACGTAGTATAGAAAGACACTTAGGATCCTGGTGTATACAGTATGTGCACAGATTGTTATGAAAAGTCGATGAATAGAAAGCAAGCAAAATCATTCTTGGTAGTTTGTATGCCATTGTATGTTTTTTGTTATCACCAGATACTACATTTTATGAATGTACTACATTTTATAATACCCTGAATTGTAAGCAGTGGTTAGGAAATGGATAGATGGATTTATTTATAAGCATTTGAACAACAAAATAAATTTCATTTATTGATATTTTTCTAGCTAACTTCCTCTATGTTGTGTTCCACTATCTGTTACATTATGTAGAGGTCTTGTAGCCTCATTAAACAGGAATATTGTTTATGTTGTAAATTGTGTTCCCTTCTTTATTTCAGAACAAGATTAAATACAATTTTATTTAGAAAAAGAAAAACAATGAGTGTTAACCTGAGTAACAGTTAACACCCATGTAGTATAACTGTAGTATAACACCCAAGTAATATTTATAAGACAAAAATACCTGTGTAAAGACTTTATTTCCTTATTCTTTTATTATCTCTTTTTCCCTAAATTACAGGACGTTGTTGTTCAGAACAGTCATGATAGTTATAGGCAGATATTAGGTATTTATCTGTAGAACAAGTGATTAGGTAGAACACAAACTGAAAAGGTGAGATTTATGCTGGCTTATTCTATACTTGACCTGAATGACTTGAATGACTAAACAGGTGTTTTCACCTGGCACAGAATGAGGTATGGAGTTCTTCTCTTCCTAGGCTTTGCTACGGATAGCTGCTGCCTCACTTCAATCCCTCTCTGTCTGAATAAAAAACAAACATCACTTGGTGCACTTTATATCCCCTTGGAAACTGAAACCTATCCAGATACTGTTTACACACAAGCCAGGTGTTCCTGCAGTAGCAGGAAATGGAGCCAACTCAATATACTACTGCAATTTGAAAAACACGGAATACAGCCAGTTGCACACTTTGGTGTAGAGCGATAGCAATTGATATCTTAATTTTAAGTTCGACAACTGCAAATGTAATACATCTACAATACTTACCTTTTAAGAATACTACACTAATAGTACTTATATCATAGATGACTGTCCAGGTCAAAATTCATTCTCTATGACTTAATGGCAACTCTTCACTCCCAGAGTACTGCTTCAGCAGAATCCAATGATTGATTTGAAAGTTTACATTCTTTTGAGGAATTCTGCTGTGATATACACTACTTGCAATTTCAGCTGACTCTGGTTCACATGCCAAAACAAATATAGTAAACTTGGATGAGCTCACATAATGGACCTATTTACAAGTCAAGCAGTGTGGCTATTTAAGCCTTTTGAGCATATTTTCATGACACTTTACGTTAATTATAAAGCTTCTAACATTTCTTTAGAAACCTTCTTTATTCTACTCAGCATTTTACAGAATGTGTGACTGCACCACTCTCTTCAGTTAAAAATAAAATTAGTCCTTGAATTTCCTATACCTAATTATTACAAAGCAGACTTAGAGTTTTTATTTATAATTCTATATCCAGAATATATCCATATGAGACCAGGAATGGTTATAAAACCTCTTTACCTGAAAAGCCAGTTCATGTTCAGGGTTAATTTAGCTGGGAGTTTCATGATGCCATTAAAAGTTCTTTTAATAGATCTGTCTCCTGAGCATAATCTGTCCAAAAACACAATTATATTCCCTAATTGTAAAATAAATGGGATAAATGTTAGTGTTGTTATAACTGCCAGACTGCATTCTGATCAATTTATGTAGCTTTTTTGTTAAGAGGTGTTATTTAGGCAAAATAAGCTATTTAGTAAATCATCGCTTTTATTGTAAACTACAGTTTTTGTTCTCTCATTTTTTTCGATCTTTATAAAATGCAGAGATTACATTCAATGTGATATGCACTTAAGCTTGGATTTACTTTAGAACTCGTCATGCATTATTTACTTTATGTCTGTGATTCATTTTCATGAATCACAAATATCAGAATAATCACTATTAGCTTGTGCAGTCCGCAATACAGAAAAACGTTATAAAACAATGACATGCCCTCAGTCAGTTTGTAATGTTCTATTTAATGAGACTGTCACTACCTTGTAAAACAGAGTTAAAAATATTACTATTAAACAGAGACTGTGGTAATTGGGGAACATAATAATTCATATCATGAAAACTGCTGATAAAAGAGCTTGATTGTATTAATGTCAGACTTTTGTATATTATGAATGCGAAAGATTATGTTTGCAGAGAAATACACACTTTTTCTGTATGGTCAAAGTCAGCTCTGAAGAAGATCCTGGTTTTAATCATAAATAATTTTGCATGTGAACAATTCTTAAATCAGTGCAATCAGTATGGTAATTCCATTTATACATTTGCATTAAAATGGTAAGAGAATTCTTCCACTACTGAGAATTCTTCATCACTCTTCAAATCATCAAAATAAATCTCTGCAAGCATTGCCAGTTTTCTGTGTTTTTGGTGATTCTGTGAAGTGCCTTGAAAGAATGAGTTGCTATTGTTCAGTTGAACAGGGTCATGAAAATCAAGTACACGAGCTAATGTGTGCATCTGACCATGAAACACATACAGTGTGACCTCGTGTTATGGGGCAGGACAGCTTCAATAAAAACAGATATTAGCCATTAGATTTTTATGATGAGGTGGTTGCACATCCTACATATCTTGATAAATACCCTTTCACATTCTTTAAAGCTTTCTATATGTTAACCTCTAACAAATTATGTCCAGCAAGATAGTGTCCCTGCACTTACAATGCCCTCCAGATTTATTCATACCCCTGATGAAATGGGGAACGACTTATGGATTACATACAAATTCAAAATCAGGGAGGCACAGTGGCATAGTGGTTAGCATTGCTGCTCTGTCTCTGTTAATCAAAGAATATCACGAAAGATCTACCTACTTGCATATGCCATCTTCTGGGTCCTCGAGCCCAAATCTTTCATCAAATGTTAGCTGTATCTGCATGTTTTCATCTGCTGCAACTAGTCTCCAGACTAGCACTTTATTCCGAGGATAGGTATGGGGAAATTCCGGACTGTGCACAACTCCTTCTCCTGTAACTGTAATGACTTTCTCATGCTGAGAATTTTGTACTCCTTTAAAAAAATAAAAAAAGGAACATTTAGTTACCACTCAACAAGGACATACTAGTGACAATTTCAGCAGTTAAATCAGATCCTAATAAAAGCAAGAGAGATGAGATATGCAGAGCATATTTGGCTTAGCTCGCCTGTCTGAGGGAATCGGCAGTCTTGCCAGATGTGGCGAGGCTGCCCAGATCCTTCCCCGTATTGCAAGGATTGAGCCAGGGAGGTGCTTCATGGGTGTAAATGGGGTGGTGGGAAGGGTACAAGAGAGACGTGCTAAAGGAAGTCCCAGGCAAATGCATGCAAGTGAAAGTGAGCAAGATTAGGATACAAATTTCCTTCTGAATTTCACATCACAGCCAACAATTTCAGTTGTTTGAAAACTGAATTACACCACAATCTTCTGAGTTCAACACAGAGTTCACTGAAGCACATTTTCTTAAAAAAGCTTTAGATCCTCATGAATGTGACAGAGAGATGAAACATAGAGCATTTTGCATGACTCACTTACAATAGGCGAGGGAACGGCAGTCATGCAGATAGGCTGCTCACACACCTACTCACTATTGTGAGGACTGAGCTACGGAGTCTACTGCAACATTGTACAGTAGATGGGGAGGTAGATGGGGAGGTGGGGAGGGAATGCAAATGCGATTTGCAAAATGTAAGACCTGGGTGCAAGACTTATATACAGTACATACAGTAGGTGAAAGGAAGTGAGGAAAATAAGGACCCAATGTTCCTGCTAAACCTTTGTTACAAACTCCAGAAAATCTACCTAACAATATAATTTTAAAATAAAGTAGTTCACTTTAGGGAAAAAAATGAAAAAGAAAACATGTCTAAGCTTCAGTTTGATTGAGGTTGGTTTTCCATCATGGTTTTTCCTTTCTCTACATAATTTGTAATTCATCTGATCTTTCCCTTCTACTTTGGTATGCTAGAACGCAGAAAGGATTGAAGGAAGAAGGGATAAAAAGCATAGGAGAGGAAAAGATATAGAGTCCTTTGTTCTACTATGCTTATATCCCTGCTACCTTCCTCTATTTCATACCTGAAGAAGGCTCATACAGGAAAAAGATTGTTTCTGTTTTTCAGCATGGAATTAATCTTTACTTGTTCCCTTTGCAGCAAATGCACACTGACACAGCTCCCCAAGTCAATTTAAGACTTAAATTGTCTTAAGAAAAAAGTAAGAGCATTATTGGATTGTTTCCAATACTAACATACACTGCACAGTCTTTGATATGTGTAATACTGTGTATAACTTAATTTTTAAATTTAAATGTATTAGACAATATGTTTTGCAATTGAAAGCATATTGATTTTTAATAAAGAGAGCTTCTGGCCCTCATGTGCTAATGTTATACCTGAATATGAAACCATTTTGAAGCAAAGCCTTTTCTTTGTCATGTTCCACTGTATTATTATGCAAAGTGGCTAGCTGGAACAGAAAAACTCATACATATTTGATCTTACAACATTTTATAGAGTTATAATTATACTGCTACAGCAGCTTCTGTTGTTACAACAGCTATAGTATTTATTAAGACTACTGCTGCTAGTGCTCTGAAAATGGTACTGTTTCCTATACACTTGGTGCTTGACAATAATTCACTCTTGTTGTATTAGATAACAGTTTAGCCATTTTTAAAAATCTTTTTTCAACAACCTTTTATGATATATGAGGACATTATTAATGATGTAAACTGACTATATCATTGGTGGTCCTTACTGCTTTCTCCTTTAAATAAGTTAAGGCAAAATATTTGCTGCATATACTGTATTCGTTTCTGAAACACCCCTGGCACATATGTTTACAAGATCTTCACACTAAAGTCATAGACAGGTTTTAAATCACATATGTAGATCATTCAAAACAGGATCTTAAGGAACTGAAAATCTTGAGGAAGTTTTTACAACTGACAGTCCTTCTTGTGGTGAAGACAGAAAAAGATTAATTCATATTCTTGGCACATAATAATAACACAGGGTAACACAGGTTAACCATTAAGTTTAATGGTCAAAATATCTGGTGTACTGCATGAACATCAATGAAACTGTCAGACATATAAAAGAAAATGTATAGACATAAACGTGTAATAAGAAGCAAGTTAGATGGTGGAATCAAACAATATTAAATTGGAGCTTCTGAATTACCATACAAAACAAATATCTTAGAGATACTGATATATTGTAATTATTACAGTTTCAGAAACTTTGAATTCTAATAATGTTTTCTTGTTATGAGTTATTGCAATAGTTTTTGCAGGTGGTTAAAGTTAACGTTTAATAGAAGTCAAATTATTACTTATTTTCTTTGGATGTTTAACTGTTCTTAACGTGAACGTGAGAGATATAGAATAATTAACTCATTATCTATACATTTAAGTACAGTATATACTATACTGTTCTGTAAGCTTTTCTATGTTAAAACAGAAAAAAAATGAAACACGTATATTGATTCAAACTATAAATTATATAGAAAAGAATACTTGAAAAGTGACTGAATACCTTGAACTGCATAAAATAGAATCATCTGTTCATCAGAATGAGATGAAACCAGGTGAGTTTAAGACATTTCTGTCCAGGTCTTCTGTTTTTGGAAATCTGACTGTAATTTTCGGATAATTCTATGGATTGAGTTTTGATGTATGTAGCAAGAGCTCTTGATATTAAAGTCATTTTAGCCTGATAAAAGAGTTTTTTATTGATAAGCGTGATTGATGAAAATCATCCCAATCTAATTTATCTATATTTATATAAAAATACGTCAAACTACAGCATATTGGTATCTTAGATTCCTTACTGTTTGGTGTGTTCTGTGCCACAAAGTGAGATATATTCATGCGTTTGTTTTAGTTTCTACTTATTGATTAATATTAATTTTGGTATTGGTGGCATATTATGTCTAACACTCTATATACAGTGTGACTTAACAGATGTCTGGGGACAGGCCAAATTGTAATCTTGCACTTTCACTCTCCTACAAGTAAATACTCACTGGCCCCCACCACTCAGCACATATCTTTTCTAGCTCCCCTCACTCCAAGCAACTGAACTCTTGCAGCAGCTTCCTGATTTGTTGACCCGGCCAGCACTACATAATTAAGTGAGTTAACGCAAAACTGTCAAGGACACAACTCCTTTACTATATTTGTTGGCTCGTTTCATCATTATTACAATTTGACTGAACTACTGGAATAATATGCCTAAGTGTATACAGTATACTACAAATGAGGTAAGATTAAGAAAGCACTTACCTGTACAAGACTATTCTTATACAACATACAGTATACAGTATAACATGTTAATGAACATTTGTGCAATAATAACTGTTAGTTATGTCATTAAACCACACAGCCTGAGTAGGGACCTTTAATGTCCTTGGGTTATATAAAAACCCATGCTTTTATAGTTTTAGTCAAGAATCTTTGGATGTTTTTTCATGATGGAGCCTGTAATTTCATAGAGCATTTTATAGCATTGCGTTTGATCAGTTCTCCTCACTGTTTTGTTTTCTACTGTACTTTCTGGTAAAATTGGAATGTTTAAAAAACCACATACACACAGTTTTCTTTACCACAGAAGCAACTGCAGTCATCACAACAGTATGTTTTTAATTACCTCTGAATTATACTAATGAAATAACATTGCTTATAAAAAACATAATGATTAATGTACATTTGAATTTAAGACATATAACAGTCTAATCCATGTGGTATAAAGAATACACATGGTTGTTAATAAAGTGCAGGCCTCTGCTTAGACTCTAGTTCAATTATGAATGAAAATGCTGGAATACATTCTTAACTCTGGCATCCAGAAAAAAAACTGTGCTAAGTACTTAATTGAAATCATGTTCACCTAAAATTAAAGTTTCAATATTTTAGTCATTTTACGAGGAAAACAAATTAACAGAATGGTAAGTCCTCGATTAGTTAGGCAAATTTTCAGACAAAAGCCTCTTACCTAAATACCTATCAATGTATTATGTTCCAAAAAATTCTAATGCTTTTCAGGTTTATAGCGAAACTTGCTGTGGAAGCACACAGATCTCCATCTACAAAATTATTGATAAAAAGGAAAGGAAGGTCTGCAATATGGTTTAGGTTAGCAATTTGATGTTGAACTAATTTTATTTGCATTAACATACTTTTGGATTAATAAAAAACAGGAAGACACCCCAGTCTGTATTTTTGGAGGATGGAATGAATACGCTTATCATTTTCAGGTACGGTGCTAGATAAGGACTGACACATGAGGTCAGAAAAACAACCCAAAGGATTGTTTTTTTTTCTATCCTTCCCAGATAGTTTCCAACATATATTTGAGGTGCTAGGGTATTTCCTGCTGTTAGGATGTTTTTGTGTGATGTGCAGACTCAAAGTATGACCCCACTTTCCTGGCAAATCAATATTAATGTTAAAAACAGAATTTGGTCATCAGGGTTAATTACATTAAACATTACTTTTCCTTGACCTCATTTTCTAGTTTTTCATCAGAGATTAAGAGTGAACTGGGTTACAGTAAAAGTACAGTACTGCTATTGTATTTTGTTACAGATTAGTGAGGGTACCCCTCAAACCACATAACTAATTTCAATCACTAACTTTTTACATCCAAAGATGTAAGCGTGTCTTATTTTAATGCATATTGTGTCAGGAATCTACTTCAATGGCAAAATCTATCCAGCATAAAATGATCATTTTGTCCATGAGGACACAAACAATCCATAAAAAACATGAACAAGATTGTGTAATTTTATACAGTATGTGAACTTGGGAATAATCACATTAACAGAACAATGTTAAGTACCACCAAGTACCAAAATATGTTTACTGTTTAATCAAAGTTTTAGATTTCACTGTATGTGCAAAAAATCACATCCCTAGAATAAAAATAAGTAAATTAATATTTATTTAAATCTTCCCTTCGATTGAATATTGAAGTAACCCACATATTACTCTACTGTTCTAATTCTAAATAATATGAAACTCCAGTTCTGTTATGCTTAAATTTTTTTCATGTTATCTATTATAATCAGGAAATCAATGCATTTAAACTACACCTAATGACAAACTGTCATATATATGAAAATAGAAAAACTATTAATCCTGATTAGAAATACTATTGGCTTTGAGTTGACCACAATTGTTTTAAAATAAAATAAATAAATGTCCCAGCATTTGCTTTATTATAATATAAAAGTAATGTATAAGTATTTATAATGGTTTTTAAAAAATGCACCTCTATTACCTTTGGAAGTTATTTACCAGCAATTGCATACACTGCTTTTCTTTTAAAAGACAACATCCCATTCTTTATTTTGAGCAAAGAAGTCAAAGTAAAAGCTTTTGCCCTTGGACAGCATCCAAGATTTGTCTAAGATAGCAAGGTGTTAGATGGCTGCAAAATGGGTCCACAAACTTTAGTCACGATTTTTTGGACACTATGCACTATAATACAGACACTATAGTATGCTGATAAACCAGTCATTGAATGCAATTTATCGAAGCAGAAAATGCACCATTCATTCACATGGCAAATCTGTGCAAACTGCAGATTTGCATTTGCTTTTATTTTCAATCCTGCTCTCACTTGACTCATAAGAAAATGTCATACTATTTATTTTTTAAACATAAGCACAGAATTAACTTTTTTCTGAGAATAAAAAACTAGAGAACACTTTTTTCTGAAAACTTGTTTTAGAAAATATGAACATGTTGTTGACATGAAACAAGCAACCTAATAGTTTTTCACTTTGGCTTAATCAAAGTTATCAAAATGTTCATGTTTTTCATATATATGCAATAAGCAATGTATTCAGTTTTCCTAAGTCAGGTAATTTAATTTCCTATTGCACACTCACATTTAACCCCTAAAACAATGAAAAAAGATTTCAGTCTACTAAAAACTGTGTACTTGTCTAAGAGATTTTGTCAATTCATTTAGTATGTACAACAAAACATAAAATGTAATGCATTTAACATAAGAGAGGGCTTTAATGAAAAATATTGTTACTTTTAGTCAAGATTTAAGAAAGCTGGCTTTTCCAGCCACTAAAAATCACACACACACACACATCTGTTACATATTAAAGCTTTTGTAGTGGTTACTACAGGTGCAGTAAATTCCAAGCCTGGTTTCAAATATTTATTACTTTTGGGTTTACAGTAGGTCAGAGAAGATGGTGAATGGTGCATGTGAATTTTTCTTAGCTTTGAAAATAATACGGCTTTATGAGAATATCATTTCTTAACTGAATCTGTCACACAGATGGTTGTGAAGATTTGGGACACTTTGTTCCCTACAATAAATTCTTTATCAGGTTATTTATAATATAACATCAGAGCAAAATCATGCAATATTTTATTTTTAATACACAAGTCTGAAATTTTGACAACATAAAAAATACAAGATAGTCACATGTGCTTCCTTCTTTCACTGTTTTCCTTATTCTATTTAATAATTTCTTTCATCCTTCTGCTGTGCGACATAAGCTGTGTATGTGTTGAACACTAATCAAGCCAAACCGCTTTCCACATGTCTGCAATGCTGTCATATGAAGCTGATGATTATGTTTGCATTTGCAGTTGTTCCCTTCCATTTTCTTATTTTAGTTGTATGGCCAACAAGCAGTAAATAACAGGGAAAAACTCAAAAGTACTCAATCACGGAGAAACCCATCAAACTGAGAAACCCAATATTGTATATTTTGTTCTTATTTTGGATTTATGACTTAAATGTCATTACTTTGTTTACATTTTCCATACTATTTAGTAATGTTACCATGCCATAAAAATGTTTCCCACAATCCTGAAATCTATCCTTTAACATAATCTATCTTTTCTGTGCCTAACCTCTAGCTGGTGATGACACTTGTTTGCAATGTCATCAGCAGCTTGAGCCAGAACCTATCCTGGCAAGTAATGGGCACAAGGCAGGATACACCTGGATGGGATGCCAGTCCATCACAGGGCACACACAGACACATAAACACACACATACTACACTAGGGTCAGTTAACCTACCAGTATGTCTTTGGACTGTGGGAAGAAACCAGAGCAACAGGCAGAAACACAAATGACATTGGGAGAACATACAAACTACACACAGACAGCACCCAAGGTCCAGAATTGAACCCAGGGCCCTGCCGCTGTGAGGCAGTAATGCTATTTGTAGAACTTACTGTAATATGTAACACATAAAACATGTTGTAACATTGCGGGAAGTAGTGACAGTATTCTTAATGTCGTGCTTTCATGATTTAATATAGGGATGCAGGAATATGATTTCATTTGTGACCATTCCAATATGTTGTTTTTATCACCAATAAAACATTGGATACAGTGTTGATGACTTTTATTACTAAGACATTTCCCTGATTTCAGTCAGTGCTAAAGCACCTTTACAAAAGAACCTATACTAAGGATCTTTGCACTGATACAACTTTACATAAATGAATGATTTCTGCTCTTGCTATTATTGTGATGATATTCTGTCATGCTTTTCGGCATGTTTTGATTCCCATAGTCTCTTGCTAGTTTTATTTGTACTTGAGAAAGTTTTTTAAGGCAAGAAGGGGGATTCTGGCTCTTCCAGGAAGCTCAAACTAGAAGTTCTAACTCTGCTGTATACTTGTACTTTCAGGATGGTGTCAGTCTTCCTCAACTCTAGGGGGCACTGGTTGTCATGTCATCATCATCATCATCATGAAAATCATTACTTTTTTTCTGTAGTTCAGACAAACTCTAGCTGAAGGAAGAATTAAAAATATAATTTGAAATAGTATGTTTAACTTGTCTGAGGAAGAGGATACATTACCAGGCTGTTGGAACCCACAAAAGAACAAAGCAAGAGACTCCATAATGCTGACACAAAATTCCTAAGTTAAAAAGACTAAAATGAGAAAAAAGACAAGGCTATATTTAGTTTATGGAATGCATAAAGGGGATATTAAACGTTGAATGGAAGTTTGAGATGCATTTTCTAATCAAAAAGTGACAGAGGAGAGTTAGAATGTGATGTTTCAAAGACTATTGTTTTAAGCAGGGGTAACTAAGCAGTTAAAATAATAATTACAGATCACGTAACTTTTGCATTGCTTAGGAACTTTGAATCCACACGCAGTCCCCACAAAAGCAACAAACTGATCATAAATTTCAGATGAGAGAAAAAGTTAATTTAATTTAAATACTTATGAAGTACCAGTTTTATATTTTATTAGAAAAAATAAGTGGGAAATACAAGCTGTAAACTCCAAATGTACTGAACCTTAAAGCAGTTATCCTCCTCCAGGAATTAGTATTTTTTCTGGTGGTGTAACCTTAGATGCACAGACATGGACAAAATAGTGGGACATTGACTAATTGCATTTTAATTTGATTTGGAGACAATGCATAACATTGAGTAGATTTGGGTTAGCAATGAGAAATGTTGAAATATGAGATGGGCTGACTTCAAAGTGCTAATGGTTCTAGGAAGAAAAAATACATAATATTTATTTGCTTACATAAATATATTTGTTCCTATAGGTATTACAAGAAAGGGTGTTATAAAAAATATGTTTTCATATACTACCATAAGTCTAATTCTGCAGTTAAGCAATAGCTTTTTAAAAATTGAAGGGTAAATCCAGTAAGCATCTCCTTTTATTAAACAAGGTATTGCTACTATCTCTCCTCCAAAGAAGTTTCAATCCCATAACATTTTAATGTAAAAATATCATTATGTTGAGCCTTGAAATTATGAATGGATACTCTCTGTTGTTATAAATGACAATTTATCCCTTAAAACACTTTATTTCATTCTTTAAACTAGTAACAAGTACTGTACTAGGTTACTGAACAGATGATAGAAACAACACCACCATTTTCAGGTTTTTCTTTCTACTTTTCAGTGTGGAATTGATACTTACTGGTTCTTTACAGCCCTCACTGTCACGATCGTAAACCCCTCCTCTTAAGGACGCTCCAGCCCTTCCTTGTTTTATACACATCTCCCGCACCTGTCTCCAGTTCCAGCCCCCTGTGCTATATAAGCCAGACGTTCCTGCCTATTGGGGCTCAGCTTTGGAAGATGGACGCCCGGAAGCCCGCCTACCCGCGAGTCCAGGAGCGACTCGACGGCATAGGCTTCATCACGGCGTGACCTACTGAGTCCGGGATTAGGGAGCGTCTGGTCCCGTTACCCCCTTTATTCCCCCGACCCTCTGCCAGATCCCGCTCCAGTTTTTAACTCTGTTTGTCTGTCAGGATGGACTACCCGGTCTTGG
Source organism: Atractosteus spatula (assembly GCF_055471065.1). Classification (NCBI taxonomy): domain Eukaryota; kingdom Metazoa; phylum Chordata; class Actinopteri; order Semionotiformes; family Lepisosteidae; genus Atractosteus; species Atractosteus spatula. The sequence continues at coordinate 55,547,728 of NC_142706.1, forward strand.
ACATTTGCTTCACTCATGGATTTGCCTCGGACTCCCTTGGACTGTTTGCCTCAGCCACATCTCCCCCTGAACACCAGCGCACCGTGGACACGCCCCCTGTTTTCCTTCCAGCACCTTGCATGCCTTTTTCCCCGTGTTTTCTTCACTCCCCCCGGATTGTGTTGTCTGCATAGGGCCCTGAAAGAATGCTTCGTGACACTCACACTGACACAGCTTCACTCAATTCTTTAAACTACAGTAATCCCTTGTCATACATGTTTAATTTATTCCTCAAAAACTGCTTGTAAGGTGGGTGAAATCTGGTAAAACTAAATTTAAATCCCCATTACTGCCAGTGTTATAATCTCCTGTTGATTCCAGAACTCAAAAATGTTTCCTCAGACACCCAAACTTCACCTTAATACGGCACAAAATGTTGTCTAAGTCTGAAAACAGTAACTTTGTGGGTTAATTATTTGAGTACTGTAACATACTTAAAGTTAATTGTTGATATATCAACAATACATAGGAAACCAGTAACACTCTTGTACAGTAGTTACATTGTTAAAGTGATTACCAAATTAATTAGCATAAAGTACTATTCTGTACTATATGCACTAAACACGTACAGCATAAGCCTTTATTATAAAAAAAGTTCAAATAAAATTAAAAAATTTGCTTGTTAAATGGAAGGAATTACCATGTGTCTTATAAACAAAAACATGCATAACGGTGGCTCATATAGTGAGGGATTAGTGCTCTTTATAATTTAAATCACTATACTTTCAATCACCATTCAAATGCATCAATGGGAAATATATCAATGCTCTTGTCTTGTTTAGATGACAAATAAATGAAGTAATTAAGTAAGTAATTAATTCTAAAAGTACTGACAACATTTACCAAACCAAACTATCTCACTTTAATGTTACATCATTGTCCATTATGTTTTAAACTCTTATTTCAGAAATTGCATGATTTGTTATATAGTTATTAAAGTTCTTCAATCCATCCTTGTTCTATATTGCTTTATTCAGTATAGGATTGCAGAGCCTAACCTGACAGGCAATGGGTGCAACTCAGCATACTCCCTTGGTGGAACTATTTAAATTATTTTTTCTGTATACAGTATATGCTTAAATGTATCAATTATTTTAAATATCTGACTACCAACTAAAGCAATATTTACATAGCCTATAAAATGTATTAATTTACATTTACATTTCTGCACAGCCCATAATAATTTAGATCTATAGTATGTACAGTAAACGTCTTGTTCTGTAGTGTCATGCTTGGGCTGACTCAATGGAATGGTGATTGACTTCTAGGAATCCAAGGAAGTCCTCTGACACAGGAAGAGTGGCCTCTTCGTGTACCTGTACTGGCAGGGCTCTGTGGCTCCAGGCTGGGAATATGCTGGAGAGACAGCAAAAGAAGCCCTGGTGATGGGCAACATGTATATACAACACTTTTATCTGGCAGCCGTGTGTGTTAATTTGGTTCACAGTATCAAGTTTTTCAAATCTATATACACAGTTAGTGTCAACCTCCAATTACCACATGCCCTTCAATGTGCACATGCAGAAACCTGTGTTAATATACAGTAATATAAAATTGGTGTATATTTGATACAGAAAAACACTTTTTTTTAGAATTATAAACTGATAACCAGAAAAATATGAACAGCAATAAACCTATAAATCCCACTGGATTAGAATGGCAATCTATTTTTAAAATAAGAAATGGCTGGAGGTTTATTGGTCAAACTAAATGTAAAGGTTTAACATTAATTTTCTTGAATATACAATAATATTAAGGAATTCATGTAATTATAATTCATAACTAACCTACAGTAATTGTTAGACTTTAACTCTGTGTCATCATATACTGTACGCTGTCTTTTGACACATTGAGCTTGAAGATTTTCACAGTAGATTTGTATTTGCATGCACAGCACCAGTGGTTACATCCACTTGACTTCCACCTTGGACTTCTTGCCTTAACTTAGATATGACATTATCTTTGGAATCTTGGTATCCATAACACTGCTCAAGAATCAACAAATATGTACTGTACCATACACTGAAAATGACAGAGATTTTCAATAGGCTTCTCACAAAGTTATTTAGTTTAATGTAAAGTCTTCAGAGTTACAAGAAAACATAATTTCCAGTTTATATTAGATTTAAAATAATCTGTTTGGAAAGTACAGTATCAGTGTAATGACAATGTTAAAACTCAATACACACAGATAAAAGAATATACGACATTACAACAAAAATAATTCAGAAAACCATCACTAATATATGTAGGTGTTTAATTCATCAAGGTATAGTTACATATTGTATAAGCCAAGATTATTGTAATATAATACATCCTGGATTTTTGGTTTAGCAGGATAAAAAAAAATTAAAGTTACTTCCATATCTTCATCTCTCTAACCTTGCCACCTAGCTGGCTTAAATTACTGATTAAATAATTTGTTTGAAAATACAAAATCTAACAGAAAACACAATATGCGTCAAAAGTATTTTAATGGAAACCTTGCTCATCAAAATAACCTCATTAATAATCACCACTGCACACATTCAAGATATCCTGTCATACAAATAGAGCAATGCATCACTGCTATTTTTTGTTCATACAGCCTGAATACTGTGCAAGACTACATCCATGCTGATGGTACTCCTTTGTTTTCTTCAATGAAGCTCATCTTTCAACAAGATGTTAAAGGTCAAGGTAAGTTTATTTCAAAATTAGTTTTTTTTGTTGTGATTTATTTTGAAGTTGGCTTTGCATTTAGAACCAGTCATAATCCTGAAGAAATAATTTTATCTACAGATCATTTTCCTAGCAGTAACATGAAATGTGAAATAATAATATTTCCTCACAAACATACAGTACTATCCACTTTTACTACTTCTCCTATTAGTGTACTGGCAAATTAACACATCTGCATGCTGCCATTTCAGTATTTTAATGCAGGTGCCAACAATATTTCAACAATCCCTCTGTTTTCCATCTTAGATTCTATTTTTATTTCAAACTGGCTATTTTTCAAATCTGCAAATTACACCCTGCCCCTAATAATACATACTGTACTAATACATGTTGCTCTTTTGATCAGTGTCTATAGTTTATTTCCCATTGTAGGACAATCAGACAGTTTCCTCAATTGAGCTCATGCTCAATGGTCAACAATCACTTATACCAAATTCCCAGAAATATCATTTTACTCTCCTCATTTAGAAAGAGAGATTTAATGTTTAATAGCGAATTGAAAATGTACCTTTTTGGTATATGTTAAATGTGGTATCCCTTCAATAATGTAAAACTGAGTTTTTTGTAGTTTGTTACTCCCATACTCTCCATTGTAAAAAAGATATGAATATCCTTTTTGCACCTAGTCTAGTCTCTTGAACGTCAGTAAGACTCACAGGCATAAAGCTCCTTATTAAAGTGCCCATCTCAATACAATCCCAAAACCTCTCCACCACACACAAAGAACAACAATCACATATTTTCGAAGTGGGGTGATACACACAAGTATCACAAAAAGAAAACTCAAGGTTTATTATAGAAAACCACCATATATGCAGAAACAAATATATATATATAAATTACTGTATATGTAACAGTGTATATGTTACTTTTACATAATGTGCAATTTTACTTCATACAGTATATTGTGTAAGAAATGTCTTCCAAAAATGTGTAACAAAACATTCAACTGGCAGCTTTTCAGCTATTGATGGACATGTCACAGATTTTCAGAAATTACCAAGTAATTTTCTTCACAGCTGTGGGGTCTTACATTGGAGGGAGTTCTGTGGCCTTTGTAGTCACATCTGTCAGACACTGGCAGCTGGAACTAGGGAGCAAATTACAATGTTATCCAGCCTCGCCAAACTGGCAGACAGCTTACATTGCAAGATCCAGATACTGTTATTAAGACTGATTAAAAATCCAGGTCTTTAAAATTCAGGGATAAAATTTCATTGATGACAGACATTCTAAATACTGGACTTTGTTGTGGTCTGACTTTCAGATCCTAAAACGATTGCTTCTGCAGAGCCTGAATGGATGAAACTTATAATTTAGAAAATACAGATAGATCCCTAAAATATTTGCCTTCCATCTGTAAACAGATACCTTACTCCAGCTCATGATGTCAGAAGAGTATGGATAAGTAGAGCTTTCATGTCTAGATGTAAAAGAAATACAGGAGGAAATACTTGTCTGTATTACCTTTAGTTGAAACCCCAAAGGTCTCTATTGCAACTACAAGTTCTCATCTGTATCTCAGGTTGCTACTGTATACATTACATTCACAGTAGCAATGAATCCCTTGTGCACTACAGCCAAATATACTTCTTACACCCCAGTCAATTATTTCAACTTTGGAAATGAAAAGAAAATTGTGATTTCTCACCCAAAATATCTCAGCTTGATCCTTGGCGCGTAGTGCCTTGCAAAAGTATTCAATCCCTTCCAAAGATGTTCAGTTTTGTTGAGTTATAAATTATGTTAACAGATTTTTTAAAGTGAATATAGTTTATTACAGCTTAAGTGTTCAAACTAAGTTAGCAAAAAGTGCAAAGAAAAATCAAAATAAAATATGCTAATTGCATAAGTATTCAACCCTTTTGCTATGGTAAACCCAAATTAATTTTGATGTACAAAATAACCTTAATGAGCCACACAATTAGCTGAGTGTCTTCTGTTTGTGTACAATGATAGTGGCTTTCAGAATAAATACACCTGTCATTGTAAGGTCCCTCAGACATGTAGTGAAGTTCAAAGAAAGATAAAAAAATCAATGTAGAGCAAGAGCTTCCAAAACACAGTGATAAATTTAGAGAAGGGCACAGAACATGAGAAAGGTATAAGATTTTCTCTAATTCAGTGATGTCAATCATTAAGAAATGGAAAGCACAACATACCTACTAGACACTGCCCAGATCAAGTCCTTTCATACTGAGCAGGAAAACTGGTCAGGGATACCATTAAGAGGCGATTGATAGCCCTGAAAGGGCTACAGAGTTTAGTGGTGACATGCAAGAAAATGCATGATACCACACCAGCAACAGAAAAACAGACAAAACAAAACCATTCCTTCCTCTTATCTTTACTTCCACGGCTCATTGAACACTTGAGAGCTGTAATTCATCAGCTGTTTGCTACTTTCAGATTTAACGTTGTCTGCAAACTATATCCATTGTTGAAACAGAAGTAGGTGTTTAAATAAGTGTTTCTCAACTGATTTCTAAAACTCACAAGGCCTGAGTGAAATAAAATCAGGAATGCAATATCAAGAATATTCAATTAAATGTTAATATTGGACCTCATTCAATGTTTTTATATTGAATACCAAGTTTTTAAACTATAATAACTCCCCCCCACCACCAGTTTACAGTGGTGTAGTCTGTGTTATGCAGTACTGTCAATGGAGAAATACTAAGGGTATTACAGAGATCTATGAATTGAGTTGTGAGTCTTTGGTTCAAATGAAATCATTGAGATAAAACACTGAGATAAAACTTTTTTCCCTCTAGCCTGGCAGCTGTGCAGCAGTCCTGTGGGAATGAGCTCAGATTGTTTCTTTTGAACTGTCAGCACATATGCAGCTGAGGAGCAGCAAGAGGCAGCCTGTGGAAAGGGGTGAACACTCCTGGAGTAAGGGGTGAAAACAGGGGAGGGAAAAAAATCTGTTAATATAAACAGCTTCTGGGTGCTGCAAATCACAGGGTTCAAGTTTGCACAGTCTTTATCCATTGGAAAAGCTAAATGTATGCAGAAAAGGTGGAATTCTATACAGTACTGTAGATACAAGTGTGAAAATATTTACAAAGATGTTCACTCTGAGTTTTAATCTCCAGTGTTGTCTTTGTTAAATAATTGTACACAGATTGTTTTTTTCACCAAAAAGTAATATATAAGGGAACAAAAAGAAGAAAAAAATATTTTAAAATGACTTTTTTCTTAAAAACACCTGAAATCTGTGGCCCTGGATTTAGATTCATGGTTTTTCAGCTAGCCTAGTACAGACAGCCTTCAGTTTACAAGGACATAATAATCATAAAAGTCACACTGTGACCAAGATAACAGCCAAATTCTAAGCAGATACCATGGGAAGAACCAACTGTACGTGTTAGAATTTCTTACTTGTTCTGCAAATCTTTCTGTTTTTTCTGTGTTTTACTTGGAGATCAGGGTCCCAAGAAATTGCATTTGCCGTTGGTGTGTTGGTGTGCTCCATATTCCTTCAGTAAATTTTTAACGGCACACTTATATTGTTTGCATAGCTATAGATGAACTTACATAAGGTTAATATTTTTTTGTATTTGAAATGTCTATCCTTATTATTAAGCATGATTCATTCCCTGTAGGGCAAAGGCTAATCTAGAATCTACAGTACACTAAGGAAGACAGAACTAATCATAACAAATTATTATAGTACACTGCTTATTATAATTTATCGGAGACAACAACTAGTCTCTCATTTCGCATCAGTATTCTTAATAATGTACAGTTTGTTCTTTCAGGCAAAGTTAAAAAAAATAAAACCTTAGTGGCAGCCATTCATGCTTTGATATAGCCATAAATAAACTAGATGATTATGATTTGACATCCAGGTTTACAATTTCTCAAAGGCAATGTGTACTATCACTATCAATATTCAAATTATGTTTAGTCTGTTGTCTGTCAAACTAAAGCCTGCTTGTATATGATGCTTCTGTTGGAATGTTGGTTTTCATTGCTAGGAGAAGGACGTAGAGCTAATGTACCTAATTTCAATGCAATCCCTAAAACGAAACCAACAAAGAATCTGTACAGTTCTCAGGCTCTGAACAGATTCCTGTTTCCTTTAATTTTAACACATAAGATTAAAATCTGTGGCAAATTTGGGCAAAACAGTGCTAGGTAAAAAAATGAAATTACCTTTGACACCTCCTAACCTTGTAAACAGGCTCATCTCAGCAACAAAACTGAAAAGTTGTTGAAAGTTGTTGAAGTTGTTGAAATTGATATCTTGGAAGGGCAGCCGATGACTCAGTAACTTATACTTACATAGGACAGATGAACGGTTATAAATGAGATTGCAATTGACCATCTAACTGATTTAGTTGCTATAAATTTATTGATTCAATAAATCATTCAGCTGTTTCTTCAAAGAAGCCAGGGCATCAGCTTCAAAAACATGACTGGGTAGGTTTTTTTCCCCCAGCCTTTTACAACCCTTTGTGTAAAATGTGTCTCTGTTTTAGTTTTAAATGTACTTGTGATCACATTTGTTAAGCATGTGATATGTATTCTACTGACACTCCCTGAAATGATAGCATTGATTTCTCAATACATTGTGAGCCTTACTGATACACTTGAAGCAAAATAACGATCCTTAGTTTTGTACATATTTCTTTTCAATATTTTGTGTTTCATGTATGTTTCATTTGTAGACTGTCAGACTTAAGCCAGGTTATATATGATGTTCCTTTTAGAATACTGGATTTCATTATTAGAATGCGGGAGTAAATCTACTGTGCCTCAGTAAAAAATGAATTAAATGTTCAATACAAAACTAGAGGGAGCTGAAGCCTAGCCATAGAGACAAGGTAGGATACACCCTGGCTAGACCCCAGTCCACTGAAGGGCAAATACAGTATACAGTATCCACAGGACAATTTAGAGAAAATAATTAACATACATAACATGTGTTAGGGCTATGAATGGAAACCAAAGCACCCGGTAAAAATCCATGTCATCACAATAGACCATGCAAACTCCACACAGACATCAGTAGGCCAGAATAACTCAGGACTGAAAAGCTACGAGGTTGTAATGCCAAATGCCATAATGCTACCCTACTTTTGTATGGCTGAATTAAAAAAAAATTAACACTTAAAATAATTCTCCAGTATGTTTAATTAAAAGTTACGGCTGCATGTGTCGGCAAGCCACATAGATCAGCTCTATTTGTTTTCTTTTTTCCTCAAAACAGATTTTTCAAGAATGTTAAAAAACAACATGGATGGGTATGATGATAAGTGTGCTCTTCGGTCATCTGTTCTTGCTCCTCAAACAAACTACACAAGTTCACTTAGAGGTCATGGGTCAACTTTATATTCATTCTTTCACTTTTCATCCTTATTCAAAGTACAGTAAGAGCAGTAGTAGTTGTAGTAGTACAGTACTGGTAAAAAAATGCTTTCGACAGAAAATGTCTATTGAACTTTAACATATTTCCAAGCAACCTCTGCACGATTTAAGGACTTCAAATAACTTTACATTCTGTATTTGTGATTACTGGGAATAAATTACAAAGAAGTCATTTTCACAAGCACCATTACTGTTGAAGCTGCTTCATGTAAAAGGTGCCAAGTGACACAGAATGCCTTAAGAAATGGTGCTAACCATGATTCTAAGCATTGCTTAGAATCCATGATACTACAGTATACTTGTACACAAACATTACATTATTCTTTAATTACCAATGGATACAACTGTACACACAAATAACGTAGACTATTACCTGTACTAATAAATTACATAAGCCAAGTACAATGACAACGATTGTACTGCTGCTGGACAAAACCTGTTCCTGCTTTAATAGACCTACAGCATCTGCCAAATGGAAAAAGCTGAAACTAGTGTTGGGTTCAGTGACCTTGATCAGCAGGAAGAGACCCAGATTCAGTGTAGAGTGTAGCAGGCAGTGATTAATTTGTGCTGGAACTCAGCTCCAGTACTGCACCTTTAAATTTGAGACTGCTCATATTCCAGGACCTTATAGCACAGCTCTAATACCTCCTTGTGACATGAAAAATTTAACACCCATGTATACAATTTAAAAATAATTTTAAACACAGTTGATATTTTATCTCATTGACTCCTCGATTACATTTCCACAGGAAAAACTAATTATTTGTTCAGAGAGCAAAATGAGAAAAGGAGAAGTGACAAGCAGACATTACCTTGTTGAGGTTTTTTCAGGAGGAACAAACCCAGTAAACACATTGCATATCTCTTTGAATAACACACCTGCTCCAACTTTTTAAACCACAAATGTGATTGAATCATGCTTTCATGGCATTCATGAAAAAAAATGAGAATTATATCCATAACATTAGTATTTTTAACATAACCTCATATTTATGTCAATAAAGTTACCCATGGGCACAGATTCTGAATCATTATGTACTAGACAACAGTTCCATCTGAGACACTATCATATGTTTTGGTATGGCATACTGTATGCTATATAAATTGTTTTTATTAAGTCTCATTGTTAGCATGTTATCAGCAGATGTGGCTTAAAATTCATTGAAGTTAAGTGTTAAGCATGTCACTGTTAGGCACTCTTGTCTCTGTTTTCCCTTATATTTTTACTCATTCAGATTGAGTTCCAGCTATTCATGAGTTATAAATTAAGCACTGGTGGTAGGGGATGTCAAATGACAGCAAATGATCTTAGATCAAGTGGATATCTGCATCAGCATGCATAGGCTGTAAAGGAACAAGCAAAGGTCTATTCCATGCTGAAAAGAGAAGAAAAGAAACCCAGCATTTCAGCTTAGGAGCCTCCTTCGGGTGTTCCTACACTTGTTCCTTTACTTGTTCCTATGATCTCAGATGCTGTGCCAACTTTAATAAATTTCCTTGTGTCAGAATTCAAAACCATGCTGAAGCAGAAATGGTTAGAGCACTGAATAATGTGTCAGAAGAAATTATCACCAAATGTTTTTAGCTGTCTAAGGCAAAACAATTGCTTTTGTGCTTTCTTCACAATGGGCACTGATATTGCTGACTTATGATTGTTGGATGTAATTGTACAGATCAACTTGAGATAGCCAAAATTATTGGCACAAAGGTTCCAAATAAACCTTCTTTTTCTCTTTTGTTTGCTCTAATTGGTTTTGTTTTCCCCACTTGTAGTTAAACATTGGTCCACCAGCTCTTCAGCCTCTAAACGAGATACATCTCAATCCCTCAAAAGTGGCGTTATCCATTGTTAGCTATCAACTAACATGTTTTTATAATTATGGATGGAAACACAGGTACTAGTAAACAAAAAGTACAAAAGTAAATTACACATGCTTGAGTGGTATCGATGTTCAGTGAAATTGTTTTTTGTTGTTAATCTGTTGTTAAATTTCACCACATGGAATGTAGAAGAATCCAAAGTTATATAGAATGGTCAAAGCTGAGAACTTTGAAGCTGAGAAGGTTAGTTTCTAAAGCAGTTTCTACAGGATGATCACTTTAAAACTAAAATCTACAAAAAGACTTCCATCATAGGCATTAGTGCATTCTAGATGTTTTGGAATGAAAAATAGTTCCTAAGACACATCATCGTCAGCTACTGTAGCCTACTTACATAATAGCCAAGTGGTCACTATCAAAATGCATTTGTCAATTTCACACCAGTAATCATTTTGACGAAATAGTATCCAAAGGAAATGTTACTATGAATGCTACTGATGTTCCCTACAGCAATCCCTGATCTTGAGACAATGTGATTTATATATTCAAGAAGCTTTTAAAAATGCTCCCCATATCTGGAACAAACAACATGATAAAAAAATAGGCAAGAAAACTAAGATTTAAGTACTGAAATATAAAGAGCTTATTGATATAAAAAATAATTGTATACTAATAATCTAGAGCTTACACACATTTTTATGGCAACAGGTTTAGTTGTTAGTTATTGTTTGTGCTAAAAATACCTCCTGATTCAGATTATTTACCCTGCATGACAGATTTAAGTCTAGAAGGATTCATTTTATTAGCAGGGATGACATAAAAGTCTTGGTCAATTGACTGCATTTTCCTTCAGATTGAAGAATGTCAGTTGGTTTGCCCCAGTGAGTCACAACCACACTATGGTTTCTTCCTGATTATTTTACTGTCAGCAGACAAAAAAAAAAACTCCAGTAATTATAAGGAATGCACTGCTTCTACAGAACATTCCTAGAAAAAGAGTCCAACTTTTAAATGAGTTCCGTAAAATTTAAGGTTGTATTTCATTGTAAAAAACAGTCCAAATATTATTTCATTTTAAATTAGACCCAATGGGATTTATACGACTTCTTATACAGGAAATTTGACCCAGCAGCAGTCCTTCACAATACTCCATCAATATTGAATGTCATTTTTAAAATAAATGTTTTACTCAATATTCAGAACTTGCTTATGAACACTGTAAGAGTTCACTGCTTTAAATTCAGAAATTATATTTCCAGTCACCATGAAAAGACTTTGTCTATACAGTATAAAGCAAAAACCATTAACTGACATTATTATATGTGAATTATGTTAATTGTATTATGCATCACATTAATACCATTCATTGAAAGAAAAGGGGAAATAGTCCCTAAAATGGAATCTAATGCATATGTGAAATATTATAACAAATTAAAACAAAAGAAAAATGTTAACATCAATAGAATCTCATTAACCAGCAGGGGTCTGAGATAGTGTTAATGCTGAAATGTATAAGTGTTAATGAAAAACAGCAATGCAAATGTTCTGAAGGAAAATGATGTAGTGGGAGATTATACCTCACCAAGAGTAGGCAATCCCATTGGGGCTACAATTATGAATGGGATATCACTCCAGGTATATTATGCAGCTTTTTCCTTAAAGCATTCCACAAAGCTGCACTGCAACATCATTTTCTTGCATTGTGCCAGTGGCAAGGTTTGCTCTCAAGAGAGAGGTACTGCTGTCAGTTCTTGTCTGCAAGCCAGTAATTCTGCAGCAAAAGGCGCATTTATACTCTTTTGTTGATTTTACTTTGGAGCCGTACTAGGCATGATAAGCTTAGGGAAAATGCAAAAAACTAAAAAAGTCTACAAAATTAATAAGATCCAAAACACACTCATTTCTTCTTAAGCCAGTTTTCTATGCATGAGCAGAGGGACAAAGATTATGGCAGTGAGATATTATCTGGCAAATGAGATGTCTGATGTTGCTTTGTGTATTATGTTTCACTTCACTCTTTGACCTCTCATGCCAAGTAGCAGGAGATTTTGATGAAAATGTTAGTTGAGCTACTTCTTATTAAAGACAACTCTGCCTATTGCTGCAGCCCTTAGGCTATCTTAAGAGAGATACACATATCAACTGAAAATGTCAAAGTTATATTCTTTACCCAGTATATGCCAAATAATATACTGTATGTAACACGTCTAAGGTGCTAAACAGCAGACTGACTATGATCTTGCTTCTAATACAGGCACTCAACAAGTTACAGGGTATAATTGTTGTGCAAAGATCTGAGAAAACCTTGGCTAACCTTGTACCCCTGGCACTTTGCCAGTTGCATACTGCTGTCCGCAAGTTTCCAGTCACAGTGATCTTTTGATGTAGTCCAGATTCAAACTAGGAGCCTGTGCAGTACTGGGTCCACCCTGTTCTCCGAGGGAAGGTTTTCACTGACCAAGGCCTTTACCAGCTCTCACCTTGAGAGCCCCCTTTTCTGATAATGTTATGATTTCAGATCTGGATGGCAAAATTATGTACCTATTCCTTAATTAAAGACTTTTCATTAATGAGTAACACTTTAATAAATACAACTGTTCAGAGCATCTGAAATAGTCCCCATTTTATAGGGCTGACATCTCTTTAAATTTAAAATATATGTGTTGCTTTCACAGGGTAGAAAGCTAGTAGTACCCCTATAATGTGTAAAGATTCTTTCAACATATACACATTCAGAAAATTAAGCCATTCCAAGAGTAAATCAGGAAAGCTACAACAAGAGAAGATGAAGACAAGCAAGTTTCATGCTGTCATCAGATTTTCATTTTCTGCGTGTGTTCTGGAGAACATTAAATTACAAAAAAAGAATTAACCCATTATGTAAAAACACATCACAAAACAGTCAGCACTAGATCAAACTAATATATCAAAAATTGTTGTAACAAAAAGTAAAAGTAAATAACACTCACTCATTTAGAATATTTGGCTGTGAAGAACATTTTATTTTCACTTTTTCTTTCAATATTTTTACCAGTTTCTGAATGTCTAAAGGAAAAACAATGCTATTTCAAATTATTTTTAAATTCTTAACATTATGTGTGATATGTTTTCATATACAATAGACCCCTGTTTTAAGTACATACAGCACTCCTGGGTTACCTCTTGTATGTCAAATTAACAAGACTCAAGGTTTCCATAGGAACTAATAGATGAAATGGGGAGATGTGTTCCCTGGACATCAAAGATACCCAGATAAGGCTTGTCATGCAATACTTCATTTAGGTTACAAAAACATATGGAAAATACGAATTCCTTTAACCCTTTGAGTGGTGCAGATGGAATTGGAAGTTGAATGTTCAGTTGCCTCTTTGGAGCAATGACGGTCTTGCACATTTTAAAAATGTTAAACTTAATTGCTAAAATTGCAAAGTAGCTTGATTATCCACATTAAAAAATATAGATTTAAATAATCCTTTTCATCAGTCTTTCATCCCATAGAGAGCTTTTTTTTCTATTATGTCAAGGGTACTTGAGAGAAAGCTCAATCTTAATAATGTAAAAAGGTTTTAACCATGTCTGCATACCAGCAAAAACGCCTGTCAGAAAAAGAAAGTGTGTAAAGGGGTACAGGAAATTATTTTAGAAACGTCTTGATATGGGTTTATTGGATGAATGCATACAACCTATCCAAAACATCTGCCACTTCTAGCAGCTACCATCTAAACCTCACCAAGCAGATGCTAAGCTCATAACTCAGACAGAAGGAAAACATGTGTCTGTACATTTTTATTATTTTTATATCTGTTATCATTTGTTATTTTTTTCTCCTTACCTTACAACTGTTTTATGTGTCTGACATTCCTGTTTACAACACCTTGCTCAAGGAAGGGTCAAATATGGTGTAAGAGGGAGATGAGGTAAACAGTAACGGTCAATTTGCAGGTCAGGGTAAAACTGACACACAAAGCATCCACAAGGTAAAGACAAAAGTGCACTTTTATTTACACTGCAAAGAAAAGACTTCAAAACCAAAACAAAACACTAAGTAGACTATGTAACAGCCTTCTCTAATGGTAGCCAAACTGATTAGCAGCTTCAAACAAAGTCTCTCTGACTCTTCCGAAAATTACTGTACATCAAAAAGTGACAAAACAATTTCAGTCAGGTTCTTCTTTCTCCCTTTGGGGCAGCTTACATACTGTAACAAAAGGATTTGCCCTCTGTCTCCAGATAGCAGATGTTGACTGACCCAGAAAGCCTATGCTTCCAGATTTTTTAAGTGTCATCCGACCAATTGTCTTCCCACAACTGGACAGGTGACCGAGGGCAGCAACTCATTCCCCACTGCATTCTGAGAAATTCAGTTCAGACAAGGATCTCCATCTTGTCCGAACCTACTGCACTCTCACAAATCCAATGTCATTAATGCCCTCATAGACAATAACTGCTGGGTTTTTGACTGCCCTAACTAGCAGACTATCAAATATAAGGATAATGCCTTAGAATCAGGGAAAGAAGCAAACTGTTGCCATCTCAGATGGCATCTGCAAATCTGGGTTGTGGTATCCTAGACAATGGCATGTGCAATAATCACCAAATCTTTTTTTGTATTCTTAGTTGTGACCAGAGATTAAGTTTTCTTGTCAGTGATGGAGCTACCCTGTCCTTGACCCCTCACATCTTATTCCAGGTCCTGGAGTTCAGAAAATGTGTTTGGCGATGTAATGCTGGATGGTATTGTTTGAATGAGCCTGTGAAATTCATTAAATTTCAACACCTGCAACCAGCTTTTCACAGTTCATTTCTCCAAGCTATTTCTTCTACAATACAGGATGCACATCTCCCTAAAGTTTGTTTTAATCGATCAATCATCAATCTCTGGAGCCCTTCGAGTACCTTTCATACATAATCCAGTTTTCTGTATCCTTTTATTTTAAAGGATCTGGATTTTGTAGACATTACCAGAGATGTACTATAGCTGTTACGGTTCTTCCAGAATGCTCCACATGCCACACAAGCTACAGATTACTTGTTTAAACTTCTTTTTTGAAGTATTAAATATGTAGTTTACCTCATGCAAAGAACTACATGTTAGAGATGTAAAGCTGAGAAACAGCTGTGTTGTTTCTCTACAAATTAAATGCTGTCAGCCTTCCCACCTACAATTAACACCTTTCCAGTTCTTCCTGAAACACTGACTTGGTAGTCTAATGCTCCTCAATCATTCAAAAGAAAACATAATTTACTTTTGATTAACAGGAAACTACTGGCTACAGTAACAGCTATCTGACAAGCAAATTCTTACCCAAGTAGAAAATAGACTTCACCTTGCTCTGTGCTCCCTCTAGGTTCTCCCTCCAAGTATCGTGAAATACCTTTCCGTGTCTTTCTCTGTTTCAGAGAACATCACAAACTGACTGAAGCACTACTCATTTTCCAATTTGCTCTGCCTTACAAAAAAATCATGTTAACAGGAAAAATATTTCTTTTATGTCTTTCCATACCTCTTTCCCTGTTATCCTGGAAATAAATATGTTCATTCATTTGTCCATATTAGTATTAATTTATTAAGCTAATGCTTTTATTGAAAACAACAAACATTTTAACCTGATCATAAAGTGGAGGATTTACAGTAAGTAGAGCAATTTCAGTAAAGTACTTTGATCGAGGGCACAAATGCAGTGTCATACTCGGGATCTGAATCTTTGTTTCTGTTGCAACTGTACTGCACCTACTGTATTCACAATGCTTTGTGTAAAGAAATTGGTATTGATTGTAATTTCCAAGAAAAAACTACGTTCTTTTCCTTCACTACAGATAACATGGTTTATGGGCATCATTGATATAATTTTTATGGACAAGTGAAATGAAAAAACCTTTACTTCCAAGAACCCAGTTCACATAAAAATACAAAATGTACATACTTTACATCAATCTGCAATCCATTTTTCATCAACGTGGACCCTAATCTTCATGGAGGTTGGACCTACCATAAAGTAGCAGCAACATCTATTGACTGGGGGTGTGTGGCAGGCCACCTGAAGAAAGGGCTGTAATT
Source organism: Atractosteus spatula (assembly GCF_055471065.1). Taxonomy (NCBI): domain Eukaryota; kingdom Metazoa; phylum Chordata; class Actinopteri; order Semionotiformes; family Lepisosteidae; genus Atractosteus; species Atractosteus spatula. Next base: position 55,563,746 of record NC_142706.1, read on the forward strand.
GTTGTAATTACACTGCATATAAATCTCTTGTAAATAGCCATACTAGAAGGAATTGTTTAATTACTAGTAAATTGGTCAAGGGTTTAAGAATGCACATTCTTACAATGGTGTAATTACATGATGGTATTTGGTACTGTATATATTACGGAATATGAAGTGTTTGGTATATAAAGGAAATGCACAGTATGAGTGGGGTTGGGTGTTTTTGAGTGCTGTCTTTGTGTCTGTTGTTTGATGCCTTAAAAAGACATAAAATAAAGACTTTTGGATTGTACTGTTTTGTGTGTGCAGAGCCTGGGACTTGGGATGAACTGACTCTCACCAGAAAGTGGAGTGTCATGAGCCAGTTGATTAAATTAAGAATGTAATGTTTCCAGAAAAAACGTGTACAAGGAAGACTGTACTAATTCTCCCTGAAAGGCTCAGTGTAGCAGGCATCCTTGGCTTCCTTCTACACACTGGCAACCTCAGCACATCTTTCATGACTGGGGTCATTTTTGTCAAAGAATGCTAGGTAACCATTAGACATTTTCAATGCACCATCCATGCATTTAATCATGAGAACTTGGAGAAGGGCCTTTAATTTTCTTTCACATGCCTTCCTCTTTCTGATACTCCTTATCCAGCTGACCTGTTCCTTCCTACAGTATGTTAATCAAACAACCCTGTAATGTGTTCTACCTTGACCTACTCTTAGCCCGCAAAATTAACCTTCTTGACAATCTCATGCCTTTGATCACTGATTAATTCACCTGCAACAAAACCTTACAAATCATTCACAGCAACAGGCAAAATGCATTTTAGTCACCTTTAAGGCATTGATCCATAACACCATTCCAGGTTTCTCTGAACATGTCAGTAGCCATCATGATGTTAAATGTCTACAAAATTCTTTAATATTTCTCTTTTCATTCGATTCTGCCATATTCATAAAGCTTGAATAATGCCCTGATCCATGGGACAAATGAGGAATGCTTTGTATGGCAGCAAGAATAGTACCATAATGTTCGCATTGATATCAAGATTGAGGCATCACACACTTGGTGGAACTGGAGTATTATCAAGAAGTAGTGGAATTCTAAATACCAAATGCCTAAAAAAAAATTCAAATTGATCTGAAAAATAATCTTTAAACAATGCTCCAGTAAACCAGCCTTTTGGTTGGCTCTTCAAAAAAGTAGAAGGTGATAATTTGTAAAACCTTTAGTTTCTGGTGAAATAAACCATCACATTTGATGTCACCAATTGCATTTACTCTAAGCAACAGTATGCATTGATCTTTCATGGCCTTGAACCATGAGAGTATTTCTCTCCAAGACTGAGAAACGTTTTCACATCAGTTTATCAATCCATCTAAAACTTATTAGTACCTAGTAGTCTAGGCAATGGGGTTATGGTACTCCACTGAGCTTCTTTGTGGCTTTGCTCTTTACTTATTCACTTTTTGTTTTTTTTGCTGTTGACAGAGGTTGCTTCCAATAAATCTTGCCGGGGATTTGCAATGCAAGTAAAGTATTTGAAATGCTGTCTAAAAAAGACGAGTAATCCTAAAAGCTTCTTTTTTCACCCACCATCTCTTTAAAATTGGTTTATCTTTCAAAGCCTGTACCATTGCTGGATAAAAACACAGATTTAAATAAGTCTGACTTGCTTAGCTGCACCTTAATTCCATACCATCTCAGCCACTGTAATTACATCTTTACATCTTCTACAAGGCTCTCACATTTTTCTAAATACAAAGGTGTCATCTACACATAGCACGCAGACCTCACCCCTTATTCAGGAACTATAATGTTGTTGAAATACTGTTGGTGTCTTCATTAGTCTCTTTGTGCAATCCTGAGAGTGTTACACAAACTGTCATGGGCCTGATTCCTTCTGACATGAAGCCTTAATGGCAGACTTTCCCTTGGTTCAACAATGAATACCAAGCATTTCCATATCCTGCACTCAAGGATGAGTCGGTAGGTTAGGAATGTTTTTTTCTGTTTGAATCTCTATAATCTATACACAGCTCCAGGCAACATTTTTTTTTCTCAAAGGCAGACGTACTGTATTGGAGGGTAATAGGGGGATAACAGAGACATTTAGGGTTAGAAGGGGAGAACAAAATTATTATTTTAATGAACTTAATATAAACAGCTGCACCACAAATGATCCAGAACAAATACCATCACAAATACCTATGCATTGTGAAACATTTAACCACAATTTATATTAATGTGTAGTTTGTAACAAAGTCCATTGATGTTTTTCTTAAATGATTAGTACTGTAAGTTAGAACTATCTTTGTAGATCACAATGAATGTAACAAACTTATCTTTGTAGAACAGATTACACATTCAAAAAATCAAATTTAAACAAAATCACCAGTAAATAATAATATAGTACTTAAATAAGAATCAAAGGCCTAATTATGTATTAATCTATTTTTTCTCTTTTTATATGATGTCATGTTATTAATACTTTGTTGCCATTTTGTTCAAAAATTCCATAAAACATATCCAATATTTGTCAAAATATAAATATCAAATACCAAATTGAAACATCAAATATGTTTGTATTATGGTATTTAATTCACAAGCATTAATATTGTATTTGAAATAACAGAGAAATTCCTATTAAAATAAAATATCAAAATAGTTTAATGATGGAATCTTACTTTTTTCTCAGCTGCTTAATAGAATGTCTTATTCTTATCTAACCTATGAACTTCTATTACAGCAAAGACATTTTTAGGTTTTTTATGCTATGATCTGTAGTCAATTTCATGTTCCTTTTCTTTGTAAACTCAGTGATTTGATTTTAATGGGGGAAATGCTACTACTTCATTATATAATTTTTGAAATATTTATATAAATATTAAACAAAAACCTGAACTGAAGAGATTCTATTTGTATTGTAATTGACGCTTTGTACAGTATGTAGAGCTTCTTATTTTCTTCAATATGAATAAGTATTTCATTAGTATACAATCTGAGGTCCCAAATAGCACAACAATTAATTCACAATGGAATTCTTCTAGAATACCTCGGTCGACTAGATATAAACCTATGGAAATCAAACATTTGCTTAATTTCTATATGGAAAGTAAAAATATTTTTTACAAGCTGACACTTGTAATTAAAACTGCATTGCAAAGCCTAATATTATCTGTGAACAAATGTTTTCACAGTTACAAACAACATTTAAATAAAGAACTCCAAACATACAAAATACAAATAGAATAACATTAGTACAGTACATTTCGCAGAGAAGATGTTTTTGTGATCAAGGGACTTACAGTACTTCCACTAAGTTTTTGGAACCAAACCAAAACTTTTGGAATGGAGATAAAAAATGACAACATAAAGTCAAAAAAATTAAAACATACACAAAGACGACAGCAATATTAAATTTTCCTTAAAGGAGAACTGCATTCTCCATTTCTCAGGCAATTAATTAAATCTTGGTAACAAAATATATTCACTGACATTCTAAAAAAATAATACAAATTTCAAATTCAGCACAAAACTTTTAACTTTGTGAAAGTACTGTAAGTCACCATGTTGTCAGAAACCCCTGGTCTCTCGCCACCACAAATAGCGATGTGATGCAGCCCTTCCTGCTTGCTGGCCACTGTAATGACTAATGTTATGCAATGTACGAGTGAATAAGTCCAGGTTGTGCAACAGACATTTCACAGCAGAAATGTTCCAATGTGATTTGCAAATTTAAAAAGTAAGTAGTATTTGTCCACAAAACTGTTATAAATAAAACAAGAGCGATATTTATCTCTTTTACTACAACATCTTAATGATTTAAATCCAATTATACAGGAATATACAGTATGAAGCTGTAGCTTGACAGTGAGAGGGGAGCAGGAGCAAACTTGTGGACTGAAGCAACATAGCACAACTACAGTTTGCTTAGGGAGAAATGTACAGTGACAGCTTGAATGCTTTTAATATTTACACATTGAGCCAGTTTTTTTGCATATTTTTAAAGAGATGGCATATATGATTAAAAAGGAATATAGCCAAGAATAGATGGTATCAACCTGCTATGTCCTTGGGTTCTAAAATCTTGAAAGATCAGAGGAAGGAAATTAAAGAAGAAAGATAGTCTGCATTAGTAATAACATTGATCCAATCTATACAGCATATTTTCTGCAGGAGTGTTACAACATTTTTTGTTTGCTATCATGCAAGGACTTAAAAATATGTACATACTGTACAGGCTAACAACTGCAATCAGAGAATCAGAGTCTTCCTACATTATATGGAGTGGATGAGCAGAGTGGATATTATAATAAGGGTAGTGGACTGGAAGAAGGCACAGAGTAAAGAACAGGTATTTATTAAGGTGTCTTATAGTCAGAGGTGGATTTACTTAGAAAGTGGCTATCTTGGCTCAAAACTCAGACCCTGTGATGTGGCCTTGAGCCAAGATGGCTACCTGGTAAATTGGGAAAACAAGCAAATGAGGCACAGCTGGTCTGAATTAGGGAGGGACACATAGATGGAATGGGTTTCCACATAAGGAAAAAGAGCTGTTAGAGTAGGCTCTAACAATAGGAATTTAACAATAGGAAACCCATTCATAATTCATAAAACAAAGTTAATGTTCAGAAAAAAGAACATAATTTGTGATAGAGTATCTAGAAAGCACTAAACACTAAAGAACTATCATACAAGTGCTAAGATTAAAACTCATAGTTTGCAGTCTTCCATAGGATAAATTTCTCCTGCTAAGGTGGTCTTAGGTGATACTGAGGTGGGAGGGGCAACTAACAATAGGATTACAATGGCAAGACTTCAAGAAAACAAGGTCAAGGTCCTGCATTGGTCACCATTTTTCCTGACCTGAATCTAATAAAACAGCTGTGAGACCAACTTGCCAAAGCCATTAACGTCAGACATACGAAGGACGGCAGCTTTTAAAGTATAGTGTCCCTGTCACTATACTGGGGCCTTAGGACCCACACAGACCACAGGGTGAGCACCCCCTGCTGGCCCCACTAACACCACTTCCAGTAGTTTTTCCCAGGAGGTCTCACTTCCAGGTACTGACCAGCCTCACACCTGCTAAGCTTCAGTGGGTTGCCATTTGTGAGTTGCAGGTATTTAGCACAGTTCCACAAACTCAAAATATGTGCCTTATACCTGAGGGGGAAAACCTCAAGTCCATTCTTAATTTTATAGGGAGTGCAATTGACAGTTATGCACTTTTCATTAGTAAACCAGTCAGAATTCTGGCTATTTAGAACCTTAGAAAGTATTCCAAAGGAAGGAGTTATGGTAGTCTTATATTGAAGTGAATATTTCAGCATCAGTGAAGGCCTTAATCTAGAAACACTATATAAGAGGAAGGATTATGATATAAGATTTCAGTGATGCATTTCTTTTATGGATCTGTCCATAACTGCAAAACCAAAATTAAATCTAATTCTATTCATTTTCATGATACATGTAAAGCTATTCAGAACATCACTAAAGAATACTATACTGGCATATGCACATAAAGTAATTCAGCTGCAATATGAATTCATCATAAGGCTAATGTTACAACCCTTCATGGGACGAAACGGTTATGGATAATGGCAGGATAGATGGATTAATGCTCAGGATACATATTAATTTCTTTTAGTCCTCCCTCAGAATATAATGGAGATTAGGTCCTACTGGGAGGCTTTTTTACCTCTGTATCAACAGCCCAGAATCACCAGCCTGGGATAGTTTTGCCATCTTTTCCTCAAATCAAACCTGGACTTTTTCTCAGCCAGCTTTGGTCAGACTCGCAGTGTGTGTGTGTAGAGAAGATTTTAAAAGCAAATTCAAACATTTTCTAAGATGTAAGGTATTTGAGAAATACTGGAGAAAATACATTTCCAACAAACCTCTTCAGATACTCCAAAATTTCATAATGTCCATGTCTCAGTCTAAAAGAAAATGTCATTATGACAAAGAATACAATGAACCTCTGCGTCTGAGTTTATTTATTTTTTTACAGACTACTAACTGATGCAAAATAAAATACGGCTGTAAAAATCAAGTTAAGAGACACACACACTGAACAATCAAATAGCAAGTCTTATAAATTAGTTTAATGTTCATTACAAAACTATGATGACTAACCTGTAAAACACAACACTTTGTATCTATTTCCATGTTATACCCACAAAATAAGTTTACAAACCAACCTTCCAGTCAGGTTTTGGACAAAAAATTTCAACTTTAAGGATTATTCTAAAGAAAAAAACATTGCAACCAAACTGTATTTTTATCTACTCTCTTTTCTTTTTCAAATTAATGTTTCTATTGTACTCAATAAATCTTGTGGAACTCAACTCAGCACTACAGCCCCTCTGCAAGCACAGATGGCATGCCTTTACATGTATGGATCCTGAGAAATGTACACTGCATTTGTCTGCTCCGTTATGTTAATGCAGACTAATGGCACAAACAATACAGTCCACCTTCAGTTGGAGGACAAGCACTGCTCTCGGTGATCATGTTGCAAGTTGATAGAGACTTGGACACTACCAAAGGGTTGTTGCAGAACACCCCTGTACACAATACAGCGTTGCTTGAAAAAGAACTTGCTTAAGCCCAGAGGCACTTCCCAATCTTAGCTGGCTAAAATTTCAAACAACTCTAGTGGTTTCTGGGCAACCTACAATTGTATTTCAAGAGCAATTCTGTTTTTGCAACTTGGGAGATAGATATAATTTTTTAATTGAAAAATGAAATGTTTTTTTTTTAGGAAAACATATGTATTTACTATATAAAACTGTTTCACAGTAGTTTTCTAGTATGCATGTGAAAAAGAATAAAAATCACTATTTTACCACATATTCACCATAAGTCTTTATGTTCAGAAAACAAGCAGGAAAATACATAATTTTAGGCTGAAATACTTGAGACACCCAGTTTGCTTGATAACTTCAAATTAAAATGTCTAACACAACTAGATTTTAGCTTTAAAATATGTATTTTATTTAATAGTTTATCAATATTTTCAACATAGAAATAGAAATGGTCTATATCAGGAAACAACTTGCACTTTCAATATAAAGCTCTGTGTATGTACAATTTTGAAATGTACACTGCATATGTGCAATGTAAAGTATGCGGTCCATCAGGTGCTGCTGACATACCTCCATCATAAGGCCATTTACTCCTGAAGAATTTAAAGCAACTGGCACTTATCTTAAAATAACAACCATGTGCTAGTCTTTCAGCTATACTCACTATATCATCAATTATTAGTACGCAGATCTCAAAGATCATGTTTTTAAGATTAGAAAGTGGAAAAGAAATCCCAAGCCTTGTCAATTTTTTTAAATTCCTCTTCCGACAATCAGAATAATGTATAGACCAACTGTTTCTGCTTATTTTTATAATTTTTTATGCCTAGGAGCACCTTTCTGTTCTTGTCTATATATAACATGTTGCCGTAATTGCAAAAGTTGGAGAAAATAACAACTTAAGTACAGCTTCATTTTGCCTTCAGACTGACATATAAGGCCAACATTCCAGAAAAGGGCAGTAAACATATGGTTTTATATTATGTTACCTGCAGTTACATGCTGAAAACCTCTAATTTCCTACACAGTAAAGTACTGGCAGCAATACACAGCAAGCAGTCTCATGATTGCTTGCTTTTTTAAAGGTTTTATCATTGTTTACTCTGGGGCCTCTGATCACTTTGTCTGTCAAGTAAAGGTAATATGCAAACAGTGCACATGCATGAATAAAATAATGAGCAGAAATAGGAAGCTTTTAAGAGATTTCATTGTCAAAAAGTGATGAAATCCAGCAAGGAATGTAGGTGTGCACTCTGCAAAAGCTTGTAGAGACAGAAAGAAAGCTCAACTCATCAAAGCTGTCTGATGTCAGAACTATACAGATAAAAGAAATTAACCAATCCCCAAAACAGCAACATGTATATATCCATACTTCTTTGTGCCCTTGAGACTATATGGATCATGGCCCAGTTCATTTAAAAAAAAATCAGACAGAATTGCCAATAATCCATCAGTTCAAGTCCTGGACGTTAGGGCTTAAATGGGGATCAGAAACCTTGCACTTAGTAATGTGTTTGAGTCTCTAGTATTGCAAGTTTGAGCGTCTAGCAAATTACTCAAAGGTATTTATCTTATCACAGAAACCAACTATTCTCTCTGAAACCTACTTCTATTTAGATGACAGAGTGAAATGTCTCTTTTGTTAAGGTGTCTATATACCTAGACACTTTATATTAACTGAAGAATATAATTGTTCTGAATGTTAATTTTAATCTTACAGGTTTTGCATATAGCACAGAGAAAAAGCCTGTGAACTCCTAATATACACTAATTATGGGCATTCCAACTTCATGCCCTGATACTATTGTTGATCACGGCAACTGGTCTTTTCTGAAATAAAAATTAAATTTATCGATTCAGATGTTTTCAAAATGAAAGGCTGCATGAAGTAGAAAAAAATGAAGAACCAGTGTTTATAAGAAATGATTAATGAACCACTGCTTTACTAAGTACAAATAAGGGAGTAATTAAAATAAGAAAGTGATTAAATAATTGGACAGCAAGGAAGCAGGGGGTACTGTTTGGCAGACGTCTCCTGTATGATGGTCAGGAATGTAATTAATCTGGTCTTTATCATACAGGGTAGGGGAAAAAAGTCATACCACAATCAAAAGGATTTCAGAAAATAAGTCGTTTTAAGCACATATATCAGGAAAAGGTTACAGAACCAGTTCTAAAATGTTGTAGCTCCACTGGAACTACTCAAGACCACAGTGATCTACCCAGGACTGGACGTCCTGCCAAGATCTTCCTAAGAGTAACCCAGAAAATCATCCGTGAAGACACAAAAAACCTCAGGTCATGATGAGGCAGCAGCCCCAGTGGGGCAATTTACAAAGCAAGCGGTGCAACATACAGTACAACACATAACAAATTAAACACCATTACTAAGAACAAAAATATACTTAAAAACCAGCACATGAACAAGAGACATTTAGTCAAGCTTTCAGATAAATACTTAGGAAAAACAAGACATGCAAACTACCAATTTCTGTTTTCATTGTCATTCACTAATACTTTGTTTTCTCTTTTCTATCCATCCATTCTGAAGTGGACTGTTCGGTGGCCCAGGAACAGAATCCATCTCCTTTTACCGGTCATAAAATCAACAGCCGATCCTCCACAAAGCCCTTCGCAGAGAAATCTCAATTGAAGGAAACCAATTGAACATTCCAAACGCTGTTGGACATTACCATACATGATTGTGCTTTTCCCACAATGTAATAGAATATAGACGACTTTCATATGTGTTTATTTTAATTTAATCTGGTACTGGCCAGAGGAGGATAGGCTCCCCCTTTCGAGCCTTGGTTCCTCTCAAGGTTTCTTCCTACTTTAGTCTAAGGGGGTTTTACCTTGCCACTGTCGCCTTACGCTTACTCACTAAAGGTTCAGGCCTGGAAATCTGTAAAACTGCTTTGTGACAATGTCCATTGTAAGAAGTGCTATACAAATACGACTGAATTGAATTGAAGGTAAGAGTGTGTAGTATTTAAGAAGATATTACATGAACATTTGTAGAGGGGGCTCTATCCAATTTAGATCATAGTGTTAAAACTTCTTTACATTCATTGCAAGCCTGAAGACCTCTAGAATAAAGATAAAATGTCCCTTTGTCTGACAATGTGGACAGCAAAAACCTTTTCAGGTCGCAGAAGTTCAAAAGACTGATTAAGGATATGAGATGGGTCTTCAATGTTGGGATAGACCTTCTTCCGGATCTGCTGGGCATACAACTGTGCCAGGAGTCTTAAAGGCTCACCACTGACTTTAGAGCTGAGGTTTACAACATTCTGAAGACATTTTTTTGTCTTTTTGACTGAGTGAGGTGAACCAGCAGATAAAAGAAAATGTTAAAATACTTTTGATAAAATGTTATACAATTTTATTTGACACAATTTTAAAAACCTTTAAAATGTTGATAGAATTCTTTTTTGAACTCCAAAGGCACTCTCTTTTCTCAGACCATATAAGGGCTGCTGTGATTTCTTCACAATGACATCGCCATTCTCGGTGAACTTAAGTTTATCATCAAACACAGTGCCCAGATGTTTTTAACTGTGAACTATACCAACAGTCTCACTGGGGATTGTTGTGGGAATGCTATTGCTTTTTTTATTTTTGACACATTCATCTCAAGGTAAGAAGTGTCACACCAGTTGACAAATTTGACCAAGATAGGTTCATTTGTTCGTCTAGGCTCTGAGAGAAGAGTGACACTTTGTGGTATACCAGTATTAAGTAAATTTTATGTTCTTTAGATCATTTGAAATGTGTGATTAGTTTTACAATCAAAATATGTTTCTGCATTGTATTAAAGGCTGATGAAAATTCATCAAAAAGCAGTCTAACTGAAGAATTTGACACACTAAGTGTTTGTAAAGAACATAAAGTTAAAAAAATTAAAATAGTCATCTCCCCTTCCAGGATGGCAAACTCGAGAGCGTCAAGATCTAACTCTATTGGAGCCACAATATGTGACTTGATTATTTTTTTGAAGAGTCTTCATAACTAATGGAGCCAAAGCTATTGGCCTCAAGTCACTGAGAGCTTTAGGTCTATACTTCTTATGGACATTTACAACTGTAGAGTGCTAACAAATAGCTGGAATAGTGTCAGTGTCTAAAGAGAGCTTGAAAAGGTGTTGAAACACTCCACTCAGCGCTTTAGCACACTGCTTTAATGTTCTGCCACATATTCTATCTGGACCTGCTGCTTTGTTGACCTAGATATTTTTAAAATAGTGCTGTTGTACAATTTTAAAATAGTTTGCGATTGAACAGTACAAGTTGAAATTTGCAGTGGTTGTTCCTGGAGTAAGTATTTCTTGGAGATCATTGGAGAATATTGAGTTGAGTGGGGAAAATTTACTTTTCAAAATGAGTTAAAAAATTATTTAATTCATTGAGTAGGGTCTGTCTGCTAATTCCATCCACTATGGTGAATTTGTGGTCCTCATTGATATTCACTGCGGCCATTGTTTTGATGTCCTGCCTGGCAAAGCGGAGACTGCTGTCACAACCACCAGCCAGCGGAGATCAACTCACAAAAGTGCTAACCAGTACCAGCAGCAGGTTAATAATAACAAACGCCGCTGCACGTGTTAATCCATCAGCACACGCTCTACCGTGCGGCAAGCAGCACTATTTAAACCATCCTAACCCGCTTCCTGCTGCTCTGAATCTTGCTTAATGGTTACTGAACTCCCTTTTGCCTCTCAACCTTGGACCTCCCCTTCTGTTTTGAATTGTTTGCTTCTCTCTCTACTTCCTGGATTTTGATCTGCCTTTTGCCTATCGACTACGATCTCGCCTGATGTTTCGGATTGTTCGCCTGTCTCAATATCTACTTGCGCCTGTGTCTGCACAGGATCTGTATACCTTTTCATTGAGGATTCCTGACAGCTACCTTGCCTAAATTTCTCCTCTATTTTGGAGAAGAAATTATGGAGGGCTTAAACAGGCAAATGAACAATGGACAAATGGGTCACCATCACCAAAATGTCAGGCAACATGATGTACAGAAGCCAAACCCAGCAGCAGAAAAAGCAAAATCACACATGCACTCCCAAAATCAATCTCTTCAACAAACACTGATTTAAAAAAAAAAATTTTTCTATGCTGTATAAGCTTTATATATAAATGCTGCCTTCCAACAAAAGAACCTTATCCTGAACATGAAGCATGGGGATGAGAGTTCTTCAGGGCTGTTTTACTGCCTCAGGACCTGGAAAGCTTGAATCAAGTTGAATCCAGTGTTACAAAAGCAAATAAGAGGACTGTGTCTGCTCATTCATTTATCAGCCGAAGCACAGCCAATTATAGGTCATATAACAAGACATGTATAAACATATAAACAGCTCTATAACAGAATGGCAGAAGAAGAACTTTTGCATTTTGGATTGGCCAAGTCAAAATCCAGACCTAAATCCCATTAAAAAGTTATGGCAGGACATGAAGCAAACTGTTTAGAACTCATTTGATAATATAAAAAAGATGATTCAAGTCACAGAAAGTTTGGAATTTTTTTTACTTTTTAAACTTTACACATTGTTGGTACATTTTAAATGGCAACCTGGTACAAAGTTAAAGTGCGGGCAAAGAAAGCAGCAGATGCTCCAGAGAACACTACCTCATCTATTAAGCATTCTGGAGGTACTGTCATGCATGGCCTCTGGAACTGTGCAACTGTGTTACAATACTTGACCACTTGTTTTTATTGACACTTGTTCACAATACTTGTTCAAATATGATGAAATTTAGGCATGGAATTGGAATTGTAAAAGGCATTTTACTTATCAATCATCTTAATCTCACGATCACAAATAAAAAAACTCACAAATCTTATACTCCCATTTGGCCAACGTATAGGGAAATACACTACATCTGCAATAAACACAGATCATGTTACTACAAGAAAGATCTAAAGACATTGAAGATTTGAGGTCTGGCCTTCAAGCAGGCAATAGATACTACACATCCTTCTGAGTCTTATCTATTATCTTAATTACCTTTAGAGCAGAAAACGTACACACAAAAAATCATCAGAACTTTAAGAAAACTCACTTTCAGCGCATTAGTTTGTAAAACATGAAAATAGCCGTGTTAAATAATGCTATACCAACTGTTACGACCCCAAGTGTCTAGGGGAAAAGGGGTGTAACATTTAGGATAATTCTTTTGGAAGCAGGGGGGTTTTGGTGAGGGACTAGGAAGCGTGATAACAAGGGTAAGGAACTAGAGTGGTGCCAAAGGAAAGAAAATAACAAACAAAATGGAGCTGGCTAGGACAGTGAGGGAAAGCTAAACTGACTACAAAAGAAAACCCGAAACACACGGTCTTCGGCGTCTTCAACACCCTAGCTAACCTGCACTGACTACCCAAAACCATACAAGACAAATGGCACTCACCCGTACTAAACTAGTGTACTAATACAAAATCAACTAAGTGTGTAAGTGTACCCAACAACCTAAACTAACCTTATATACAAAAGTTCACACAAAAACACAAGTGTACCAGGAAGACAAATAAGGGAAAACAAGAGTAATAAACAGGAGCAGGGTACAAAAGAACACAAAAGTTGAACATGTAACACTGGGGCAAGGTAATGACAAAACAAGGATGAACACACAAACAAACGAAAATACAAAGAAACAAACAAAAAAAACAACAAAACAACAAAGCCGAAGCTATCCGAAAATACACACACACAAAGCAAAACAAACCAACAAACGAAGCCGAAGCAATAACCAGAAGCGAAGCGAAGCGATAACCAAAACCAAACGGGACCAAAGTCAAACGAAAGGCCTCTTCTTGCTGAAAACCTCCATGTTATATGCTGAATAAGATGTGTTCTGATTGGCTGAGAGCTAATTGATGATGACATCATACTGAAAGTGTGGTGTAATGGTGGGCCAATGGGGAAGGGAGAACAATCAAGGGTCAACAGTGTGGACATAACAGAAAAAACACACACAGAACACACACTGAGACGTAACACCAACTAAAGGAATTTGCAGGAAGAGGCAGATGCTCATGATAGTCCATGAAATATTGACTTGTTGCGCACGCTACAAAGAAACAAATCAATAGATATACAGTATGATGCATACAGTTAAATGATCAGAAAATGCAGACTGAAGAGTATAATCCTTTAAGATAAGGGTTGCACAAGAGGTGTTGCGCTTTACAAAGAAAATAGAGGAAACATCTGTACTAAAAGGATTAAAGTACAGATTCTTAAAACAAATACATCTAATGTACCTCAGGGTATTTATTCCTATGTTCTCAAACAGAGGAGGAAAGATAACTTGTAGACTTTCACAGCTAGTTTTTGCTACAATTCCAACCTCAGGCAATTACTAGTTCACTGGAAACGAGGTAACAGTGCCAATATGAAAGAAGTTATATACCATCAAAGACAAAAATATTTTCCCACTATAAACAATGAAAAATAATTAATAGATAGTACATTAACAGTCATAATCAGTTTCATTAGTCTATAGTTGTTTAAAAACACGTTATGGACAATTCCTGGTAATTTGGGGGTTTACAGGTTTACAGTTTTTTTTACACTCTATGAATTAGCTAAGATCCAGATTGTATCTGTTCATCTGTACCTCTTTTTGTAAGAACAAAATTAAAAAATGCAACATTAGAAGCTCACATGGAACCCCCCCATAAAAACGTCAGAGAAGACAGAGGAGGACAATGAAGCATATTCCAGGTTCAAAGGGCATGTCTTGTAATGACAGATCGAAAGAGCCAAAGGTAAAATGGTACAATGATCAATCAAGCACCATGCAAGCTCAAGTTAAATACAAATGTAAATTTAAAAAAAATAAACTGTTAGAGATATTTCTCTGTATCTGTTTGCCGACTATACATAATGGTAGAGATAATATTGTGAAATATATGTTGCAATATGGATCCCTTCCAAGCTTCCAACCTTCCAAGAACTCTGAAGTCTAGCACCTCACATAAGGCAGAAGTAGAGGGAACAGCTACAGAGTCAGACTTATAATATTGGAAACACCCCCAAAGAATCTTCAAAGTGTAAATGTAATAGATGTATGAATAGACATGCCTGTACGTTAATGTTAGACAAAGAATATTAGACTAGTGAATAGCAAGTTTGGTCTGTAGCAAAAACATTCAGGAAGAAATTGCTAGTACAAAGTAGAAAAGTATATCATTTTTATATATAAAACGTTTTTTAAAAGACAGAAAGCTGGGTTACTGATTCAAAAGCCACAACACTACCAATTCTGTGCTTTTGGACACTGATCGAGATACTTACAATAAATAAATACAGGGACAGCTGCTGTAGATCAGATTTTGGTTTTGATAACATACACATTTTAATAACCTGGTTTACCTTTCATATAAGTTATAGCATGCAAACCACCATTTAACAGTTAGGGAGATACAGTATTCCTGATATGGAATAAATGGGTTTTAGGTTTAAGGTTCTCATTTCATTAGTTTATAACAACAGAAATTAAGGTTATATACTGTATATAGTACAGGTCATATATACAATTTGGGCTTGTCTCTGCATCCTGTAATAGCTGCTTTGATGTTACATGAGAATGCACTCATCTTTAGCCCCACCTCCCTATTGAAACAGGTAAAACACTAATTTAAAGGGGTAAAATATTTCTTTTCAGATATTGTTTATTTGTCTAACACCTTTATCCAGCCTTGAGTAAGAGGTACAATATGGGTAACTGAATGTTCAATATAAGGCTACCTGAGATTGGGACAAAGGTTCTTAGTATGCAGTCACTGCACTGTTATTACAGGCTATATTCTATCTTGACTAGAGACACTGTCATGTCTGTAGAAATCCACAATGTGGTGCTTAAGTTCAGATGAAATTAATTGTTTGTCCTGCACATATTTTAGTAGAGTTATAAAAAGGCAAAAGTGATGCAGCATTCTGGAGCACTGTGTGCTATGTGTGTTAATACGGTTTATGGAAGACCATCTAATACTACTGCTAATATAGTACTATACAGTACACAACATTCTAAGGTACTGTATATAGCATACCTCTTGCTCAGTGCAACACACATTTATTTTCCTTTTATGACAACTTGCAATAAAAACAATGTTAAAATGTATAAAGTTAAATACAGTACAGAAAGAAAATCCTAACACTGTGTAATTACAATTGTTAATTACTTTGCAACAGTAATTTATGAGGGCAGACAAATCATAAATGAAAATGAAAAGGTAATGGCTGATGTATTAAATGACTAACAATTCACTTTACCAAAAACAAATAGGCAACATGCCTCAGGCTGTAAAGTTCTATATTAAGTAATATTAGTGTTTAAGAGGCAGATGTGTTACAGATTCCAGAAGCACTTAAGATAAACAAATCTCCAGGACAAGTATTCTACAATCTGTATTTACAAGAAATGTTATTCATAGACCATTAATTCTTCCAGCAGTTTCTCAAAGCAGTGGCAATACCCATCGACTGGAAAATCTCTAGTATCCACAAATACAGTATATAAAGGATGACAAATAAGACAAATAAGTCTTACTTCAATTACATGCAAGGTTATTTTAATGATAATTAGAACTAAACTAGAAGATCATTTGCATGGCAATCATTTTCTAGGGGAGAATCAACATTTTAAAGGTACAGTAGGTCTTGCTTAAAAAACCTATTGAAGTTCTTTAAACAAGCAACAGTAATAACTTGATACAAATAGAGCATACAGTATAACATAGCATATTTAGATTTTCAGAAAGCTTTTGATAAAGTCCCTCATAAAATATTGATTCTTCAATTGTATTAATTCAAGATAAGGAAAGCAGTGCAGATAAATAGTAAATGCTCAATCTGGGGTGATGTACAGTAACTAGGGGAGTACCACAAGGATTTGTACTAGTATCACTGTTCTTCCATAATATTGCATTTATGTAATAAATACATGTATTATAAATTCAAAATGAGAAACACTGATAGTGAAAAGGCTACTTATTGAAAATATGTATTTGTTGATACGTAATTCTCAAGGTAGGAAAGCAATAAAAAGACAAGATGTTAAGATATTATATACAGGTAGTAGATTCATATAAATAGGAGAAAATGGGGAATGATCTGCAATCCTTTGTCATCTTCCCAGTGAGAGGAGGACAACTGGTCAGTGAAAATCTAAAACCAAGGAAACAACTTCTGTCAGCATTAACATCTGCTTTCTGGGCAAAGAGTGGATTTTCAATGATGTGCCACATCCAAGAGGAAAACAAGGAAGTGACTGACTGGCGTGTGGACACTGGAAATTGGAGAAAAGGTTTGTTTGCTTTTGGAGCAGGTAAGCATCTGCCTATCCAGCAATTTTTATCTTATGGCTATACCTGTGTCTGTTGCATGATTTCTAAAAAGAACAGACTGCACACAGTCTCCCATTGTGGTGTCAGAAAATATAATTATAAGTATAGAAATTAAATTACAGGATGTTAGAATAAAAATTTGCAATGCACTAATAAGACTTAAATTGCAATATTGTGGTCATTTTCTTTATCTTGGTGTTGCAAAAACACTGCTCTGGAATTCCCAAGCTTAAAGGAACGTCCAGGACTGACAAAAAAGAATCATTTTAGTCTTGAGCTGAGAAAACTATGTGGGGACTTTCTTGAAGCTTCCAAATCCCTAAAGGCACTAACAAAGTAAATCCAAATATACTTCTTCAGAATTAATAACAAAATAAAAAACTACAAAACACAAACCAGAGGACTTAAATGGAAACTACATGAACATAAAACCAAGACCAGAAGGCACTTTTTACAGACAGAGTTCTGCAAGTATGGAACAAGCTGACCACCCATGGTGAAGAAGCTGATATCTTGGCTTCTTTCAAGAAATGGCTGTGTCTCCTTGTGTGGACACTTTGGGTGATCAGTTGCCTTTTTCTTAAGGACTATGATTAACTGTGTCATGTGCCAATCACACAACTAGACAACTCCACTTCCAGTCTCTACAGCTGTGAATTTAACATTCTCAGGTTTGTTTATTCGTGATTCAGCCCAGCTAACAGTGTCTTGGATGTAAGAATAGCACAGCTGGGATGAAACTGAAATGAAGGTTGTTAATCACAACTTTCAAATTAGTGGCGCCACAGACTAGGATGGTGAAACGAATCCAGCTAGTGAGTGAGACTCTCCCTGCCACCTGCCCAGGTACCCACTACTCAACGTCATTATCCCAGCATGGTCTTGTTTTGATATTATAACAAACATATCCAGTTCTGTATCGGATCAGTAGGGAATGACAGGCTGGAGACGACTTTACAGGCTCTCTGAGAGTTGTATTGCCCATTTCATTACAGTGGGGTGTGCTAATCACAGAGGCAGAGAAAGTGCAGGAATCTGCTGAACACAGAGAAGGGATTCATGTCATTTGTTTTAACTGATTACTATAAATTAGTGATTACTGTTGTTTATTTCAGTTGATCAATATTATTTAAAATAACTTATAAACAATGCATTAATACTTTAATTATCATATAATGGAGGGTTACTTGTGTCTTTTAACCATACATACAAAATACTGTAGTACTGTATACATGCGACGGACATGGTTATATACGAATTTGGTTATTTGGAGTGGTTTTCTGCACTGAACTCTTGCAAATGTTGAGACCCTAGTGTACAGTATTAATATAATAAGAAAATTAAAATAAATAATAACCATGTAGTTATGTGTATAATTTATTCAATGTCAGAATTTGTTTTATGTAACTGCAGATATAAGTAGTAATCACATCCAACATTACTTTTTTACAGCTTTGTTCATTACTTTGAATTTTCAAATGCATTTGTATGATTCAGTTTTCTGACTGGCATGTGGTCTAATACCGTACAAGACATTTTTTATGCATACTTTCACTCAGAATATATAGTTTAATAATACTATCATCTATTTCAAAACATCACACATTTTAATAATCCTGTTTGATGAAAATCCTAATCCCATTTAAAGTTGGATAGTTTATAAATCAAAGTACCCCAATTTGTCTTTCGGTTCAGAACACATCCAGAATTAACATAACAGTTCATTTAAAAAATGTTTATATATTTTAGGTAATTCTGCTGTTAAAAACAGGTTTTGTTACATAAAAGCCTTGTAGTTAGTTTATATTTATCTTATGGTTTTACACAGTGAGTTACTGTATACATATGCTTGGGGTTATATTTTGAAAAAATATGCAGAACATTTGAATTTAGATGTTTTTTTAGACAGACAATTCTCAGTGTTCTTCATCTTTGGTCATATTTATAACATAAAAATAACTATGCTGCATAAATTAATTAAAACTACTTAAATTAAAGTCTCTAAGATAATAAAAAGACACATGAGTTTATTTTAACAACTATTTTAGGTTTGTGCTTTCTGTGACTTAATCAGAATGTAAATATTATCTAGAATACTCTGCACTACCTGCAATAAGTAAAGACAGTTAATTTTCTTATCATTTGTACTGTTCATTTGCTGCTCACTAGGGGATAAAAACAATGTTCAGCAAACTGGTGACAATCGTCCTATTAAAGCATAACACTAAACAGTATTTATGTTTCTCAAGGTAAAAGCCACCACAGATGTGGACCACCATGTCAACTAATTAAAACATATCCATTTGCTAGAAACAGTCATCTGGTTTCTGTGATGTTCTTTATGTTAAATTCACTAAGCCTAATATTTGTAAAAAACAAAAGCTAGATCATTAGTCTTACACAACTGCCAATGTGACATTGCTGGTGGTCTGCATTTTATACAGATGGGCACAATATCAACATAAGGGCAATGTCAATCAGGGCAGTGAAATGCACCCCCACCACCACCTCTGAAAATAAAAGCTTTATGTAACAAACACTAGCCCACCAACAAACTAGAATTCTAGAAGACATAATTAAGAGGAAGAACACTTCAGAAACTATGTACTTTCATTTTTGATTTGCTAAGAAGACACAAATATTTAATGTTCTTTCCGACAAGTTTATTTTTGTCTGCTGTGGCTGAAATGTTTAAATTTAATTCTGCCATGAGATAGTATCAGCTAATTGCCTGTTTATGCCAAGGACCTTCCTATTCCAGTAATATTAAACTACACACAGAGACACATTTTAGCTATTTGTGTCTGACTAGGTTGACAATGTTGCCTAAAACAAAGTTTTCGGTAGCTCATCATTTGTTTCTTTTGCACACACACTGATTTATAACATATTTCCCATATAATTCATGTACATATAGATAATCCTCCAGACTAAAATGTACTGTACATGTACTGTACCTTGAGTGCACATACATTAAGGTTTTTAAAAATCACTCAGAAATTGGTATACCATTCCTTGTTGTTTAAAAAGGATATACAGTTTCCCTTGTCATTATGGTATTCTTATTGAATGAAATAATTATAAACCAGAGGGTAATAACAATAGTTTCTTAAATAAAAATCTATTAAAAATAAGGGAGGAGGCATCATACTGTACAGTATATACTGTAGGGGAGTACAGTGGCACATAAGTTAGCATTGCTGCATTGCAGAGCTGGGGTCCTGGATTTAATTGTATGTTCATCTTGGTTTCCTCTCACAGTCCAAAGAAATACTGGTAGGTTAACTGGATTCTGGAAAATCGTGTGCATGTCAGTGTCTGTGTGTCTGTTGTTTGCCAGGACAGACTCCAGCTCCCCCGTGACACTGAATTGAATAAAGTGGTTAGAAAATGCATTGATGGATCACAAATGAAAAAAAAAACAATGAGTGAAATTCCTTTTCCTTCCATTTCTGTTGTTAATACATTTTTCATTGTTAGTTCTCTAACAATGTGTAAGATTATTGTTGGTTCTGATCAAATCACATATTACTGGCATAACGAAAGCTGACTGATTCAGGCCCGATTGCTAGTCTAAAAAAGATACAAAAACCCATTTAAATATATGAAAAATACCTTCACTTTCAAAGTTTCATTTTAATCATACATCCATCCATTTCCTAACTGCTTCATCCAACTCAGTGTCACAGAGGAGTCAGAACCCATCTCGGTAAACAATGGGTACAAGACAGGGTACACCCTAGACAGGATGCCAGCAGTCCTTCACAGGGCAGGCACACAGACACACACACTCACACCTAGGGCACTTTTCCTAGAAGCCAATTAACTTACAGGTATGTTTTTGGAGTGTGCGAAGAAACCCAAGAACCCAGAGGAAACCCACACAGGTAGAACATCCAAACTCCACACAGAACCCAGCATTGAACCCAGGTTTCAAACACTGCAAGGTAGCTATGCTAATCCCTTGTTTATAGGTCCTTTGGAAAACAGAAGGTTGCCTCTAGTTAAAGCCTTGATTCATACAAGCATGGATGAAAGAGTTTGATCATTTTTGACAATATCATATCATATTGCAGTAACTATGTGTTAAAGCTTATAGCTTACAAACATGAAACAGGTTAGTCTATAACCGAGTTTTGAAAATTCGTAAAAATCTGTAGTTACAACAGACCAAGCCACCATCTCAGTTTATGCAGGATCACAACTGTAAAATTGAATATTACCATCCAAAGGATTATACTTACCATGCTTGGAGTTGATTTGCTAAAAAGATCAATTTGTGAATACTGTAAAAAAGAAAAACATGTTTTTAAGATGCCATTTCAAGATTACTATCTAGAAGATCAAACTCTCCTTTACAGCACTATAAATTGGGAAGGACTTTTTAGTAGTTTATTTTTAAAAACAGTTTCTGAGTTTAAACATTTGCAACACAGAAGATGTCCAATGGTATTCTCATCAAGATAAAATCATTTAATGTACAGTATAAAGGAAATGACACTCTAGCAGCACTGTGAAAGACCATATTCTATCAATGGTGACCTCTTTAAAAGAAAGCAGTGTATCGTGTATCTGCCTCAGAGTAATCGGCTACAATGTACACTTTGTAAGCCTTCCTCTTTGAAACAACATCAGAAGTCTCACTACATTCATAAAAATGTTCCAAAAACAATAAAATTTCATTTCAAAAGAGGGAAAATTTTCATTTTCTTGTTTAAATCACATAAATAGTATTACATAAGTAGGTTAACATATACACTTTATGGTTTGGGTGTTTGCTTTATTTTACTGCCTCACTCAGTAAGCACAGAGTGGGCACTTGATTATAAAAAGATTTGTTGTTGAAGTGCATATCCTGTTTAACAGTATCACAGGCAATAAACCCAGCAAAGTGTAGAAGTTAAATAGAAAAAATGTTATACACTTAAGCAGGTCAAAAAACATTTTCTGTCAAAATTATGGGGCTACCTCAAAGTCAATATTTTACTAAGAAGGGAAATAAATCATAAACTATATGTTTAAGCAAAAGATTGGGCCTAATTTCCTTTGAAAAGGCATTGTAAAAGTGAATATGTTATAGTGGTGTTTACCCTAATTACCCAATGTAGAGTGAAGCATTAATTACCTATTCATTCAGATGGCTGAAGACAGAAACAGATGACAACTTACACAAAAAATGTGAAAATGGTGACATGTCAGCAGGTGATAGGCGGGGTAATCTGTTTATGAATCTTTCAACCAGGAAACCTAAAGAAGAGTAGAGGACTATATGGTGAGTGAGTAACCATGGCACCAAGGAAGGACGCAGACTGTGATGATCTCATACCCAAAATTATGAAGTGTGCATATCGGAAGAAGGGTCAATGTTTTGCATTGTAAAATCAACAGATTCAGAATGCGAAACATTGATGCATCTGTACAAATAAAGACAGACTGACCATTCGAAAGACAAAAATCAGCCTCCTGCTAATTTCTAATTCCAAGTCGTCATATACTGTACATACAAATTAAAGTGAAGCTGGCGTGATGAGGAAAGTTGTAGCTTTAAAACTTGGCTGTGATAAGGGAATAATAGCTTCCAAGAGTAAACAGAATATGAAAAGAAAACCAGGAGAATTTTATTTTGTCTTTAGTACAACATGGATCTAATAATATTAGTTTAGGATTGTTTTGCAGGTGCTCAGAGAGGAAATCTAATAAAACAACCAGCAAGCTTGTAAATGAAAATCAGAATTCATGCAATGTCCACAGAAATATTTTGTTACTTGATTTGATAATAACCTTCAAAACAAAGCCGGAAAAAATGTATATGAAATATTTCTGAATGACAAATTACAGTTTTTGAAAGTAATGGGCCTCCCATGTCACCAGACCATAACCGCACAGAAATACTATGTGCAGAGCTTGACAGGAGAGTTGGTTAGGGGTAGGTGACAAACACCATAATTGCTGACCTGGGAGATGAACTGAAAAAAATGAACAATACGAGAGGTAATGTACTGTTTTAGCTTGTGAGTTTGTGTTGCTAAAAGGAGGCTATTTTTTTATGAGAACAGCATTCCATAAAATTACATCAAAAACATTATTGCAAAGGCATCTGCCATCCAGTGCAGAGCATTTTAGTTGTTGTTTTCCTTTGCCCCACACTGGGTCTGACAAAGGTAGCATAGCAGTTCTACCCTCAGAGATAATGGAATGGGGTTTGCTGTTACAGGCAGTATTTTTTACATGGAAAAGTCAATTGAATCAATCTCTCCTTATACCTTACAATGTACAATATATTGTATATTATATTACACTAAAAACGTTTGAGCTAGTACAATGAAATCCACTTTTAGGTTCTGGATAGTTATCAATTTTACAGTATGTGTTAGTGTCTCAGATTCTAAGAAATTCTGAGAAAAAGGTTATGATCAGGTCAGCCTGGAACCATTCTAAACATAATTCTCAACATGGATACGATGATGCCAGTTAAGATTTAGAAATAAGACCATAAAGGGAAATATCCAAGCATTTCACCAGTCAGCTACAAAATGATTTTTTTTATGTGATCGGATAAATCGGAGAAGGTTTATGCTGAAAGAATAATTGGTTTGCTCTTGTGGATTTCCATTTTGTACTCAATAGCCAAAATATTAGGAACCCCAGTTAAATATACAGTAAAAGTCCTTCACCTTTCATTTCCAGAACAATGCCAAGATCTCAGTCCTACTGGGAATTCTTGGAGCCGGTAAAACATGTAGTTCATTCCCCACATACCATTACTTTCTTCACAATCTCAACTATAGGCAATCCAGCTGGAATTGTGGAATGGGATGAACTGTGGCTGCAAATAATTCAAACCCCTGTGTAATAAATGCCCTGACCTTTCTAGTTGCTCCTGTAACAGAGGTCTTACACATTATTTAGTGAGGGTTAAAAGAATATTTTCACTAAAAGGCATCATTCTTTATTTCTCACTCTTTATATTTAAATGAAACATGTATTTGCTGCAATGATTGATTACAACTAAAATAGGTTTTAGATGTTTAAAATACAAAATATTATGAGGGATGTTTAACATAATGAATTCCCAGAACAGCAAGAAAAGTATTCAGCATGGTTTACAGCATACAGCATAAAGGTGGCTGAAACAAGATGTGAGTAAACCACAAACCCAAAAGACAGCAATCCCATAATCTAACTTTAGGATACGACTATTTGTTCTGAGTTAATTCTTGAAGGAGTTTTCACATGTTTGCTTCATTTCAAATGCACTGAAAGTAAGCATGTAAATTGTGAAGAGATAATCTGTTTCTAATACAGTGTCTGCAGCTGGTTCTTTAAATGTGGTCACAGCTATGCAGAACACTCCTGCAGTGGGTGGGCTTTCACAGACAGTGATAGGAGGAGATGGTGGTGTCATGTTTGAGTAATGGTTTTCAACTGCTGAACCGGTCCACTGGTTTCTAATCCTCTCTGTTACAAAGAAGAGCCATAGTTTATTTTGGGGCACTGTTTCATTTACCTCCATGTGTGTCGCTGCATGTATTGGCTCAAGCAATATGTTATTAGATGCACTAAATGGAACAACTGCACTTTTATGATTTATAAGTTATATACTCTGCCTTCGTAAACAGAATTTAATGGTATGTGCCAGATGTTTTTAACAAGTGTAATGTAATATTTTGTTTATCACAAAAAGCAGAACATTTACACTTACTGTGGTAGGGAGTGAAGAAAATCTGTGGTAATCAGCTAATGGAAAGATATTACATAAATAGAAAATCATCTTATCTAACCACTGCAAAAGAGAAAAAAATAAACTTCACAGTAGTTGATCACAGTCTGGTTATCTTTCTTTGCATTTAATCATGGCAACAATAATATGCATACTGTCCATTTACAATGTATACATGATATACAGTACGTATACTATATACAGATGAGGAACAAGTAAAGGTTTATTCCATACTGAAAAGAGAGGAAAAGAAACACAATGTTTCGGCTATGGAGCCTTCTTCGGGTGTGACACTCTTTTCATCATTGAATAAACCTTTACTTGTTCCTTTGCAACCTACGCACGCTGACGCAGCTCCCTACTTGAACTACTATATACTGTATATACAGTATGTGATACTTGAACCTGACTCTTTTTCCTTTTTGATTAATTTTCTATCTTAAGATATCAATCTTAGAAATAAACTCTAAAATAAAGCTTTGGTTTTATGAAGATCTGGTCTTCATTCTATTTCTAGTTTCATCCTTATCTGTTCTCTTATAGTGTATATGAATATACTATATAAAGTAATGTAATTACTCTTTTAAGAGCTGCACAATGAGAAACATGGCATTTAGAATTAGAGACTGATACAAAGCATACATATGGTATTGGCATTGAAACTTACAAAGTTTACTTAGTTACAAATGCTTCCTTTTCCGCCCCCCTTTTCTGTTTATTTTTATTATTGTTATATATATATACAGCAGCCCCACCAAAATATGTACTGTACATAGAAAGCCACTTTGTACAAGTTTGCTATATGACTAAAAAACAACAAATTTGCAAAGATAAAAATCTTTTAAAGATAATGTTAATCACTAGCCCAACACACCAGTGTTTTTCCCAATAGCATACCAATAATAATAATAACAATAACAATAATGATAAAATGTTACTACCCTTGCGTCATGAGTTGAATATTAAAAAATACATGTATCCAAGGAAGAAGAACATTTTTTCAAAGCAATGGCATTGTATCACAAACTATATAGAGGGATATCAGGTGAGAAGCATGAGATTAACACTTTGCATATAAACAGCAATAATAGCCCCTTAACCATTCAATTGTTATGGCCTTAGTGATTTGTCTAAAAGTTCAGATTTATTTCTGCGTTAACATTGTATTTAACTGACAAAACAGTTTCCCAAAGTTACATTCCACAGCTAAGAAGATTCCACATCTTCCTGTGGGTAAACTTTAATCAAGCCAAATCATGTGGTTACAACAAATGGCGTTTAGGAGCATGTAGATTTAGTTTTCCTCTTGGATTGAGAAGTCATACTACTAATTAAGGGACCGTATACTTGGTTTTTGTAAAGAAGCTTCTTTATACAGTATAAGGTCATTTGTATAGGTCACCAACTGTGCATGTACTGCATTGATAAAGCCATCACGTGGCACTTTCTGCATAAATGAATGGAAGTTCTGAGGCCAGAAATTCTGTCTCTACTATGCATGCAGGCCCAGCTCTTAGTTTTCACAGATCAATAGCAGCTTGCCTTTTGGCATCTAATATCAGCCAACCGAAAAAAGAGCACTGCGTGTTCATGTCAAAGGTTACACTCTGGCTGGTTTTCATTCAATGAGTAGCTGGTTTTCAGCTTCTTTTGATCGCTTTCCCCACCCAGCTTTTCCCAAGCCACACTGATTATACATTGATCCTGGGGCAGGTCTTTGATCAGTAGCCCTCACAGTCTGCAGGTGCTACATGTCATCGCATTAACAAACAGCATGGAGTGACAGCATTCATTCCTCCAGCATAACAAGGTCGTCTGCTTAAATAAGCATCTTATTTGTGAACTGCTTATGAAAGGCCACAACAAATTTGTCATGCCACTGATGTTAAAAAGGAAGTACATAAATGTCTTACAGTGAACAGTTCAAACATGACAAAAAACATGTTTTAAAATATAAATACTTGGAACAAGGTTATGCATTATAATTTATATTTTTATTTAAAAAGTCACACTTTCTTTTTGTTTATTCAGACTGATTTAAGCAATAGTCACAACAACTGTTGAGATAAGATATTCCTATTTGAACAAAAACAAAATCAAATGGATTCTTCTACAGTGCTCAAATTAACCTTGAACTAATTAAGAAAACATCAATTTCATATATCAAGGTAAAGGTTTTAATAGAATGAGTACTAGAATTCTGAAGACATGCTGTAAAATCCAGATAGATTTTCCAGATAGAAATTTCACATAAAGTTATCATCAATAAGCATTACCATAAAAATAATATAGGACACCATGTTTATTTACAATCCAACCAAGTGTAATATGCAAAAAATTATCTTTGGAAACAGGTGGATAAATATAACAGTACATACTGCAGTGCAGTGTTTTCCTGGAATTAAACAAAAATCAAGTAAATATTTTGTGCTGTCTCTGTTTTGAAAGTAAACCTTTGATTAAGTTCATACTTGAAAATGAAAACTTTGGCTGTGTTACCTTCAACAATCCATTATACGTGTATGCAGTTACTGAGACACGACCTGATAAATTAATAGAAATTCATTAAATTCATAAGAGATTGGTTGTGTTCACATATGCCTGGGGTGTAGAGGATGAAAGGGATCCATTAACTCTCTTTTAAAATCAAAGTTTAATTAAAGGCAGTAAATTAAATTGAGCCACATGGAGGGCATCAACAGAAGCGTTTTTATGCGAAGTAAATTAAAGCAGAATTAAAATGTGCATGAGTTATTACACTGTGACCAGTCAATGTGAAAAAGAGATTTAATAGACTACTATTTAATTATATACAAGAGTTAAAAGAATTACAAGGGAGAAATTACGGATGAAATATTAACTCAACATTTGTTGTTAGATCATAAATTCACCATAATCTCGATTTTTAATGCAAGATTTACAGTAAATGCAATCCGGAAACAAACTGATTTGGAGAAATAAACTGTTTAAAATAGGAAGGGTTCAAAGGATAAGCAAATTACACACCCTGAAGCTGTCTTCCATGCATGAAAGAAACCTTTCACATCTTTAGGAAAACTTGCTCCTAAGGGAGACGGGATTTGAGGGTTTTGTAAACACTTGAGGTACGCTTGAAAGGTAAATGTAATGTCCGTTTCCTATGCAGGATTATGCTGTACGTAGTGAACAAAAGGTATTCTTTCACATACAATACATTAACGTTCAAGAAAAACTGCTGCCTCTGGTGCTATTTTCAAGCGATAGGATGATTGTTTGAAGGTTTTTGAGAACTACTTAACTTTTTCAGAACTGAGATGAGATTTTGGTAAGTGTTTTTACACTCTTAAAGCAATAAAGACAAACTAAATCTTACCGTTTTGTTCTTTCATACTGGTATGCTGAAACTTGGTGCTGAGGCTGGATTCAGCTTCCGATCCATGTTGTTGGATTGACGATATAAGGAGGAATAAGAATGACAGGATCATTTGGATTTGTTGTAAACAGCACGTATAATGTACTTCAGGTCTGTCGCTTCGATGTTAATTTCAACATGCACAAATTTCAGAAGGAAGAAAGCACCGATCCTGGTTTGGAAACATTGGTAGTAGATAATCGCAGGGTAGTATCCACATAATCCCAACCAAAAGGCTCTGCGTCTACATTAAAAAGTGATCAAAGTATCCCTGACTTGCGCTAGCACCCAGAGACCAAAGACAATTCTCCTGGAATGATGGGTGTTCAAGTCAGGCGCGCATACGAAGCCGGGCGAGATGTTAGTGCAGAGCACCTGTCAACTTTATAAAAACTTGGCACGACTTGGAGAAACTTCAAGATCACTTTCCGAGTGATACAGACAAACTGTTGCACTGCTTTTACAACAGACGAGGTCAATCACTCCCATACAAAAAAAGCACTTTTGATTTTAAAGAAGACTCACGTCTCCTTAGACAGTGATTGTTTGCTATCCGAAATGTTTATTCTTTTTTTTTTTTGGAGTCGTTATAGTCCGAGGCTCAAGAGTGCTTTCCCAAGTCGGGCATTCCAGGCACAGATGGATGTCGCGCCGTAGGTAAAGATTTAACTGTCAGTAGACTAGTGAAATTCCAAATGATCCCGTAAAGAAAAAGGATTCCCAGTGCTGTGTGAAGTCTGATCCCATATACAGCAGATGGAATTGAGTTGTAGTGCTGAGACTGCAGGGTCTGAATCTTGGGTGAACACAGACTGCCAACTGGCGACACAACAGGTGCTATACATAAAGTAAAACTTTCCCAACACAGGAAACTCCCCCAGGGAAGTACTTAACCTTTCATTTGCTGTCCTGAATTCTTTTTATTCTGCTTACAGGGCTTGACACGGGCTTTTTGGATTTTTCGTATGTGTAAAGCTAATAAAAAACTATCGACTCCTAAAGCTGAGAAATTATTATATCATTAACATTTTGAATAACAAAGTATAAACTTTTTAAGGATTAATAGTTGAATAATAAGAGGGACTGAATCAAAAGATCTAAATGGTTAAATGGTAGGTTAAAGGTAAATTCCACTTCAACCCACATTTACTTAAATACTTAATACTGGAAGTTTTTTTTTTAAATTTGTGAACCCTGTGATTTCCCAAAATGAAACTTTTTCTTGCAGAGACAGGGATTATTTAACCTTACTTCCTCTATCTCCACATATCTTTGGAAAAGACCAAATTTGTATAGCATATTTATGGAGAACAGTAAATAATTTACATTAGTCAGACAGACCTCAACCTATTAATTTTATTAGGATATACTGTATATTTCTTCATAGTACTTTACATTTTATTGTTACATTATTGCTGTCTGAGAAAATGTACCTCCTATGCATCATCCACTCCTAACACTCTGCTTTTGCATGTTTGGCACCCAAAGATACATCCCTAAAATGAGCCATAACTACTACTTAATGAGTGCATGCAGCTGGTCTTAATAGATTTCAGGATCCCACTTAAAGCTAACATCTGTCATTTATGAATGATCAATGCCAAACCCAGTGGATCCATTTAACCCACCTGTTTCATGGAATATTGAAGCCAAACTATTTATATATAGGATTATGTTGCATGTTCTACTTTATTCAAATGCAACTTTTCCCTTATTAAAAGTAATATTTTCAAGACTTAATTCTTAAGAATATTTTTGACAAAAAATATGAAGGAGATATTTGTTGTTTCCCAGTGATCATATACTAAACCATTATTTTAACAGCAGATTATACTCCTTTATGTGCCACTGACATTTTTTTTCATGCATTGTTCCATGTTCATCATCATCGTCCAGGCCTGCAACTAGTGTTTTTTCCATATGTTGCCAATTTATGTAAAATTACTATAACTATAACTTCTTTATCCACTTCTAATGTTTTCCCTATTAGTGGATTATCCAAAGATGTGTAAAATAGGAGGGAAAGCACAGACCAAACACTGGGGTGATAGGATTACCTCTGAGCAGATTCTGATACCAATGGTCTACAAATGTATTTCAATTTCAGAAAAAATAAAAAAGATCAAATATCCATGAATTAAGATGATAATTCAGAAGATATTAGAAAGCACAATATTTTGTGAATGATATTTATACTAACACCTCACATTAGAATAATTACAAGAAAAGAACTAATAATTAAACTTAATAATAAGGGACACTAATAAATTCAATGTTGTATAATACACATAGTTTAGCCTTAGAAATCAGCAATCATATTTCAACCTTTCTGTGTCTGTTCCAGGTTTGCACTTTTATGTATAAAAAAGTATCACATTCCTCCCCTGAGTGTGCTGCAAATGTCAGCACTTCAGCATCTAGCAATCTCCTCTCCCCTTTCAATGGTCTTGTCTCCATAACTCAGCATTTTCATTTTCTCTGCTGGTTTACAGATCCAACTGGCTTCCAATATTAGAAAATGAAATTCCACAAATAAAAAAAGACAAATATATTGCTCCAAGGGACATTGTGGACTACCAAGACAGTTAGATCGATGGGGATTTTAAATTCTGGCATTCTCAGAAATGTGAGTTGTGGCTAAAAAGAAAACAATAGGGTGTACTGGGTACAAAGCATACATTTTGGCATGATTGTAAATTAATCTAAAGTGTATAATTGGGGCTATCCTTAAATTTATACAGAAGATGAAATATTTTATTGTATTATAAATTTTATATAAAATGAACACTACAGTACATCCAAAAATAACTCTTATAGGAACAATAATGATTTAAATAAGAATGAGAGGAGTGTCATCTACAGTAGCTCATTTGTATTTAATATCTAATTTATCTAGAGTTCTCATCCATTCTTTTCTTGAAAGAAGTCATGATATCAGCTTTAACGACGAGGCTGAGTAGCTGGATCTATAATCCCACAACATTTTGTGTAAAATGCACTTTCATATAATTACCACTTGTTTCCAATTGAATATGTTTCACTGCTGATTCCAAAGAAGGTTAACTTTGTCAATGCCTTTGAGGATATTGGTGAGTTATCCAGTAAAAATAGTAAATACCCCCTTCATTTACCCAGCAAAATATTATTTATATGATTTATATCTTTTTGCTCTGTTGAACATATAATTTATGAGACTAAATGTGGCAATTAGTCACTGAATCCATCATCAAAGTTGCAGTGTAATTAAAATTATAGTATACATACTGTACAGTACCTCTTCTTCTAATGAAGAAAATGAAGTGCATTAGAACTGTGACATTAATAATAATTGGTTTATATGTATTACTAGAAAAACGTTATTGTTGAAAAACAATGTATTTCTTCACTTTTTCATTATCATTGTCAATGTAAAATGAGCGATAAATGCTTAGCTACCACAATACTGTATATTTACAGAATTTCAAGAATAAAAGCTTGACAACTTGTAAATTCTAAGTTTATTTCATAAGCGTAAAATAAAAACCATTCTAGAGTAAGAAAACATGTTTAGAATAACGAAAAAATTGAATGCTAGTTCTACCAAAACTCACTCACTTTTGCCTGGAATGGTACTTACTCAGTGCTTAGCGCCTGGAGCCACCTGGTGGCTTAATTTTGTCGTAGCATTACTGTTTTCTCTGTGTACCGTATAGAGTTAATTTCGTGAAACTTGCCTTGAATGCTTTTGGACCGTTACAAAAGATCAGGAACTGCCAGCTATGCAGTAAATGTGTACAGCAGGTATACTGTAATTTTTTAGATGTTCTCCAAGATTTTACAGTTTTTGCATAGATGTGAGCATTTTAGTAATGCAGAAAAAATAGTCATACAAAATAAAATGTGAAAAAAACTGAAATACAACTGAAATACAGTATGTATTGAAAAAAGAGAAAAATGATTTAATGCTTTTATAAATATTTGCACCTCTTTCTCCTCCTTTTAATTTCTCTGATAATTTGATTTCAGCTTTTTTTCTGTATTTAGAATTGAAAAAGCTCAACCAAAACACAGTGATCTAGACCCCAGTGTAAATAGTAAACTAGTAAAATTCACACATTATACAAATCAGGAGGATTATCAAACACTGTAGAAGCAAAAAATGAAATAAAAAAATGATAAAATACAAGAATTGTCAAACACCTGGCAGATGACATTTAATGTAGAGAAGTATAGCAAGATATGGCAAAGGTAGTAAAAACAAGAACTATAAATGCAAAAATAGAAACATTGAGCTAGAATAGGCTACTGTAAACCAAAACTTTTTTCTCTTTAACCTCTCTCTCATAAAAATAAAAGAAAACATACAAACTTCCACAACATGACATGACATTTTTTTTGTGAACTAAACAGTTCTATACACATATAATACCGGTGTGGCTCTGTTACTGATTTTTTAAATTTATTTTCATTTTCGTAAGTTAAAAAGGATACAAAGGCAGGCTTCTTGTGCAAAAACACAAAAGTCTTAAGTATTTATGTTGACACATCGTTTACATAGCACTAAGAAGGCCCCATTTAGAATATTGTGTATAAATTTCATCACCACATTTTAGAAAAGGTATTACCACTCTGAAATCAGTCCAGTCAAGAGCAACAAGATACATTCCATGGTGTAAAGGAATGTATCTCCTCACAGGCCAAAAGAACTGAACCTTTTTAGTGTTGAACAGAGAAGACTATTGGGGCAACTGTCACACTAGACGATCCTCAATGGGTAGAGTAGACCACCAGATCTGGATCAAAGTGTTAGTGAAAGTTTCACAATGGAAAGTCAACAGTTAGGTTAAAAAAGTGGCTTTACCCATTTATTTGCAAGTGTGTGTGTGCCAACTGGGACCACAACAACCATAATAACCAAAAAAAACAAAGGATAACAAAAATATCAGTTGGAGAGAAGGTACAGTAACAACAAAAATATTAGTAATTATAGACTGTACACATTGGCTAAATCACTATTCCTAGACCTCTCCTCTTCCCTGAGTAATTATTACTAACTACCTAAACATTGTTCAGCATCCCTTTATATACAGTACCTTTGGGCCATAGCATTCTCCATGGAAAAACATGAATCATAAAACAGACAAACATCAAACATATATTAACAATCTACTGTAGATTGCTACACACTTAATAATAGACCAACAACACAGTATAATACAAAAATATATTAAATCCTTCATAATTCATACAATTTTTATGTGTTTCAGGCATATAAGAGGCCTACTAAAAGCATGTGTCCTTTTCCTTCTTAGGGCCCTTAGGAGAAAGGCAGGAACTAGGCCTGAAATTAGTTGACTCATTAACCTGCTAAAGCAACTTGCAAACCAATACAAAATAAAGTGGGTATATTGTTGCCTTTCCTCTATACTGTACGTCTTAAGGTATTCATCTAAATCCAGTACATTTACACCTGCCTGCCTCTCCAACTTGTGTGTGCACCCACAGCCTGAGGAAACAGGTAAGTGCACTGTAGGTGTTGGGAGCATCGGTGAATCACTAAGGGGATGAGTGATCTCATTTAGGTGAGCCATGTTCTTCAAATTCTCATGAGCAAATCACTGAATTTGCTGCACCTGGAATCTCTAGCTTCCAATGAAAGCACTTCCTGGGGCAGTAATATCCTCAGAGTTAAAAAGAACAGTGATCAGTTTAAAGGAAGATTCAGAGGTTAGAGAGATCTTCTGGTACAACTAATCGCAGAAGGATTATAGCAGGGTAATATTGGTAGCAGCCTCAGTTGTGTTCTGGGTCGGGAGACCGGTAAATAAGAAGATGGTTAATGATTGCACCTGGTCAACCAGAATCAACCGAGTGAGGTTCTTGCCACTGCTATCTGGGGAAATATACAGTTATGGTTCATGTGGAGAACCCCTTGCCATGCTATCAGAAAGGGGGATCTTTCCACAGTAAGTAACTGTGTAAACCAGCACAACAACCACAAAGTTTGCCATATAAAGCTTGCTAATAAGAAAGAAAGCAACAAAATTAGTGGCATTTTACCTTGTCACAACACCCCAAAGGATTATTCAGTGAACAATGAAACCTGACCCAGAGAGCACAAGTAAAAATTACATGGAAGTACATTTAAAACTGAAAACAGGAGGAGCTTCTTTCCTCAAGTTATGGGAGTGTGGAGCAAGCTATCAGGCCATGTTGTTGAAGCAGATACCCTGGTTTATTTGTTAAGATGCTGGATGAGATCCTTGGATCAGTTATTTTCTAACTAAAATAAAGCATAGATGGGTGGAATGCCCAATTCTTGTTTGTAAACTTCATTTGTAAATTTTCATCTGATTTTTAAAAAATAAATCTGTCTCTAAATGTTTTGAATACATCAGTTCAGCTCAACAGGCCTGTAAAAAGATTTGTGATTTGAAACAGGTCGAATTTTTTGAATACTAATAATCTTATAATGAAGAGTTCAGTCAGCTAAGTGAGTGGGAGGAATGTTGTGTGATATTTCAGAAGGTAGTTGTTCTGTGTGTGTGCATTCAAACAGGACTGACTAAGGTCCTGGATCTTGAGAACTGAAGAGAAATTATGCTTTTTTGGGGAGTCTCTGTGACTCCAAATTTCTGTTTTGAAGCTGGTAAGTAGCCTACTGTAGCTTTCTAGTAAGATGTTAGAGACCATAAGTGAGGTAGGAGCTCAGATACGAGCTAGCTTTTTATTTTGTTATAACTGGTTTGTTTCCCCACCTTTGTAAATCGAGTGCTGGTTTGGAAACTTTCAGCTGTGTTGGTGTTTATCCTGGACCTGTCTATTTTGAGAGCCCTGTTGCGACATGCTCTACTGTATGTGCTATATTGCATGTTTGGAAAATATAGTACTTACAGTATTTTAAAAAAACTGTAAATCATTATTAGACAGCACAATGATTAATTCAGTTAATTTTAAAGTAAGTTTGTATAGTAATCAGTGATTTTATATTTGGCATGACATGGTAAAATGAGAGTAATGTAAGAAATAGACAAGCCATAGTATAATGGTAAAAAAAAGCATAACTGCTGCATCAATGACAAAGTAAATACATTGTTTCTGCTCTGTGAAACAAGAACTGAAAACTGTTTTACAAAAGATACAAAGGTATATGATGGTAAGCAGAGTTTTAATAACTGCATTCAAATGATCAGAATTTTAAAATCTCATAATTATATATATGTGAATCCTTTATGTTCTGTATGTTTATATATCAGTTATTAATATATGAATTCAGAAATGTTTGACTGGGCTACTCTCTTTGTTTAAATTGATATCTAACCCCAAATTCCAGTTAAATCAAGTTACACTGGTCGCTGTCATATTCAACCGAGCTACTGTAGGTTACTTAATCAGATACTACAGCTTACTTTGCGAAGTAAGTGGTCAAGATCTCTGACTAACTGCTTGGAAGCAAACAAGAGTGATGGGCCAAATCACTTGTAATATTTGCAATCACTCAGCACTTTTTTTGGTCTTGCTGCAAGCTTTACATATGCATTTCTTCAATTTTCCTTATGTGGCTCAACCACAGAAAAACAGCTTTAGACTGTAGTGTATGCTTAGGGAAATGCCAGGTCTAGTCAATACTCTACATTAGGATTTTTGCTCATCCATGCTAAGAATGAATGTGATATTCAGTCAAGAACTTTCCATTTACATTTTTTTGTAAACAGTCAATTAAATACAGTCCAACTACTATAAATTAATTAACACAGTTTTGAGTATCCCCATAGATTTTTCTGTATACCATTTTTCATCGCATGACTCCCAGACTGATTATCAGTCAAGAAGCATCCATGACATGCAATGCATGCTGGCACAAGCTCTTTTTACAAGAAGAGAGAGCAATCATATGGTCTCGTTCTTTCTCAGCCTCTTTTATTTAGTAGACATACCTGCAAGGTCTTGTACATGCCACATGATATGATCTACATGGGCATTATCTTGATAATGGTAGGAATGATATCAAATTCATTAAAACAATATATATTTTGGAACTATTGTAAAAATAACAGTAAAGAAACTATACTTTGTTATAGGTAAAAAAAATGTATGAGGGATTTTATTAGGTTGAATCATGACTTCTGTTCTCTTAACCTTATTTTTCCCCATAAGGTCTTCAGTTTACCAACTGTGAATCTTGTCACGCTCTCACATAACCAGTCACATAATTCTGATACATGCCAGTGCATTCCCATGACCTCAGTCAATCAGACACCAGCCCCATCCAATTCCCGAAAACGACAACACACAATCTAATCATCCTATCAAGTCTTTCGCCTCTCACCGCGCCTTCTATTTAAACCTCTTCAACCCTCACTTCACCACTTGGTATTAAACAGTCTACTGTTTTCCTAGGCTCTTTACCCTCGAAACCTTTTTTGTGAACCCTCTCTTCAGCCTCCTGGATTTCGACACTGCCTGCCTTCCCGACTCCGACTTCGTCTCACCCTATTGGATTAGTTCGCTACCTGACCTGCATAGGGTTCTTCATACCATTTGTGACAAATCTACCTACCGAGAGGGTTTTCAGGAATGGGAAGGGATTACTGTATAGACAATATGAATTTTCTATATCTTTGATCTTTATATGTTAGATGTGTGGTGGCTATCAAACATTCATCCCCTCCAGACTTTTTCCACATTGTTATATTATGGATCGTGTATTTAATTTAATTCTGCGATTGATCATCACAAATCTTTATGATGTCAAAGTGAAAAGAAACTTCTACAGATCTTCCTAAATTACAAAGCAGAAAATAACTGATTACACAAGTATTCATCTGTCTTGAGGCACTTGGTAGAGGCACCTATGGCAGAAGATCCTACTGTCACAAGTCTTCTAGGATAAGACTCTATCACCTTTGCACATCTGGACTCTGACATTTTTTCAAAATTGCTCAAGCTCTCTTAAATTGGATGGGGACCATTGGTGAACAGCAAATCCTGCCCCAGATTCTTGATTGGATTGAGGTCTGGACTTTGACTGGGCCAATCCATAACACTGACATTTGGTTTTTAAGCCATTCCAGTGTGACTTTGTCTGTATGTTTGGAGACCTCGAAGATTAATCATCTTCCCAAGTCCAAT
Organism: Atractosteus spatula; assembly: GCF_055471065.1. Lineage (NCBI taxonomy): Eukaryota > Metazoa > Chordata > Actinopteri > Semionotiformes > Lepisosteidae > Atractosteus > Atractosteus spatula. The sequence continues at coordinate 55,600,886 of NC_142706.1, forward strand.
GTCTCTTGCAGATTGCAGCAGTTTTCCTCAGGGATTTCTCTGCATTTTGCTGCATACATTTTGCCTTTTATCTTTAGAAGTTTTTCAGGCCCTAGCTCATCAAAGCATCATGCCATTAACCCAGAAATCCTATCCCAGATTTACTTTGAATGTTCCTTTTGTCTTCATGATGTTTTTTGCTGGGAGAAGTACAAATGAACTGTGGGACTTCTAGAGATACAGGTAGGTGTGTTTAACTTTAACTGCTGTTCAGCACCTTAATTGCACACAGATGGATTCCAGTGGAGTCCAATTAATTGTGACTGCAGAACCTGCAAGACTACAGAAGCCACAATAAAATAATTGTATATTGATCCAATGTACATTAATATATTGTCATACATGCAATAATATTGCCCCATGGAAAGTTTCATTAACCAAAAAACACTCCCTTTTGTGCAAATTAGTAATATTTTCTATACATCAAATATAATTCCCTGTTTATGAGCATTCCTGGGTTAAACATAGGTCATTTTCACAATTTCTGTCAAAGGTAGAAAAGTTACAGCTTTACAAACTTATTGTTAATGTGAAGAAAAATGTGTAGATAGGTTGTTGCCTAATCTATTCAATTTCATTCCAATGACTGATGAACACAATATATTTACAATATAATGTCCAGTCCTGCTGCAGCAGTGAGAGGGAGTCTGTCGAGTCCACAGGCTGGCTGAGACAGCGACAGGAAGAGAGGAGTGAAGCGCATCACCAGCGCCCGTGAGAACACACTAGCGAGCTTTTGCTTTCTTGTAAAGTGGGGAGTCCGCATGGTAATGCAGCTACCCACCTTAACTACAATATATTTATGATGACTACTATAAGTCTTATACCTTCTGTTGGTTTAGAGTAGTTCTATATTTAAGCATAATAGCACAAAAAGGTTTCAGACTATGCTTATATCACATTCATTCAAATTTCGATTTACACAGTAAAAAGCCAGAGAAATATTATGTGAAGGGAGAAGAAACTGACAGAATTGCTGTGTTAGTTTGCACAGACATGAATGTAACGAAATATGGGAATGCAACCCAAAAACAATTCAAGTATGTCAAATTGCTGCAATAGCCAACAAAGTAATGCCTTTATAAAGTGAATCCTGTTGGTGGCGAAGTAAGCAGTATCTCATGTAAATTTGTCTGTTCTTAATGTAGTATCTTTTTTTCAGGTTTATTTACTGTAAGTGTGAATTATTTTAATATGTAACAAACAAAGATCCTCACAGAATTTTAAATCATGCGTATACTGTAAAGAACGAGTAAATGTGCAGAGAATGTATATTAATTTGAAAACTGGTAATTTTATTGTATTAATTATTCAGGTGGGTAGCTGCGTCAGCATGCGTAGGCTGCAAAGGAACAAGTAATGAGTTTATTCCATGCTGAAAAGAGAAGAATGAAAACACAACATTTCGGCCTTGGAGCCTTCTTGATTAATTCCCACATGATAGCAGATACTACAAATATCAGAATCTCCTAAAAGCAAAGTATATATCTAAAGACAATGAGCTACAGTATTAGAATAACTTATTTCTGGGTCGATTTGTATGATAAAACACCTCTCATGCAATTTAACTCCAAACAGCTTTTTGCCAACTGCTGGCAATGTTTTGAGTGAAAGGTTTTTGTGAAAAGTAAAAAATAGACTATTTTCCCACAGAGATCAAATACTTTTTTTACAGTTGAGCAAATTAGATATGATTCCTCTTGTATTTTAGACAAATGTATAACAGTATAACAGTTGATATGAAGACAATACAGCTCACATGAGAATAACATAGTTGACAACAGTAGTTTATTTCTAATTAATATAATTGAATTATAAAATATTAAAAACCTTTGAGAAAACACAACTTTTCATATTTGAGGCGATATGTAATGTATACAGTAGGTTATTTAATCAGTAAGAACAAATAATTCTATAATAACATGTGGCTCTGGAACAAAACTGAGTAGAAGGCTGATTGCTTCAGCTTTCCCCAGTCACATTCCAGCACTTGTTATACTGGCTAAAGATCAGAGAAGACTACTGTACATAAAGAGATGTGAGCTACTGTAAGTGTTGATGATTCTGTTTTTTTGAGAACTGGGAGACTTGAGGGCATTTCTGCTGTCATTTTATCTGCTGTGTCCTTGTCAATGTAAAACAGCTTTGACATATTTTTAGGGCTTGCAAAATGAAATATGAAATAAAAATATTTTAATGATCCACAAACTAGAAATGGCTATAGTCTATGGCTATAGTTAACACCTTACTGAAATTAGCCAGATAGTTTTCATGAAAATATAGGATCAGCAAATTGGCATTATTCTATTTTATCCACGTTTTGCTGTTTTCATTCATTTCAGTGTATGCTGAATAATATATAATATTACTTAAAGCTTATAACTAATGTACAGTTGTTCCCCACTAGCTGTACTCGCCCAGTGCCACCATAACAGATTGTCAAGAAAACTACTGTATGCCAAAGTATTTCTCATTTTTAAAACTATCAAAAATACTCCATAGAACAAATCTACTGTTGATGACCCTGTCTATCCATTGCCTGCAAAAATGACACCTCCCATAAATCAGCGGTTCTACTTATTAGGGTCCTGTAAGTCCCACCAAGCCTTGGAAGTTTATGACTACTTACAGTACTTACAGTACCTTATGTTTGTTCAATAGGAAAGACTGGGCTTTAAGAAGCTGCTTATAAGACTGACAGGAATGTTTGTCTACACATTTTCATCTTACAGAGTCACACCAATGACTCTGCAAAGAAACAAAGAATTTAACTCAACATACAGTATGTTCACTAAGGAATTGTACAACACACTAGCAAAACCTCATTTAGAATTGTATGTACAATTTTTATTACCATACAAAAAGGATTTGCTGCTCTGAAACCAGATGGTCTTCTTTGACAGACTAAAAGAGTTCATTTCTTGAAAAGATGACATTACAAGGGGACCTGATTCTAGTATTCCAAATCCTCAAAGGCATTGTCAGAGTGACACAACAAAACATGAACCAGAGGACATAAGTGGAAACTACAGGGAACAGAAGGTACTGTATTTTTACACAAAACAGTGGGAGTGAAAACTCCAGCCATGTTGTTGAAAGTGATACCCTGGCTTTTTTCAACATACCATACTACTGTATATGTTGAAAGGAGATCCTTGGATCAATTATCTTATTACAACCAAGTGAGCTAAATGGCCCTAATGCCCTCCTCTCATTTGTATACATTCTTATATACTGTACATTCTTAAGAACAGGATTTACTTGTGAGCTTTACTGTTTAATGACTTTAATGAGTCTGAATTATTGTGTTGCAATTGTTAGTGTGTAATAAAAAGAATAATCTGTGCTTTGACATGCTCTCATTAACCAAGCAAAGCTCTTTGAAGGTATGAAATATTTGCTAAGCGTACAGTGAAAAATATTCTTCGCTACTAAAGGGTAATAAAGATTAGAGTTCTTTAGCCCTGATCCTTGTTGACCCCCATTCCAGCAGGCTTTACAGGTAACCATTAAATCTGTTTTTTCGAGACTTGTAACAAATGTCCAAAACATTTAAATAACAGGTGATGTGGAGTGACCAATAAGTATAACTGCGTTGGTGCTCGGAGTTCTTTGTTCTAGATTTTTTGCCAAGTCAGATTTCTGCCTGCAATACTTATTATTTAACCATATAGACATTTTATATGTTTTATATGTTATAAGGTTAGGAGCTTAACCTAGCAGATGCTGGCATCTTTGCAGGGCTGTATTTCTTACAATAAAGTTTAAATTTTAAAAGTAACATCTGCACTATATTCTAACAGTATCCTAAAGCCAACCAGGTTTCATTATCAGAAACATTGTATCTTTAGAATAAGAAGCTCATTTTATTCAATGTTTCTAATGTTTATATACTGTATGTATTACAGACATTTAACTTTCAAATGTAATATATGAAAGTATATTCTATAGAATATATGAACTTTTATGTATTGTTCTATATTTATATTTTTTAGAGTCAGTTTTATACAGAAACATTATAAAGAATCCCTACATAATGTTGTGTATAAAATAAGCATTTTCAGCACTTTAGTTTAATGAGATGCTTTGATTAATATAAATTCCAATGTCTGCCCTAATACTCAATACGATAATGGTAAACTCAGCACTGCCTTATGTTCAATCAATTAAAAGATCAATTCATATATTTAGCCAGGAAAATCCTTTGAGAAACTATTCATGGTATCATCCGTCTTTCTAAACTCAATTTAAAAAAATGTTAATTTTATAATAAACTGTTTGGACAAATGGAGTTACAAAGCCTAAACTATTAAATATCTTTTATAAAATATCTTTAGAAGAATTTAAATGTCACCATGTTTGAATGCAACTTCTTTATATTAAGAGTAACTCAACTTTAATATACCAGAAATCAGCTTTGTTGAGATAATCCATATCAGGATAGGCAGCTGATGATGCTGTCCAGATCAAATACATTCATTTACTGTATCTAGGGATTTTTTAACCACTGTGGCAACATCAGTGGAAACTGCGATAAGAAGCACTAAGCAAATCAGCAGAATGATTGTAGAATGCTATTAGCAGTACTGTATACTTGAGAACCATTCAGTTGAACATCATAATCACTGAGTTTGGTGGACAATGCAGTATCTGAAGTGATGACAAAAATCATGAGTGTTTTAATTGCAGATGAATTCTATTTTGCATTCTGTAGACTTGAAAGTAAACCAGCTTTTGGAGATTTCATGGCAAACATAGAAGCCATTTGTTGGGGTTATGAAAGCATACTGATATAATAAGCATGCCATAAACATAAAATACATTTGACAGTCTTAACTGAAGCAAAATTCCAATCATGAAAGTGACATAATTTTTGTTGGAGGTGCACTGACATTTAATTGAACAGACATGATATATGTAAATTCATTATATTAATTAGTATGAGGAAGCTTGATCAACAAGGGGTCTAGTGTGAAAGTCACAGCCTAGCTCTATGTGTGGCCACTGAATGAAGTAATACGTCTGTGATACCTGTTTTACACTAGGCAATAGATACTTAGTCTGGCTTTAACTTATGTCCAGTTTAAAAACTGCTGGAAGTGAACATCCCAGATTGAAAGGAACAGTGCTCTGAGGTAGTGCAGCCTCCAACACCAATGACATCTAAGTGCTTCTCTCTTGAAAAGATGACAATTAAGGCGTATTGGTTACTTTCTCCCTTTTTCATTCTTGATTTTCTTCATGCTTAACATTCAACAGGTTAAATTACTTCCTCACCTGTGCCCAATAAACTCTCACTAATGTTGTTGTGCATGCATAAAAATAATACATTTCTCTTGATACTGGTATCAGACATTCCAGAAATTTTTAAAAGTTACAATGTCATTATTTACATTGCTCAACAGCTAGGAAAAACACTAGAACTACTAGAATGAAACAAATATGTTATGTAAGAAACGTCTATTTTAACAGCCTGTATTATAGCCATAATAAATTAGACAATGGATTTTGACTTTTGGAAACATGCCATTAACATTTGTTTTGCCTTTTTTTTACTACCTTCTCTTTTTGTTTCATTAAGTGAATAAATTGGCAGTTTTGCAAGTTAGCTTTGGAATTGATACTAAGATTTCCTTCCCGTCTTATGAATAGCCACATTATTATATCAAATATACTGTATCAACTTTAAGAATAGGTCCAAATTGGGGGTGACATGATGGCACAGTGGTTAGCATTGCTGCCTCGCAGCACTGGGGTCCTGGTTCTACAGTATGTAGAGCTTGTATTTTCTCTCTGCGTTCACATGAGTTTCCTCCAGGTGCTTCGGTTTTCTCCCACAGTCCAAAGATGCACTGGTAGTTTTATTGGCTTCTGGGAAAAGTGGCCCTGGTGTGACTCTGTGGATGTGTCTGGGTGTGGCCTCAGATCGACTGCTGTCCCATCCAGGGTGTATCCTGCCATGCACCCACTGCTTGCCTGGATAGGTTCACTGGGCATTTTGTGGACATCTGGGTCGGAAGGGTTTAGCAGTTTGAAATTGAAAATATTATATCATACTCTTATGGTCAATTACAATATTTGTTTTGAATGTATTGGTATTTCTTCAGAAAACATCTTACTCATCCACGTTTAATGTTTATACTGTACCTCAATGCTAGAAACATAAGGAATAAAATACCTCAACATGAGCCTGCTGCTTAAACTGGGAATTACTGTATAACATTATAGGAGTAACTGAAACATGTTTAGGTGGGGGTGACAGAGATGAATAGGACAGAAAAGGTGCTGGTGTGTGGCTTCTGTACATATAAAAAATAACCAGCAAGCTAGAAAACTGAAGTACGTTACTGTACGATAAGATCATGCAGGTATGTAATACAGCTGAAGTTATATTGGTAAGAGATCTCATCTTTCCAAACATAAATTGGGAAATGGTGAAAAGGAATGCAGAAGCTGAAATTAAGATGGTTAAAATGGTTAATCATTACTTCTTAACACAGTTTGTAAAAGCACCAGCTAGGCAAGATGCTCTTATTGAGTTAATCTTTTCAAACTACATACTGTACAATTAAGTTTGTAGATGTGATAAACCCCTAGGTGATTATGATCATACTATGGTATCTTTTGAAGTATACTTTAAAACTCAACAAGAATAGTCTAAAATTAGAGTTAATAATTATAGAAAAACAGATTATAAAAAAATAGTAGATAAGGGAGCACTCCACACAGTTCATATAAGTGTCCATGATTCAGACATAGAAAAAGAGTACTGTACTGTATATACTTTAGAACTACAGGAGCAGCTGACAAAATATATTAGAACTGTCAAGATGTAGACGAAAAATAAAGTAAAAAATACAGCAAAGTGCTTTTTTGCTACTTCAACAGCAAAGTAACAGTAAAAGTAGAAGTAAATAGTCTACAATATAATAGGGGACTAATAATAGATAATGATGAAGACATGAAATATACTTAAAATGAATATTTCACTCAGGTGTTCAAAATAGACAACATCTTAATACTGTACATATTGTACACCACATTACAGATCAAGCTCCAAGGACGCAGGGTCACAATTCAAAACCTAGGAGGAATCCGTTTAGTACATTTAGGATGTACAAAAAAGACTTGTTTACTTAAATAGTGGTGGGTACAGTATCTGAAACAGGCTTCCAAGACAGGTGGATGAGGCCCAAACTCTGGGTACTTTCAAAAAACATCTGGAAGAAATTTGATTCACTTAGCTACACTTACCAACCGATCAAGATGGGCTGAATGTTCCCCTCTCATTTGCAGTCCTTTCTTATGTTCTTATGTTTTTATTTTTGTAAGAGAATTAGGACAGTATGTGTCAGGAAAGAATGTTGCATGTGTGGAAATTGCAGATATTGCAGACCATTTGTCATCTACACTGTTCACAGAAGCTAAAAAAGGAAAAGTTTGTGTCTTATTAATGGCAGACTAGGGCAAGATGAAAAGTTCCAGGGATCACTCCGTGCACAGCAATCTAAAAGTAATTAACTAAAGACCATCCAACCATTGCAGTGCTCAGGCAGTTGTGGGCATGTTCTTGCTGAATCTTGATATTAGTTGGATATTGCATCCCTGGCTCAAGCAGAACATATCTGGATTATGGACCTCAACCTGTGTTAGCAAGTACCGTTTGTAGCTGAGTTATTCATGAGCCACCCCTACTGTGTTTTTAATGTTATGTTTTTTTCTATAATTTAAAAAAATAAATAAAACCAGACACATGCTTTAAAAAGTCCTAAAAGGAAACTGTATTTGCTTGACTGAACAAGTGTTAGTAAATCACAGATTGTCAAAAAGAGATTTAGACTGACTTTATTCAAGAATGAAAGTGGAATGTACTGTATTTCATGTTGACAGTTTGTCTGAAACATATAAAACACTTGAAAATCAAGACACCTTTGATTAAAATAATGTGCCGCATTAAATAGCTAAAGCATGTATGCTCCATTTATCCAAAAATAGAGCTATTAATACAGAAACTAATCATCACAATATTATGATATCTTCTTGTACTGTAGCTATAGTAGGCTCATAAAAACAAAACCATTTTTAAATTGATTTCTGTTCTTGTATAATAGTTTATATTACTACAGTACTTCATTAGAGACTACCCTTGGAAAAAGTCGGATACTTCAATAATCGTCTCATACATACAACATTGGCATACTTCATGGCAACAAATGGTAATAGCTGAGTATTATCACAAAATATAACATTTATGCAGCAATGATTGTGAATGAATCTGTCTAAATTGTTCATTTTAGAACATTCCATCTGATGAAAACATAAATATGACACACCATACTGCACAGTACATGCCAAACTCGCTGTAATTTTAAAGCGTTTTACTGGCAAAACATTTGTAGCGTTTTGCTCGACCCTGCGTGATTTCAAATGGATAGCCCTTTAGGGGTTTACCGTATTGTAGTACTAAGGAATTACAACAACAGCAGAAGTCTGTCTTACATAATGATAGAGACGGACGGCTCTGCTGCTTTGAAGTGCTGCTGAGGCAGTCATTAATTTAATCGCCTTGGAGCTACTGCGCATGTAGCAGGTGCACGCAGCCTCCATCTTGGGCATTTTGATGTAGATGGAAAGGGTAGGGATAAATGTATAATATTTAAAATAGTTTGAGCTACACATAGAGGACAGAATGAAGAAATGAAAACAGTCCGAAAAAAATATGATTAAGAGGTTTGTGTAAATTGTAGACAGTCTTAACTGAAGAAAACTGCATTTTTAAGTGATGGCTTTCTACTGTTTGCACAATCAGCTGTGTTGTAGCGTTTACTTTTAATTTTACAAGGTACCAAAAACGGTTACTGGGGAAAAAATAAAAACTTGGATGGTAAGTGTACTATATAATTTCAGTAACTGTAAATATGTCGTTATTACTGTGTTTGAACTATGCGCAACAGACGCCATTCAAGTCAGTATTGATGTTTTTTTTTCCCTCTTGACGTTTTCTGCATTCCCGCATTCTTTTTACGCAGCACGGTGCAGAAGATGCTTTTATGTCGGCGCGATCTTTACAGCTATTTTTGGTTTGTGGGTGAAGAGAGTAACTTTATGTTGTATTTCTAAAAATCTGTGACAAACGTGTATCATCTCAATTGATTTATCACAATTCCAGTATATTCAATAATTTTGTTCATGGTTTTTCGTTTTGTCTGGAAGCGTGAGTACAAGAAGTAAATAATCTTTGATTTACAACAAAAAATCATTTTTTGTTACCTTTACACCCCAGCTGTTATCGCTAAATTTATTGCAGAAGTTTAAGGTGAAACAGGTTGAGGTGACAATGGAATTACAGTTTGGATTGGTTTGCAACGATAATGCAAGTAACACTGAATATAGGCTTATTGCATTTTATTATTTATATTACACATTCACAGAGCTAGTTTAGGCAAAGAAGTATTTGTTCAGTTTCCCTGGTAGCATTTTGTACAGTAAAGGGGTTGAGGAGTACATGGAGAATGTGTTAGTCTAATGGGATGTTGTGAAATGATCGATTTTGACAATCTCCAGTGTGCTCACTGCAGGCCTTAATGAATCATATGTATCCTATTTGAAATATGCTGCATGCTCATTATTTGTGTGCAATGCTATGCAGATATTTTTTATCATTCTGCTCTTTCCACTCTCGTGTTTTTTCCTTTTTTGTGTAAAAACAATGCAGTGGTGATCTTCTAAACATTTAGCCACTTAGATTTATGCCAACAGTTAATCCTGATAAATGTGTATTTTTACTGTTACCTTTATGAGTGTGAGAGCAGAACAAATAGTTTTGATGACAAAGAACACCTGACAAGTCAATTAAATGTGGTTAGAAAATTTGATAAATTAGCCACGACACTTCATGTTTGCTAATCATGTATAGTTTACCTAAGGTAACTTAAGTTTTTGAAGATTCTGATCAGTGTGAACTAAAGATTGATAAATGACCATCTTGGTTTCTTTCTGCCCAAACTAAACTCTTAGTATTGAAGTTAAATTAGAAAACACTAGTGGGGCTTTGATTAATATGTAGATGCTTATTACATACATCCATTGTGAACCTTATGTCTAGAATCTCTAAGACTTTTCACAGCTGTGTAAATATAATCATAATAAGACTTTGGTTGTCCAATGTATCAAGGCTACCATAGCAGTTTCCTAGTCTTCCGACCTCCAGGTGTACTGTTAGTTCATCCTGCAAACCTGATTCCATCTTCTTGCCATTTTATAGATTGTTTTGGGGATCCAGAAGCAATCCTTTTTGCTTGTCTGTTGAACTTCTTGTTTAGAAATATGCATGTGTGCATATAAATATACTGAACATTCGTAATTGACAAAATCAATATTACACTCCTGACATTCTAATTTTAATACAGCTAAGGATGGAAGATTCAACATAACCGTGGATTTGTATGAACGTTTTACTACAGTATGTATCTGAACAGAATTTTCTTCCATTTTATTAATTGTTTGTTTTTGAACATTATTTGTGTAACCAAAAATACTCAATACCTTTTCTTTGTTACATTTCTGAAGATTTGTGGCAACTAATATTTTCCACAGCAAATCAAAACTTTGCCTTTTTGTTGTTTTTTTACATTAACTTAAAAAGTGGACTTAAAATTTGCAAGCCATTCCATATATTATTTAAAAAAATACAATCATTTTTTCATATCTAATGTTCCACAAGCATTCCAGTAATGGATGCTATATGATTCAGTGTACAAATTAATTTAATGGAGTTAAATAATTAAGGGTGTTTCCAGTGATTTCGTTCCTAATTTGCACTGGGACAAAATCAGCTTAGCTGTACAGGGATGACTGAACCACATCTCCATGCAACTCCTTACTTTTAGACATTCTTCTTGGATGAATTAAGGTATCAATGTGTATAAAAGTACTGTGTTACAACACCTTTTCAGTCCTGCCCCAAAACAGTAAATCTTAAAATTCAAATATTTGCAGTGTTGAAGCTTAAAATAATAAATAAGTATACATTCTTTTTGGTCATTACCCTGCAAAAAAAGAAAATGGCACTTGTCACACAGAGGCTTTATTCATTTCCTTTGTCTTGACCACTACTTCGTTTTCAACAATGAAACAAGAACTAAGTTTCACAATGCAGGCAGTAAGAAATGATACTAGGAGGAATTTTTTGCATAGAGGCTTGACTGTTCAGAGTAATTTTCTAACCACATTGTTGTTTGTTTCCTGGTATCCTGAATTATATAGTTTTAATTAGGTTAAACTACAAACAACCAAATCTACATGATGTTTAAAGTAACATCCGCACATTTTTACCTACTCATTTTTTTCCTCATACTTTAATTTTCTTGAATGTCAAAATGAAAAAGTAATTACTGTCAAATTAGTCTTTTGGCTTGTGTTAGATTTGCTGCAGGAAAAAGCACAAGACTATTATTTTCTTGGTTGACATTCTGCATGTTGATTTCTATGTAAAGATTTGCAGTGAAAGTTTTGTTTCACAGAAACCACATAAAACCTCTTGCATAACTATAGTTACAATTGTCAACGCCTTTTTGTTCCAGCCTTTTTTGGTGAGCTTGGTGCTTTCCAGAATGAAAGTGATAAAGCTGACCTTTCTGATCCTTATCTTCGCCATTTGGATGGAAGAAGGTTTTACAAAGGAAAAGTCATCCAAGAAAGGAAAAGGAAAAAGGAAACAACATCTCTGCCCCTCGTATGTGTTTTCTTGATTACTTTTGGATTTTGTTGGATACAAAATAAGTTTGATTTATAGGTTGTAATGTGTATGTATCCGCTGTCCTAAAACATTTGTCCTGCCTATTGGCCTTGTTAGCAGCTTGAAGGATGCAGCCTCTGCTGAACATCTTACCTAGGTTTTTTACTGGTTTCTTAATGCATTGAGGGAATCAGAAAATGTCCACCTTTCTTAGATGTCAAGAATCTGGATTTCAATGGCTTGAAACTCACTCCAGCCAATGTCATCAACGTCTTTAGCCCCTGCAGAATTCGTCTGCTCACAGTGATTATTCAGATCACCCATTTAGCCAATAAATTGTGGCCGATGCATATTTAATTTGGGTAACCTCATTTCTTCTGCATTCCACCTCTACCAACTTATGTATCATTTGTTGTCATGGTAAACAGAATCACCCAAGTGATCCAGCCCATGCTGATTCCCACTTCCTGTCATTTCCTTTCGTTTGAGTTAGATGAGATGGAGGTCCACAACCAGAGAATGGTAGAAAATATTTAGCTGATCTTAGCCTTTTTGTTAACAACACCATTTTTCTTTATAAATTCACTGTAATTTGTGATGTTTTTAGTTATGTTATATATACTGTATTTTACTAAATGCACAATCTAATTTGAATATACACAAGGAAAAATAATTTCAAATTAGGGAATTTCAAAAACATTTTTATGGTGAAATGCAATGCATAAAAATGCAAGGAAAACCTCTGAGTAATACTGTACAGTATTTGTGATCTTGTATTACATTCCTCCAGAGTTCAGATCTCCTAAAGGGGCTCCACCTTTTATTAATAAGCCTTCTTTTTTTGTTAATTGGCAAATGCTTTTTGTACAATTCTTATTTATGATTATTACTTTCGGGTAATTGTTTTACACCCTATGGTCTTACAATGCAATCTACTTTTTTAACCTAACTTGACCCTGAAGACAGGGTCCAACATTTGGTACTGTATGTCTGCTTTCATAGATAGATAGATAGATAGATACTTTATTGATCCCGTGAGGGAAATTGCAGTGCAACAGCAGCTTAACACACACAACACAGCCACAATGTAACGAATTATATAATAATAGTACAATACATACAATACAATACAAGAGTTACTCACAGTCCAGACGCACAAGAACAAACTAGAACAGAACAGTACACAGAAAATCATATCACACTCATATCACACATATGGATATAAATATAGATGTAACTGTAGATATAAATATAAATGTATTGCACAGGTCCCTGGCATATATTGCACAGAAAGTGGTTGTAAACGGGAAAAAGAAAAAGAAAAAGAAGAAGAAGAGAACAGATGTAGCAGTAGATGTGTAGATGCGTTTAATCCAGATACAGGTCACTGTCGATGTTGCCTCTGCCAAGACGCAAGGTGGATGCATCAGTGACTGCATCAGTCATCAGTGACTGCATTGCATCAACATCTCATTGGAATAATCACAGTTTGACTATGTCCTTGGAAATTCTGGTCATCCCCCTCCCATCCTTTAATCAGATCACATTTATGCTCAACCAGAAGGCAAAGATTGTCTTTGAAGCACACATTTCAGGTTAACGTTGTTGATGCTCAGAAAAATATTAATTTTAAATTAATCAGAGAAAAGCACATTATTAGTTTGTTGAATCTGATTCCAGAGCAAATCCATGGTGTTGGTTGCACCATTGATTTCAAACTAGCCTCGAAGCAAGTTTTTGTCATTTAACAGGTTGACTAGCGTTGCTGTTTGTTAAATACATATACTGTACCTCAGTGGTCCCTGTTGCATTTTCTAAGGTTGTCAGCAGTTACTATTTGCAACATTTAATGTTTTTTTTTCAACATACTGTACAAAACTGAGGAGCATGATTGTACTGTAGGTGTTCTAGGATTTGATTTCCCACAGCTGTAAACTATTTAAGGATGGAGTGTAGATTTAATTTTATCAGTCTCAGAATTCTAGATGGAGGTTTATTAGTTTCAGACTTCCATTTCAACCCTTCAATGTTTCCATGTTCTTTTAATAATATTTCAAACTTCCACAGACAGTTATCATCAGAGGATCTTGCCCGGGTACCTGCAAACTCCACAAGTAACATCTTGAACAGATTGCTGGTCAGTTATGATCCCAGAATTCGACCAAATTTCAAAGGTCAGTTTATTGTTTTTTTTTCCAAAATGTTTGTTTTTTAAAATGTATTGCTTGTTCTTGCGGCAGTCATTAAATATTAGAGTATTTCAGTGCTAAGAACTAAATTTTACTGTCAATTTTGACAGGTTTGTGTAATAAAGCAATTTGCTCTGATAAATGTCCTTAGTTTTTCAAAGATACTAGTTTTTTTAATTTTAATATAATCAGAATATTCCTTAATTTGTGGTTTGTAAAACAGTGTATTATTTTTAGTGAAATCTTTGGCCCACTGATTGAATCTTACTGGAGAAAGACTCACTTTCAGTGAAACATTTGTACATTCAAAACATAACCTTAATGAAGATCTGGATGCTTTGACAATGCTAATTTTCAAACGTAAACATTCCCACAGTAGTTTGAATGTGTTGGACTGATTATCTTAATTATCTGTATTTCCATTAAAACAATAAAAGCTATATAAACTCATTACCAGATGACCAGTACAGTTCCCTCCTAAATAACTGGGACAGTGAAGTTTAAATTGTGATGTTATAAATGAGCACTAATAATAATTTGTTATGGAAAACAACATAACAGATAAGTAGAACAAGTATTTTATTTTCAATGAAGTTAATTCAGTTCTTCATATAAATGTTTTGAACCTCTATTTTGAAGGAACAGAAGTATTAGGAAGATCGCCAAAACATGTAGTAAGTGTAAGAAGGTGTACAGTATATCAGAAGAAAAAAATGACTGTCCAAGTCAGTCTGCAGATTTGAATACAATTATATGTGTATTTTACATGCTGAAGAAAACAACTGGACACCAAGAATAGATAAGGGCTTATGGTAGCTGCAGCAAACAAAGCATCTCAAATAATTACACAAAAGAGTTTGGTGAGATCAGTGAGTCACAGACTTCATTATTGCCTCAGAGGGGTCACATCCTGACTTTTGCAAAACACAAAGTATGTTTTTATTGTAATATGATCACATGTATGCATCAAATCAGCCAAAATAAAATTTGTATTGTTTATCGTTCATATTAATCTCATGATCACACATACAAATTAATTAACTATAAAGAAAAAATAACAGGTTTGCTTTGGTGTCCCGATATTTCTGGAGGTTAGTAGTTGAAATAGTTGTTCATAAGCAAGTAGTAAAATATTTTTTTTGTTGTACTGATTAAGCTTTGCTATATGCAGATTGTATTTGTGAAAACACAAGAAACCCAAACCAAAATAAAAACATTCCATACAAGAATTCTTTGCACAAAGACAAAGTTTACAGGACAATTGATATGCCGGCTTTTTTACTTCAATGGGAATTAAAATGACAGTGTTGTAAACATTAAGTAATTCATAGTATTTTTTAAAATCACATAGTTTTCAGATTTAACATGATATTGTCTTCTGTGGTGTTGGGATAGTTTTCAGAGAAATTCACCTTTGCTTATTTATTTTTAGTATAATAAATGAGTAATTCAGCAGGAGACTGTAAATAATGAAACTGCTTAACCAAGAATAATAATTTAATGGACTTCTAATTTTGTCTGTATTGTAATACCTTATATTCCCATGTATTATTTAAATGAAGAAAAGGAATATATTAGATCTTGTAATTCACGTCAATCAATATTGACTCCAAATGAATTATGAGCTTATTTTGAGCAAAATTTGAAACACTTATATGAAAAACTTGATTATTGCAATATTGTTGCCCCTTTTTATTTTAGCTGTTCAAGGGTTTGCTTATTCATGCATGCAAAGCTGAGTTCTCAGAATACATAAACTTGTATTTTGTTTCTTGCCATTTTATAGGTATTCCAGTAGATGACAAAGTTAACATTTTCATCAACAGCTTTGGTTCAATTCAAGAAACAACTATGGTAAGAACAAGTGGTTTAACTTTAAATAATTTAAAATTTGGTATGCGTTTATATGTAAACAGTGTGTAAATGGGGCAGTTGATGAGGACAGTTTTCTCAGTTCTCCACACTTCATCAATTCCAGGTACTGAACAGGTACTGTTATCAGCTGTTTAATTTTAATGTAAAGTTTTCCTGAATTGAAAAGAACTAAGTTATTAAGCCCTCTCCAGTATTTTCTATTCCTAAACAATTTACCTATTTTTAGTTATATTTCTCTTGTTAATCAAAAAAATATTTCTGAATATATTTAACAATTGAATTATTTTAGTTGGATTATCTAATTATCTGATTATAATCAGTTTTCCCTACTGCTGGTAGTTTTCTGCACCAAAACTATAAGTTGGGAGGCACAGAGTTTCAGAGGATGGAAAAGATGGACTGCTCTATTGTATTCATTGTGGTGGGGTAGTCATCTTTAAATTTAGCTAAAAAATATTTTTTCTTATTGGAAATACTAAAGTGGTTTCTGTACAGGTCCAGTTTGTCATTGGAAGAAACAGAATAATGGTGATCTCCTTGTCTTGACTTTTAATAGTTAAGATAACATATGTCAGCAGATAATTGTTTAGTCTTGTTTACAAAACCAGTTTTAGGAACATATTATTTAGGCACATGATTAACAGTAGTACTTGACTGATGGATGAAGCTGATCGGGGGCTAAGTGTCTGTTTGTGCAGGGTGAGTCTGAGCAGATGTGAATATCTCCTAGGGTATTTGAAATTTGGAATTTCTGTGCACTGGCATTGGTAACATGTTGAAGCAGCTGTTGCAAAATGTTCCAGTATTTATTTAAGACATATTTTCTTGAGAGAATTCTCACTGAGACATGCTATTACAATTGCATGACACCATCTGAGGGGTGTGGGCCATTTAATAATCCCCTCAAACTTTCACTGTCATGGTGTATAATAGGCTAGAACAGCTCTTATTATTTGTTAGCTTCTAATGTGGTACTAACCACGTTTATTCAGCATGTATCATAAAGAATAAAAGTTAAAAGCAGCATATAATATATGTAACCCCTTAACAGACTCTGAATTGGGTTTGTAATCTCTGTTGACCAAAGTACAATGCAGTTTGTTTTTATGGAGCCCCACGTTGTATAGCCATTGAATTTGTGTTTTATGAATAGGTTTAAGTGAAAAATAGAAATTCTGTAATGAAGGCTTCCTGTCTCCAGGGATAAGGTAACAATTCGTATTCAGTTATATTACCATAGTGCACAGATTTTCTCCATTGCTCTGTTCAGATTGACAGTTTTCTTAAGTATTTGTGTGTGAATGCCAGCGGTTCTCCAGGGGGATATCACAAAGCTACTTCACACAACCCCCCACTACAGCTGGGATTGTTTGTGGGCTGTTTGACATTTTTCCAGACTTGGGTTTCACACAAGAGCACAACCCAAAGCCTCTTTTCAATATTGTTAAGCAAAATATGACATTTAATGGAGGAAAATGCTAAACAAAAGAGCTAACATTTGTGGTTTGCAAGACTGCGAGCTTGCAAAAACATCTAAAACAGCTTGTTTAATTCAATCTAAGTAAGGCTATGTGTCACGATGTTTTCCTAGTGCAGGTTCAAGACTTTAAACTGTGAATGCTGCAACCAGAGAAGCCCGTTCTGTTCCTTGTAGCTCCCTTGTAACACAGGAAGGTGCTTGTACAGATGTAAACATGGTACCTCTCAAACAGCAGCTGCACTTTTGAAACTTGACTGTGGGAAACATCTTCAATAGTTCAGAGAATTCTAGATTTCGTGCTGTGGGTTTAAAGTCCATGCATTTTTCATATTTGTATTTGACTTTATTCTGCTTGGTCTGGTTTTGGAAATGCGTTTCTGGTTGGATGGACAGATGAGTGCTAATGTTACTTATTTATAATGTTTAGAAATAATGTGACTGTAAATGCAGTACGGTAAGTTAATACGTCAATGAAGGGCTGGAAATGCAGATTTTGTTATAATATATTTAATAAGATGTTTCTGCAATTTATTAGCATGCCAGTTATGTGTTCCTACATACAGTATGTCTAATCTTTTCTTTGGTACCTTGTTAAAGCTGTAACAGACGTTTAAAATAAATTTAAAACAGTTTTTAACATGTCTTGACAATTTTAAGGGTACTGTAAGCAGATGTTAAAAATAAAAATAATTAGATATTCATAAGAACTCAGGCATTTTAGACTTTTGTGGCAGCTGCCTGGATGTTCTCGAAAATCATACTGATTTTATCATCTGGGAATGAAGCATTAATAAAGAGTGTACATTAAGTATTCTTCCTTCAGTTTAAAATTAGAATATTGTATTTAAATGTTCTTAATTAGCTCTACAGTAGATCTAAAAAAATATGGTTGCATATTTAATTTATTTATATATATTTCATTAGATGTGTGTTAATACATGAAAATAATTGGCCACATCCTATGTGAAATCTGATCTCCCACCTAGGATGAATGAGTGAGATGAATAAGTTCTCAGTTAGCATAGCCACTACGACATATCCCTGTCAGATACATAATGTTTAAAAAAACATGGCACCTAAAATTCTCTTGAAGATTTCTTCTGTCATGACAGGACTTCTACTACAATATATGTCTTCATAGTGATGAGCATTTTATTCATTCACAGTGGATGATTCCTGTCAGTATTCCACCTATCCATCCAGCCATCCATTTTCTAACTGCTTGATCCAATACAGGCATCAGGGGGAGTCAGAGCCTATCCCGACAAGAATGTTGGGATACACCCTGGATGGGACACCTGTCCATCATAGGGCAATCACACACGCACACTCATGCTAGGGCGAATTTTCCCAGAGGCCAATTAACCTACCAGTATGTCTTTGGACTATGTGAGGAAACCAGAGCACCTGGCGAAAACCCATGGAAACATAGGTAGAACATACAAACTACATACAGATAGCACCTCAGGCCTGGAATTGAACCCAGGGCTCCAGCGCTAACCACTGGATCACCTTGCTGCCTGCCTGTCAGTATTATATCTTGAATATTAGCTGTTAATGTTGGCATCCCCACTTGATATAATTTTGATATAAGAAATTTTACTTAAAATAAAAAAAAATATATGTATACTTAACATTCTGTGAAGCTAACTTCACATATACAAATGTTCAGAATGCTTCAGTGCTCACATGAAAAGTGGAATAAATTTGACTGTTTTTCAGTATTTTCAATAAAAGAGGAACTGCAGTCCCAATTTCTCAGACTGGTTATTAAATCCCTTTAACAAAATTAATGGATGGTATCGCGAAATTATCCAAATTTCAAGTTAAGTGCAAAATTGTGACCTTTGTACTGCATGGTTCTCATAGGAATAAGTGAGAATTCATGCAAATTGTGACATGAAAGCAGCCCTTCCTGTTCACTAGTTGCTGTAAGCAAATGAGAAATGTGGTCTCCTAAGAACGTTTATTAATTTTGGAACGCATGTATAATGTATTTTAAACAATGCCTCTCTTTTGGGTGTTTGGCTGTTCAGAACATAGTGGTCACAAATAAAACAGAGGATCAAATCAGCAGAAAACCAAACTGTTTTCTTTTCCAAGGGATTTTCAGCAAGTCAAGAGATGGATAATAAACATGGACACTGATGTTGGTCCCATCAACAAGTTTCTCAATGAGATTCAGTGTGATGTACAGTATGATCAAATAAGTACAGGTCGTGCAGTAGACATTTCACCACAGAAATATTCACATGTGATTTGCATGCTGAGTTAACAATTAAGGAGTAGTCGTTGGCAAACCACCTCAAAGTCCATAGGTTAAATTAAATTCAGTTATTCAAATCGGCTGTTCAGGCGACAGCATGGGCTATGGTGCAATACATAAGTCATGGTGGAATTTTTCTTTTAGGTATGATTTACCACACAATAACCACCAATCTTGCTGTTTTTACAGTATTACATGATTTTTGCAAAGGTGGTACTGGATTTTGATGAGCTCAAACTTTAAAATGTTTTTATCTCATAATATCTATCAGGATTATAGGGTAAACATCTTCTTAAGACAGCGATGGAATGACCCAAGACTGAGACTGCCAACTGATTTCAAATCGGATGCCCTCACCGTCGACCCTAAAATGTTCAAATGCCTTTGGAAGCCAGACTTGTTTTTTGCAAATGAAAAGAATGCAAATTTCCATGATGTCACACAAGAAAACATCCTGCTGTTCATTTATCGCAACGGTGATGTTCTTCTGAGTATGAGGTGAGCTGCCTTTAATCAGATTTCAGATTGAGTGTTCTACAAGTGGATTTTATTAAACAAGATTAAGCTCGTGAGAATGTTCTGCTTTTAGTATATTGTTAACCACTGAACCTATCCTTGAAGGTTAGAAGTGATGTTCACCCTTGCTTAGCTTTCAAACCAAACTCCAAAGACTCAACAGTGATTTAAATGTGGTATTGAGAGATGATTTTTGGTAAATATTTTCCTCAGTCTTTTATACCTTTTTAAAAATGTTTTACCACTATTTTATTAAGATTTTAAACTCAATTATGCTGTCATAAATTTAGAAACATTAAACACAGAATGAAATTAGATTCATCTATTCCCTATTGTGATTTGATCAGTTTATAGTGAAGACCCATAAGAATATACTATAGCATCCCATTTTCTGGTCTTGCCAAATGAATTTAAATCACGTAAGACAAGTGGATGATTTTACTGGTAAACTAGCATTTAACTCTCCTAAAAATATATGCAAATTGAAATAATTCTTTCAGTTCCCATTCCAGCAGGAATCTCCTGTTGTAATGTCTTGATCCTAACTTTGAGTTAGCTGTGAATTCTGAATTTGAACCGATGAACAAATGGGTATAGGCCTTTTCTAATTAGGCCTTTTATGGAAATTGTCCAACTAACATTGACACTTTTAAATTATGTTCTTTATCCATAATGGTATTTACAACTGTAAAGAAACATTCAAGATATGCTGTATAGATTCCTATACAGTTTCAATCTTGATGAAGTTCTATACATTCAAATCATACTGTCTGTTGGATAGAAAAAAATAGTCTGTCTGTTTAATAAGTTAAATGTGGGCTAATTCAAAACTTAAGTCTACACTACATTAAAAAAATACAAAACTAGTATGTTGGTTTCACTTATCCCTAGACATTTTTTCAAATTTAATTACTAAACTACATTTAGTTATTGCGAATGGTATGCAGGGGTTTGTTTTGTTTTGACTTTTCATGTAAATTTGTCCAGCCATGTGAAAATACTTCTTTAGTGAAACATGAGCTGAACTATTGCAAAATGAAAAAAAAAATGCACTTTGGGAGTGCAGATTTATTTTCTTTGTTCAATGGTATTTAGGTTGAACTTAAACCTTTTTGTGATTCAAGGAATCTGTACTTTTTGTAATTGATTTAGAGATTTCATGTTTATACTTTATGTTGGTGTTCCATTGGGTTGAAGCAATCAAACAAGGGAACAGCTACGTAAGATAGGAATCCAATGTATAGGGTTGAAAATGTTCGCAAATAAAAATCTGTCGTGAAGTACAGGAGTTGTAATTGTGCAGCTGAAGAGACAAATTGGGACAGTATTTACAGTAGATCCAGAATTTATTTTAGCTAATAAAATACACATGGTTAGAGCAAATTATAGGGCAAATGTTTGCAACTATGTCCATATTTTTATAATGTATGTCTTCATTTGAAGATTACTTAGAAAAGCATGAAGAGAAAATCTGTACTCCAGCAAATTATTTTATGACTCACTTGTGCATAGTTGTTGGAAATAAACTCTAAGGGTTTTTTGTTTGCATTCATTACCTCAAGCTTATAATTGGTAGTCCAAAATTTAATACATATGTTTTCCAGTTGTTTGGTTTTACATTAAAATAAACCAAATCTGTGCTAGCTCTTGTGCACGAGTTAATGGATTATTGGCCAAAAGAAAATTAATATATTTCTAAATATTTTTTTTCATTTGCTGTAAAAGTTCAATTAAAAATCTGTGGTACTGTAATAGTGCTTTAGTACACATTACTCTTAATTTCTGAAGTGTTTAATGATTTTTACAGTACAATCAATTTTTTTAAATTTAGATTTTTTTTAGATTTTTGTAAAGTGCATTTACAGTGGTAGTTTTTGGAAATGGATTGTAAAAACTAAACTGCAGGTCATACATTACTACGTTGAGTTTGACTGTTTCGACTTTAACTATTGTAATTGTGCTGATTTATTTTTTTCCTCATGTCTCAGGCTGTCTGTCACACTGTCCTGCCCATTGGATTTGACCCTATTTCCCATGGACACACAACGATGCAAGATGCAACTAGAAAGCTGTATGTAATGTTTTCATTAAGTGACCTGTTGCACAGCAGTTTTAACTTTGACTTTTGGCTTAATGGGAAAAGCAATTTCAGACATTTATTGACTAAACCAAAATGCCCTGAATAACATCTACCATTTGGCTCATCTAGAACATTTGGTAATTAGTATTACCAAACAAGTACAGGGGGTAGACAAAGTAATGGAAACACTACATGAAAAGGTAACAAAATCACAATTACAAATGCAGCTGCAAAGCTTAGTCATATTAGGTTGATTGCCAATTAGCAGTATCTGTCAGCTATAAAAGAGGTCTGACAATTAGCACTTTGATATGTGAGTTTTCAAAGCAACATGAGGCAACTAACAGAGTTCCAAAGAGGCCCAATAGTTGGTGCCCGAATTGCAGGTGCATCGGTCACAAAAACAAAAACAAAAAATGTCACAAAGTCTCACAAATAATGACAGCACATACCAAACATGGACAGAGTGCATCTGCAAAGAGGAACAGTGGTCGCAAGTCAGAGATAGACGGACACTTCACAGGATAGTTGATAAATGCCACAAAAGTACAACCTCAAAAATTACCACAGAATTGAATCAGCACCTCTGTAACCCAGTCTCAACAAAAACTGGATGTCGTGAGCTTCACAAAGCTGGAATTTATAGCAGGGCTGCCATTCGGTATTGGTATTAGATTACTTAATTTCATATGTTTTGACAGACAGAAGTATTCTTTTCTGACTGGCTGACAGAAGGTGTGTTCAGAAGCATATTTAATGGACTTTTGAGTGAATAATGTGAATCAGATTCTATGCATTTGCAATTTTTGGTGGAGTCATGGTTGTTTCTCATATGTCCATTTCATTATTTGATTGGACCTACTGCTTGTTAGAAATTTCTGTGTCTCAAACATGTGATATGGTAGTTGACCTTTGGGGAAATCAACTTCTGTGCAATCTAGGCATCGGTTAATAGAAATAATAGTCTACTCTGTTCATTCAACTGTAAACAAATAATAATTTAATTTATTTTTAATTCATGAGAAAATTATCCAACAATCAGTAGTAATAATGAATGTATTGTCTTTCATTTTTTTGTTTTCAGTTGGTTACACGACAGATGACTTGAGGTTCATATGGCAGTCTGGAGACCCAGTCCAAATGGAACAGATAGCTCTGCCCCAGTTTGATATTAAACAAGAAGATATTGAATATGGAAACTGCACAAAGTATTACAAAGGAACTGGTATGCTCTTTTTTAAATTGCATTACTCATACATGATGTATAAATGTTTGGGCATTCAGAGAATATAAATAAGAGAAAGCACTAGTGATATATATATATACTTCTTTTTTTTAATTATGCATGTTTCTTTATTATGTAATAAATTTATGTTGGGGTACAGTGGCTGTAGTTATGTAAAACAAACTTGACCTTAATCTGATTTTTTTTAACTATAATGCCTGTATATACTGTATATTAATACATCAAATATATCCAATATTCTATTAAAATTCTCTGTTGGATTTTTCCATTTAAAAAGCAAAAAATGTTATCAAACATTTTCTCCTCATTACATAAATGTAATTTCCATGATTTCTAGATTTGCTAGTGTTTACGAGTGATGGGTGGGTGTCAACAGTGGTGTATTTGAGGTTAGATGCAGGTCAGCAGTGTTAACTCACAAATTAGCCAATAAGGCATTTAAACAATGATCGTATAATGCAGATTTTCCTTGCTTCTCTCACGTGCCATATCCAAAACATCTGGAAGCTTTACAAGTTTTGAGTCTCCTGTTTGCATTCTGTTGATGAAATGGATTACAAAAATGTTTTCTGCAATTCAAATATAATGCTTAATGAAACTATCCAAGATAAATATCTTTTCATCAGGTGTCATAGTGACATATTTGTAAAATACTTGCAACAAAAAATCTTATATTGACCAGGCTGAATTTTTATCTTAAAAAATCTGATCTCCTCATTAATGTCATTATACATCATAGGTGGCTTTTGCCTTGAAGAGTTTTGTGTAGTTTGTGCTACTAAATGGTGTTGATATTTTCCTTAGTTTGGAAATATGTACTGTAAGTCCTCAAGTCACATTCCAGTACTAAATCCGTAAAAGTACTGATGATTAAGTCAGATGCATTTTCTGAATCCTATTTAGTTTGCATGTCTAATGCATTGTAGCTGTGCATGTATGCTTACGCTGCAGTATTTGACAGAAGACAAGTATTGTAAACTCCTCCAGTGAGCTACTGCAAAAGGAGATTGTTTAAACTTGACAGCTAGATTTGCTATAAATAACACACTTAGAAAGTAGTATTTTGAAAGCATTGTAGCCAGAGTGTAGAAATTTAAATGCACTGTATATCCCTTGCTGGAGCAAAAAGCTTTCTTTTCAATTTACATTAACTGACTCTTCTTTTGAACATTCTGGCTAGATACAGTGCCTTGCGAAAGTATTCGGCCCCCTTGAACTTTTCAACCTTTTGCCACATTTCAGGCTTCAAACATAAAGATATAAATTTTTTATTTTATGTGAAGAATCACCAACAAGTGGGACACAATTGTGAAGTGGAACGAAATCTATTGGATTTTTGAAACTTTTTTAACTAATAAAAAAATGAAAAGTGGGGCGTGCAAAATTATTCGGCCCCCTTGCGTTAATACTTTGTAGAGCCACCTTTTGCTGCGATTACAGCTGCAAGTCGCTTGGGGTATGTCTCTATCAGTTTTGCACATCGAGAGACTGAAATTCTTGCCCATTCTTCCTTGCAAAACAGCTCGAGCTCAGTGAGGTTGGATGGAGAGCGTTTGTGAACAGCAGTTTTCAGCTCTTTCCACAGATTCTCGATTGGATTCAGGTCTGGACTTTGACTTGGCCATTCAAACACCTGGATACGTTTATTTGTGAACCATTCCTTTGTAGATTTTGCTGTATGTTTGGGATCATTGTCTTGTTGGAAGATAAATCTCCATCCCAGTTTCAGGTCTTTTGCAGACTCCAACAGGTTTTCATCCAGAATGGTCCTGTATTTGGCTGCATCCATCTTCCCCTCAATTTTAACCATCTTCCCTGTCCCTGCTGAAGAAAAGCAGGCCCAAACCATGATGCTGCCACCACCATGTTTGACAGTGGGGATGGTGTGTTGAGGGTGATGAGCTGTGTTGCTTTTACGCCAAACATATCGTTTTGCATTGTGGCCAAAAAGTTCGATTTTGGTTTCATCTGACCAGAGCACCTTCTTCCACATGTTTGGGGTGTCTCCCAGGTGGCTTGTGGCAAACTTTAGACGAGACTTTTTATGGATATCTTTGAGAAATGGCTTTCTTCTTGCCACTCTTCCATAAAGGCCAGATTTGTGCAGTGTAAGACTGATTGTTGTCCTATGGACAGACTCTCCCACCTCAGCTGTAGTTCTCTGCAGTTCATCCAGAGTGATCATGGGCCTCTTGGCTGCATCTCTGATCAGTCTTCTCCTTGTCTGAGCTGAAAGTTTAGAGGGACGGCCAGGTCTTGGTAGATTTGCAGTGGTCTGATACTCCTTCCATTTCAAGATGATCGCTTGCACAGTGCTCCTTGGGATGTTTGAAGCTTGGGAAATCTTTTTGTATCCAAATCCGGCTTTAAACTTCTCCACAACAGTATTACGGACCTGCCTGGTGTGTTCCTTGGTCTTCATGATGCTCTCTGCGCTTTCAACAGAACCTTGAGACTATCACAGAGCAGGTGCATTTATACAGAGACTTGATTACACACAGGTGGATTCTATTTATCACCATCAGTCATTTAGGACAACATTGGATCATTCAGAGATCCTCGCTGAACTTCTGGAGTGAGTTTGCTGCACTGAAAGTAAAGGGGCCGAATAATTTTGCACGCCCCACTTTTCATTTTTTTATTAGTTAAAAAAGTTTCAAAAATCCAATAGATTTCGTTCCACTTCACAATTGTGTCCCACTTGTTGGTGATTCTTCACATAAAATAAAAAATTTATATCTTTATGTTTGAAGCCTGAAATGTGGCAAAAGGTTGAAAAGTTCAAGGGGGCCGAATACTTTCGCAAGGCACTGTACTAGGTCAGACAGAGCAAGAGAGAAAATAAGTGGCTACTGTTTTGTTATCATTATGAATTGGCGCATTTGCAGTTTCTTTCTTTTGTTAGATTATTTTTAAATATGTAATTGATCAATTTCAATATTTCTTAGTAAACTATGAATGTTACTCCACATTTACACTGTATATGTGGGTTCAGAAGTTTTAGGCCATGGAGTTCTTTGCTCAAGGCTTTGTCACTGCAGAGGCTCATTGCTTGCTCTGTAGCTCTGCCTCGCAGTGGCTGACATCAAACATGAAGTGACCTTGTCTCATTAGGGTAGTTTGACACTCGGTTCATTTCCTGCAAACATGTCCTTTCATTTGGTTTGAAAGTTTGTATTGCAGCAGTTACACTAGGCTTTAAATAAAAAAGAGAAAGTTTATTCAACCCAGGCCACTATTTACATATTCAATTATTATTTCTTCATTTTTTCTAGAATTCATTTGGTATTTATTTTGCAGCTTCTAACAAACTCCTTCTCTTTATTTTTCTGAGAAAAAACTAGTAAATGCTTTTGTGGTATATACTGTATAATATCAGGATCCAACAGTGTATTTGGGGTGCCCCTCACTCTTCTACACATGCAGTTCACAAACCTAATACAAGCAATTACTTTAGGGCTAACAGATCACTAAACTGAATTGATTATCAGTTCTGGGCACTCCCAGGCTATCACTGTTCCAAAGCTCTAATCCATTGCATGTGATTACAATGAATGCCCTCAAGCTAGTAAATTCAACAAGTTATTTTGAAATCTGATGTAAAAATCTGTTTCAAAGGAAGAATAGTTGAAAACAAGACCTTAGAACCCACCAATGTATATATATATATAAATGTATGGACTTGTTTTCTTTTAAATTCTTTTAATATCAAGGCCATTCTTTGTAGTGCTACAGCAGTATTATCATATACTGAATGACCACTAAAATCGAAGTTTAGCACTTTATAGAAAAAAGTAATACTACTACCAGTGGCATGGAAGGTTGTCAAATTTTCTGAAGTAAAACTGGTAGAACAGGCTTGATTCACCAAATGTTTTGTTAATTTTAGAACATAAAAAGAACTATAAGAAGAGGACATTCAGGCAAACTTGTTTATTTGGTTGCTCGTTGTTTAATGAGTCAAAAATTCCATCTGTTCATTTCTCAAAGGATCCTTTTCTGTCTTAAAGGCGAACTGCAGTCCCAATTTCTCAGACCAATTATTAAATCTCGGTAAGAAAATAAATGAATTGTATGACAAAATTTTACAAATTCCGAATAAAGCACAAAATTGTGAATTTTGTGAAAGTACTGTATAGTCGCCATTTTGTTGTAAATCCCCGAGAGTTCACGCAAAATGTGATGTGAAGCGGCCCTTCTTGCTCTCTAGTCACTGTAATGAGTAATGTAATGCGACATGAGGAGAATAAGTACAGGTTGTGCAGCAGACTTTTCACCACAGACGTGTTCCAACGTGTTCAGCATATAGAGATTAGTATCTGTCAGCAAAAGTGTCTCAAAGTCGAGAGCAATGTTTCTGTTGGATTCAAAGCGATGTATTCTCAAGCCTGCTTCAATAGAATGTAATAGAGCTGCTTCACGTAACTGGAAGTCTAACCCTGAAATATTCAAATAGCATTGCAGTTCCCCTTTAAGTGTTGAGTTTAATTTCTGTTTTTATCCTTGGGTCCTTGTATTGCCGATGATTTTGAATAACACCTTGAACCTAATTTGTTCATCAATCTGAGCACAGTTTTATATTGTCCAATAAATATTGATTAGGTTGGAGTCTAAGTTCTGTTTTTTAATAGAGGTAATTTCAAGTTTAAGGGCTGAGGGAATACTTCCAGATCATTCCAGAATGATTAATTGATGGTTTGTGACAATGAGACCTGCAAATTGTAGACTTTGAATACAGTAGAGCAGTGGGAATAAGATCCAAGAAAAAAAGTGGTAGGGTTTTATTTTATTGATCATTTCAGATAGCTGCTGAGAGAAGATTGCAGGAAACTATACAGTTAGATACACATTTTATGCAGAGGTAGAATCACAGTATACAATATGACTCCAAAAGTTATCAATTTTAAATTGGAAAAAAACTAATAACATTGATTGCTTTGTATTGTAGACTCTTGAAGAGTTGTGTTCTTAACTATGTTTAGGAGATTGTGGGAAAGGGTCCTAGGATTATTTTCCCTTAGCTTCCCCAAAATACTGACCTTGTAAAATTCAGTGCATCAGTAATTCAGTGCATTACTAATGTAATAATGATAATGTTTCTTTATTAGCCCTATACAATTTCTTGTATTAGGAATTTGTCTTTTCGCATACCCCAGCTTTTCTCCATGAGACACAGACACACAGACAGGGAGAGAAGCTTGGGGTCAGAGCGCAGGGTCAGCCATTGTACAGCACCCCTGGAGCAGTTGGGGTTAAGGACCTTGCTCAGGGGCCCAACGGAGTAGGATTCCTCTGCTAGCCGCAGGATTTGAACCGGCAACCTTCCAGTCACAGGCGCAGATCCTTAGCCACAGAGCCACCACTCCGCCCCTGTAGGATTGTTGGTGTTGATAAAAGACAAATAATTGAATTAATAGACCTATTTCACTCTGTCTGTTGTCAGGTTTCTGCCCATAAGAGTTTATGGAGCAAAGATGGTTGGAAGGAAAAAACTTTTCTAAAAACAGTATCGCTCCATTTTTTTATTTTCTGACAGGAAACAGGGTCATATACTTTCTTTAATTAGTATAATTTATTGGCATATTTTCAGTGACTCAGTTCTATATCATTTCTGGTTGAAATATTCACAGCCCATAGGGGAATACTCAGTTCATGCCAAAATTAAGATAATTATGCTTCTAAAATAATGTGTAGACTTACAGGTTTCTGCTTTCTGAAGAGTATTAATTCAAATTTAACAGTTTTACGTCTATGCTTTTTACATTTAATCTTGTTTTTATTGTCACTTTTATGTACTTTTCACTGTGCTTATCTCATTTTCATTAATTAATTGTGGCTGTCATTGTACAATGCAACATGTATTGAAAATAAAAATTAGAATACTTTATAATATTTTAGGTAATTATTTGAGATCCTATGTTGAGCAAAAAAAGCAATCTTCTTTTGTTTTTTTAGCTCAAGGTCCCACCTATTTATTTTGCCATCTTAATTTTATGTTTTCCTATCATTAGTATCATTCAGAGAAAAAAATCTTAATGTAAGTTATTTTTGCTGCCTTTTAACAGAGAGATTAATTAATATAGATTTTCCTTCTAAACATGACATGACAATTTTAAGATGCAAAGAGGGGAAGAAATACGTAACTTCCACATATTGTATAGACAGTGTGTTATTATTTGAACAGAGAAACATTACACAAATGTACGGCCAAGGTAAGTTCAATAATTGAGAGCCTTAACTTTGTTTTAAGGATTTTTTAGAATCAGACTTGAAAATAAAGAGTTTCACTGAGAGAATTTCAGACCATTTTAAATAATTTGTGAATTGTCCGTTACAACTAAATACATATTATTTTGCAATAGAGAAATATGAAGACAGGTGTGTTGATATTATGTTGCATTGGATAAAACCTCTTTAATTTAGAAGCTAAAGTCAGAGAATGGTCATTCAATTCCAGTATAAAAGAGGCATACTTATTGTGCACATGCATTCTAACTCTCCACAAGGTTCTACTGATTTTAATGCAATCAGAATAGGCTACACTGAAGGCTTTAAATGAATTGTCAAAGAACCAGAGGCATGAACGTTAGCATTGTTTTGAACCAACCAACCATATCAAAGCCATGTCCTCTGCTAAAAAGGGTTTAAAGAAAGTGGATTGAAAGTAGAACCGTTAAGCATTACATCATGCAATGTTATTTATTTTAAGGTGCTAACAAGGGAGATAAAGGAACAGCATGCAAAGGCAGAGTATAAAAGCAGTTAAAAGTTAATCCAGACTCATGACAGAGACATACAAATACATCGGACATTGCTTCTTTGGTATATGAGATACCATTGTTTTTTTACGTAGCCAAACAAAAAGGTAGTCTTATAAAATAACTGCACTTAATACACTATTTTTAAAATTGTTTTCTCACAAAGAATATTAACAGAACTATTCTTACCATTTTACAAAATGGTATAATGTGTAGTTATAAAACCTAAAGAGTTATCTTTATACAGTATATTAATTAAAATATGCCACAGAAACAGTTGCATCTGTTCACTATGTCAGCCTGTTACATGCAGATTTTTTTAAAAAAATGTTCTATACAAATTGTCCTCCATAATTAAGGTCATTTGTTTTTTTGCCACATTTTGGAACAATTTGAACAGATGTGATTTGATTGCTTGCTTCTCTCTTTTCAGGCTATTATACTTGTGTTGAGGTAATCTTCACATTAAGGCGGCAAGTTGGATTTTACATGATGGGCGTCTATGGTCCTACCCTTCTGATTGTGGTTCTTTCATGGCTGTCATTCTGGATTAACCCTGATGCAAGTGCTGCCAGAGTCCCACTGGGTATACCCAATCGAGCCTTTTCATCTATGGACGAGCCTGGTGCCACTGAATTGGGAGAGATGATCTGAGTAACTTCATTCTCATTTCACCACTGCCCAATGCCACTTCATCCTCTTACCATTATCATGTGGTCTGGTCTTTTCACCAAATGTCATAATTGTTCGTTTCAGTCATATCATCTAGTCAGGTCAGTCATATCCTCTGTTTTCATTTCTTTTTATTCTGTTTGTGTGTATGTGATACAGTAGCTTTGTAATTTTGCTATTATAATCCAGTAGATGTATTATAATTTTTAGACCTTTGTTAACAAAACTAATCCAACTCCACATGTATAATTTGGCTATAAATACCTTTTCGAGCTTGGTGAATACAGTTTTTCTTGTCAAATTCAATATAGTTTTATGTCTAAGGACAAGCAAAGGCAGGAGGGTTTTTGGAATGCTTTGCAGTAAATGAATCCATATAAATCCACAGAAACTCTATTTTACTGGCAGTCTTCAGCTATTTCTGGTTCTGAGTGAATTAGAAATAAAATTAGGATACCCTATAGCAAGTGAGTTGTACTACCTGACCTTAGAGCCAGCAGTTTATCACAATAGCATAGTGTGACAGTTTGTACAGTACAACTGCAGTGAACCATAGGGCTTCATGTTTTAACATAAATCATAAGACATTTTCTTGGATACTGCAAAGGTGACAGCCCATTAACACTGCTTCTCTGCCAGACAATTATAGTGACTGGTGTAGACAACATCAGTGATAGGCTGTAATCCAGTAGTCACATGTGCTGATCTCATGTATCAAGGTTCAAGCTAGTTTTCCTTGATGTTCATGACGTATTCTGGCATTTTATTAGGAAACAGAAAAAGCCTTCTGTTATGTGTATAAATCAAAATTTACAATTCATGTATGGTGGCATTACAATAACTGACACAACTGACCTCATGATTTGTCAGGGTCATGTAGCAGCAGTGTTCCACCAAGGCATTATCATTGAGCATTTCATTATGTCCTTTGATATCTCTCATTTTCATTATTTGATGTATAAATCTGCTGACATTGAGAGTATTACTGTTCATATAGGGTGTTTTAATGGTTCATAAAATAGGAAATGGCCACTATCAATACAATTTGAGTACCTGCTTTATCCTTAAAGGGTCACAGTGAGATAGTCTAAACCAGCATGTACAGGGCACAAGGCAAGGTTATATTATCACAAGGCACATACATGTAAATTTACTAACACATGTATATAGAGTGTCCAGTTAACCTTGACTGCATGTCTTTGGATACTGGAAGGAAACTAGAGATTTGTTCTCATAGGGAGAAAGTGCAAACACCTCACAGAAGGTGCCCCATGCCAGAATCATGCCAGTGACACAAGGGGTGTGGGACAGCAGAGCTAACCACCAAGCCTCCAGTTCACCAGACATTGTCAATTAATTTTATCTGCATATCTCGTATGTGGTTTGATGGGTTATTAATGTGCACTAGCTGAATACCACCTAAAGGTTTGCAGTGTATTAACATGTGTTATGTGGTTAATTGTGCGATAGTGTAAGTGTTCTGACAAAATATATAAGGAAAGATCTTTTCTATCTTAAGATTGTTTTCATGGAATTAAAAGTTGTTACAATTTGTAATACAGTAGAAATAATGAATTCTTCAACATTTTGTCCATCCTTGCATTGTCTGAAACGTAAACCAGCAGACACAAGGAACAGGGACTACATCCTGGATAAAATGGATAAAATGCCAGTCCATCACAGACCCACATGGACTTTTAGAGAAACTAGTTTATCTAGCCACCGTATTGTCATTAATATTTTGTCAGAATTATTAAACTAATAATAATTAGTTTGTCATTAATTCCTATATTGGATTCAAATCAAATAATGTACGAAGATCATCTTACAGATCTGTTTGAAGATGGTACAAAGAATAATAAAAATATTACTGTGGAATTGTCTCAATATAGACTTACAGTGGATGTATTTATTATAAGGGATACAGTAGTTTAATCCAGTGTACTTTGTAGAGGTTATCATTTTAACGTGTGCTTATTTTTTGTATTTTCTGTATTATTGTTTCCTGTAACACTCATGTACTTAAAATAATTGCAGATATCTAGCAAGTAAGAAAAAAGATTTGTTTTTAATTTTTAATTTATTTTTTTATTTTTCAATATTCAGAAGACCAGATTGAGTAGAAATAAATAAGAGGCAGGAAAAGTAATAAGAATGTTTTGTGTATGGAAAAAATGTGCTTGCATCAGTATGATTTCATTTCATTAATTGATCTGATGAGTTTGTAGCTCTGGCTGTCTGATATATTGGGTTTGCCTTTTAAAACTTGTAATCTAGGCATGAAGCTATACAATTTAGACAATATCCCTATAAAATGTAGCTGTCATTCTAAATCTTCTTTTATTCATTAAACAATTTATTGACCTGCATTTTTCTTTTTTCAGGAATCTTCTCTGTACTGAGCTTGTCATCCGAATGTACATCTCTTGCTTCTGAACTCCCCAAAGTATCATATGTAAAAGCAATTGACATCTGGCTGATCGCCTGTCTTCTGTTTGGATTTGCATCCCTTGTTGAATATGCTGTAGTACAGGTAATGCTGAATAGCCCCAAGAGGATTGAGGCTGAAAAGGCTAAAATGGCAAGCAAAGAACAAGCTGAAGGCAAAGCCCCAGCTAAAAAAAATACAGTTAATGGTACAGGAGGAACTCCTATTCATGTGAGCACACTTCAGGTATGTTCCATTGCTACTGTATATTATACTGTATATCTAATGGATGTCGATGTGTCTTGTGTAAATGCATGAAGTTCATTCTTTCTTCAGCTGTGTTGTGCAAGAAATGTAGTTTACAACAAAATGTCAGCGGGGTAACAGCATCCAAGTTCAGCTGGCCTCACCTGTCCTGTATCGTAATCATTCCTGACATCATCTCCTCAAGTTGAAGCTCTAAATACTATACTGTATGTACGATCTTACCCTAGTTTGCATTCATCTTTCTGCATCCCTCCTTTACCCCATCTCCCTGTGCAGGTGCCCCTTGGTTCACACATCACTCCCATGGGGATCACACCCTCCTCATCCTATGGCCAGGAGCTTGGCTCACAGCCAAATTGATTAAGGCAGATCTACTATGATTAAAACATTCAGTACATTTCTCAATGTATTTAATACTTGGGTGATGTTATTTCTCATGAATTCTGAATAATCCTTATGTGAAGTGATTTATTAATTGCAGTATATGGCAGGGGTTATTACTGCAAAGATATGGTCATGGAACTGCTCTTTGAAAAATGAACTGCAGAGCTGTTGAATTAATACATCTGAAAATGAGAATGGGTTGAGTAACATCACAGATATGACACTGAAAGCAGGGTATTTTTGTCTCTTCGAATACTGTATAAGGGTTCCAGATTTTTACCTTTCATGCAATGTGTAGCATTTTACAAAATATATAGTACACTTTATTAAGCACCTTTCAGAGCAATGATCTCCAAGTGTTTTATAATATATGAAAAGATATGTACTTCACAAAAATAAATACAAGAGGAACCAAGAAAAAAAACCCAAGATAAAACAATCATAAACTTATACGCAGGAGTAAATGTTCAGGCTAGACTTAAAAGCACTGACTGTGGACTTTGTTCTTCATTTTGAAGCTGACAAAGCTAAAACATTAGTCTTATGTAACTGATGTAAGAAAACTTATTTATGGTTATATGATTGACTATACCAATATTGATGTATGCAACTGTAATTTTTCATTTCCATACAGGTTCATTTCGAGATCCTTGTTTCATAATGAAAAACCGTTACAAGCAAACTTTTAAAGGCATGGCATTAAAAAACGCTTTTAACTTTTTATTTCTTTGTAAAAACATACAGATGCAGCCATTCAAAGTGCGCGTTACAGACACGTACCGCAGGTGACGTCGCTCAGTATGACGCAAGATGACGCGGGGCACCGCAGTACGTGATTGGTTGACCGACAGGGGCACTCGTGGTCCGTTGGTCTGTCGTAGAAAGACAGTAAACGTCTTTGCTGTGCCCGTTGTAGGTATTGAATTTTACCACTGAAGGGAAATCTTAGTAGCTGAGCATAAAAAGAATAGGAGCATACTGTAACGCGTGTGAAGGTCATAAACGATATTAATTTTGGAACATAAACATACAGTGTATAGCTGGTCTTGGTACTTTAAAGAAAAAAATACACACCAGTATTCCATTTCTCCCTAAACATTTTAAGCTTCGAAGTCTTTAACTAACGCGATACCGGAGTCAACAAGCATACTTTTAGAATTTGATTAAAAGGGAATATAATATGGAATCGCGTATCTAAAGAATTTAATAATGGTATTCGTGTGCTGCGACAGGGCTGTGTAGGGCTTTTTCGCCTGCCTGTTCATGTGAGCTGTCTTGTAGACGTGACTACCAGCTGACAGGTTGTGTTTTCGAATCCAGCTGGTGCTGGTCTTTTCTTTTAACAAACATTTCTTCGAAAAAATAGAATAGCGATATTATGGACAATCAATTGACTTTTATATTTCAAAATATCGCAACATGATCGATATTTGCGATATTTTGAACATATCTTCCCTTCTGACAGCGGTGCCTGCTTCTATTGTGTGTGTGTGTGCAACAGAGTAAATTTTTAATAGCGTTTTAAGCGAATAGGTAATTAGATTGCTCGTAAACCTAATCGCTTTTTCTACATAAACACAGCATGATTACTCTCTGAAAATGCTTTTCCTTTATTTTTAAAGTAGGCTCAGATTTCAACTATAGATCGTATTATTATAAACTTTCTTGGAAAAATGTATTTTATGTAAACCATGTTTGCTATTAATTCATTTAGGGCTAAAATACGTTCATTGTCTTCCAATCGAGTCGAGTTGACATTGGAAGCCTGCCACACCCGGACTGTTAAACCAACGCATTAGCACGTCAAAGCCCATTGAGGGTATTGAGCCAGTATTGGCTTTAGTATTCCCCCCCTCTCCCCTCAATTCAATTCAATTCAAGGTGTTTTATTTGCATGACAGATGGGTACAAGCAGTGTTGGGTATGTATATTGTAACGCTTACGGCAGACAGGCACTGTGTAACAGCCGGCGCACCAGAGCAGCGCACTGAGGGAGCGTCTGCATTTATAACTTGGTTTTTAAAATTAGTCAAGCAATATGAAGCATCTTCTTTTACTTTTGAGTCCCTTAAATACATTGAACACAGCTTTCTCACCACTTAAGATTGCTCTTGATACCATCCTTACACAAAGCAGAAGGGAGATTTTAGTGCCTGAGCATAAAAAGAATAGGAGCATACTGCAACGCGTGTGAAGTCCATAAACGATATTAATTTTGGAACTTAAACGTTCAGTATATGGCTGGTCTCGGTACTTTAAAGAAAACATACACACCAGTATTCCATTTCTCCCTAAACATTTTAAGCATCGAAGTCTTTAAGTAACGCGATACCGGAGTCAACAAGCATACTTTTAGAATTTGATTAAAAGGGAATATAATATGGAATCGCGTATCTCAAGAAATTAATATGCAATAACTGAGTCAAGGGACTCAGAGGATCCAAGGCTAGACTGAGTATAATAGGCTTCGGGCTTCTATTGTGACATCTACTGTAAATTACAGAAATGTTAAAAGTAAACAAAATAAAGTAACTAAAATGTGGTCTAAAATCACCCCTTTAGACACCCCTTTTACTTCACTGGTGTCAGATATGAAAGGCAATAGTCTCCCGTTCTGTCTGCTGTGTGTTGCAGCAGAGGGACTCCCTGCCGCTGAAAGGGGCAGAGTAACTTGCATGCCCTCTAGTACAGTTTACACATGCACGACTTTAAAAGCTAGCAAGACAGGTTTCGATTCACATTAGCTGGCGAGCCTTGTTAAAAAAACGAATGATAATGTAACATGCCACTGTTCATGAACAAAGTTATACTGAGATTTCCTAAGATACGCGATTAAAAAATAAATAAATAAAAATTTGAATCTCCCGCGGAACACATTCCATAAGAATCAGTGGTTTTACAGTATATATCGCCTTTAAAGGTGGCTTCTCAAAACGCTTTACGGGATAAAAACAACCAGAACAGCAGCAACAACAATATTGTATTTCGTTGCACTTTGAAAACCAAGTAATAACTTAACTATACAGTACGTGCAAACGTTTCGTATGTTGCTGTCGTGAATGTCTGCGTACCCATAAGTATCTTATTTGCCTTGAGTCTGTCTACAGTATCTCTGTCCCACTACCCCCATCTCTCCCTCAATTCAATTCAAGGTGTTTTATTTGCATGACAGATGGGTACAATTCTTGTTGGGAATGTATACTTTGATATTTACACCCGGCGCGGCACCGAGGGAGCGTCTGCATTTATAACTTGGTTTTTAAAATTAGTCAAGCAATATGAAGCATCTTCTTTTACTTTTGAGTCCCTTAAATACATTGAACACAGCTTTCTCACCACTTAAGATTGCTCTTGATACCATCCTTACACAAAGCAGAAGGGAGATTTTAGTGCCTGAGCATAAAAAGAATAGGAGCATACTGCAACGCGTGTGAAGTCCATAAACGATATTAATTTTGGAACTTAAACGTTCAGTATATGGCTGGTCTCGGTACTTTAAAGAAAACATACACACCAGTATTCCATTTCTCCCTAAACATTTTAAGCATCGAAGTCTTTAAGTAACGCGATACCGGAGTCAACAAGCATACTTTTAGAATTTGATTAAAAGGGAATATAATATGGAATCGCGTATCTCAAGAAATTAATATGCAATAACTGAGTCAAGGGACTCAGAGGATCCAAGGCTAGACTGAGTATAATAGGCTTCGGGCTTCTATTGTGACATCTACTGTAAATTACAGAAATGTTAAAAGTAAACAAAATAAAGTAACTAAAATGTGGTCTAAAATCACCCCTTTAGACACCCCTTTTACTTCACTGGTGTCAGATATGAAAGGCAATAGTCTCCCGTTCTGTCTGCTGTGTGTTGCAGCAGAGGGACTCCCTGCCGCTGAAAGGGGCAGAGTAACTTGCATGCCCTCTAGTACAGTTTACACATGCACGACTTTAAAAGCTAGCAAGACAGGTTTCGATTCACATTAGCTGGCGAGCCTTGTTAAAAAAACGAATGATAATGTAACATGCCACTGTTCATGAACAAAGTTATACTGAGATTTCCTAAGATACGCGATTAAAAAATAAATAAATAAAAATTTGAATCTCCTGCGGAGCACATTCCATAAGAATCAGTGGTTTTACAGTATATATCGCCTTTAAAGGTGGCTTCTCAAAACGCTTTACGGGATAAAAACAACCAGAACAGCAGCAACAACAATATTGTATTTCGTTGCACTTTGAAAACCAAGTAATAACTTAACTATACAGTACGTGCAAACGTTTCGTATGTTGCTGTCGTGAATGCCTGCGTACCCATAAGTATCTTATTTGCCTTGAGTCTGTCTACAGTATCTCTGTCCCACTACCCCCATCTCTCCCTCAATTCAATTCAAGGTGTTTTATTTGTTTGACAGATGGGTACAATTCTTGTTGGGAATGTATACTTTGATATTTACACCCGGCGCGGCACCGAGGGAGCGTCTGCATTTATAACTTGGTTTTTAAAATTAGTCACGCAATATGAAGCATCTTCTTTTACTTCTGAGTCCCTTAAATACATTGAACACAGCTTTCTCACCATCCTTACACAAAGCAGAAACTGTCCGATGACTCACAGTACAAGTGGAAAGATTACAGATTTTAATCGTCTTTAATTTTGTCTTTAATTTTGCCTGTGGAGTGTATCTTATTAAGCTCTAAATTGCATTTTGAGCGCGGTTTTTTACTTTTTTTTAATTGCATTTTGGGCGCGGACAGCACATACAAGGGTTAATGAACTGCGCCAAGAAATTTAAAATAGTATTCTTTAGGTGTGAGGGTAGGAGTGGACCGCAGCAGGCATAATCAGCAAACCAGGAAAACAAAGAACAGGACAGGTGAGATGTGTATCCAGAAAGCGAGTGATCAGAAAAAGGAAATGGAAAACGCAGAAAAAGAAAACGCTTTACAGGATAAAAACAATAACAACAGTAGTGGCTGGGCAAACGATTTTTTTTATCGAAATACAAATTGAGATACTGTACTGTATAATGATGTGCATGAACAAAGGTATACTGCAATTTTCCTTAGATACGCGATTAATGCTTCGTAGGAGGAGGCGGTCTTTTCCTCTTGTCTAACAGTTTGTCCACAAACAAAACATTCCTGTTAGACAAAAGGAATTGAAAAAAAACAATTTTGTCAATGAAAACCGGTGTGTGTGTCTCTCCCTGCTGGATGTTCCTCTCACAAACTGCTGAATGAATAAAATAATTTTATTGAAAATGCGTTTGCGATTGTCTGGTATTTAATCTGGTCCCTTTTAACTGTTTTTCGATCTACTGTATTGCTTTGAGATGCCACTTTTAAAGGCGATATGTAAAATAAAGTTTTTTTATTATTGTTATAGAGAAACATGATCAGATTTTCCCTGGTTCAGAAAAAAGATCTAAAGTGCTACACATAACTTTCTTAATTCGATGTATTTAAAGCAGTGAACTACTGTAGGTGTCACATAACATTCAGAAATACAATCACGTATTTGACAAATAAAAACGATTATAATCTAATCCTTCCACGTTTGATCCCAAAATCCCAAGAAATATAAATCTTGACGGGTAGAAAGCTATGCTGAAAGTTTATTAAGATGCTTAGAAGACAAAGATACTGTATCAATTTATGTTGCATTAGCCTGATTATGATTAAAAAACACATATAATTAAACACGCGTTTGCGATTTAAATCAGAACACGATTTAAATCAATATCGATTCCATATTATATTAGCAGAAAAGCTTAAAACTACCACTTTTTCACACGCTATTTCACATGCTAGTTAAATACTTCGATGCTTAAAATCGTTAGGGAGAAATGGAATACCGGTGTGTATTTTTCCTTTAAAGTGCCGAATCCTGGAATCTGACTGGCTGACACCCCTCTGAAGTGGTTCCATAAAATCTGGTATACGGAAAAGAAAGCGTTGATAAATACAAGTGTCTTTTAATACACTCTTTGCTGTGCTCTTGAGGATCCTTGTGATATTTTAAGCTCTAGTTGAATGATAAGTGTCGCATTTTAAATCATTTTCGTAGTTAGAAATTATGAAACGCCCTGTTAAAAGCAAGGAAGTTTTTATGCCCGTTGAAGTAAAACAAAATGCCTGACAAAGTATGGCTTGGACAGATTCCAAGTGCTTGTACAAATGTGCTAAAGAAATTATACTTTGAGTATACAGCTTGTCTAAAGTCATCCATTATTAATACTATTAGTAATATCTTCAGTAAAGGCTTTGATGCATAAATATTTATGATAAAGGTAGGCTGTGTACTTTTGTCCAACTGAGCAATCTTGCTTTCATAAAATATACCAACATTTTAATGACTGATGATTAACATGCTGTAATACACAGTTCAAAATTAAAGGCTCAAATGCTGTACATGAGAGGTTAAGCTCCCCCTGGCGGTTTTACAAGGCGACGCCGGATAGTTAACCACGTGACACCACGTTAACTGCGTCATACCGCGTGATACTGTGACACGCCCACCGGGGTATGCCGCGAAATACCTCACGCATTTTGAATGGCTGCATCTGTATTGTAGGATTTTTCAATTATGCAGTGAGGGAAGATTTCCTCTTTCAACGTTATCTGTGCAGTTTTTAGACAGATCCCTGCTTTTTTCTCCTGTTTCATTTTTTTCTTGCAATTCTTAATTCATGCTTCATTTATGCTAGCATTTTCACCAATGTTTTTAAGATAGTCCTAGATAATACAAAACTTCATAAAGGGTATAAACATAAACTAGGGTATTAGGAAAATATTATTTCTTGTATGGAAATACTGTAGTTTGCAGTGTTAATCTGATTAAAATACAGCACCAATCACTATAATTCATATCTGTATTATATCACATACTGTAGCTGTAAAGAAATTTTCAGATCGAAATACCAATTTCATAAAATGTGAACCTTTTTGAAGAGTTTGAGATCAATGACAGTTTCTTGATATATAATATGGATTATTGTGCATTTCAGATATTTGCTGAATGTGGACTAAACCGTAGTTAGAAACTACGAACACTTAAATCCTTAAAGGAAGCAATGAGAATTTAAGTGCCTAATTGTTTAGTATGTAAGTTGTTATAGTTCATTGCCTAGTGTTAGTTTTTTGGGTGTGTTAGTGAAACATAAGTAAATATTTGCACTGGATATTTAAAATTAGCTTTATTTATTTGTGTGCCGGATTAAAGAATCAAAACATCATGGTAAGTTATACTCATATACAGTATGACTCACTTGCCGGATTTAATATGTCATTTTAGTTAAGTTATTCTGGTGCTTCAGCTGCAGGAATACAACTAAGATTTTGTTCATAGAATGTGGGTGTCCTTGTTTGAGAAACAATTTATTTTGCAATATATAGTTTCCAGACAGCAGAATATGTGATTTGCTGGAAGGAGCTAAATAACAGTGCAGTTATTGTATGGTTTAATACAAGACCAGATGTGAGTATTATGCTGCTGTAATATCACTTCTTGATATAAACTGGAGTTTATTTCCAGGTGCAGATTAAATCAATGATTTAATCTACCAGAATGTTTTTAATAACATTTTTTAAATGAGTATGGAGCATATTTAGAACTGTTGTCATGCTTGACTGTGTAATTTTCTGCTTAAGATCTGTAGTGGAGATGTTATTGGAACTTTTTGTTCACAGTGCTGTTTTTAACTTGTTTTTTTTTATTATTCAATAGGTGGCAGAAACAAGGTGCAAAAA
The DNA here is from genome assembly GCF_055471065.1 of Atractosteus spatula. Taxonomy (NCBI): domain Eukaryota; kingdom Metazoa; phylum Chordata; class Actinopteri; order Semionotiformes; family Lepisosteidae; genus Atractosteus; species Atractosteus spatula. Next base: position 55,642,572 of record NC_142706.1, read on the forward strand.
AGTTTGCACCTCCAAGTCTGACCTGAGGTCCAATGATTTCAGCATTGTTGGATCACTCCCAAGAGATTTTGAACTGTCAAACTATGACTGTTACGGAAAGCCCATTGAAGTCAGCAGTGCTCTGGGGAAGTCACAGGCCAAAAATAACAAGAAGCCACCTCCACCAAAACCTGTCATCCCCTCTGAAGCTAAAAGAATTGACCTTTACGCCAGAGCATTGTTTCCCTTTTCATTCCTATTCTTTAATGTCATATATTGGTCCATATACTTGTGATAACTTTACCATCAGTGTTCTCCGTGTAAGATACTTCAGCCTGTTTTACTGTAGCTCTGCCCTAGAATCTGTCTGTCAGATTTTTCTTTGCAAGCAGTATATTGCAATGTAGATGCTGTGTAACTGATGGGATGTCAGTAACAAGTACAACAAAACTCTCCTGCTTTCAAATTTTGAATAACAGCATTACTTTGCAGTATTGGTGTTCTTGTCAACATTTATTGTAAATAGCTGTACAGCCAAATCCTTTGCACTGGGAGAGCTATGTGCATAATTGCACACTAGTTTGTGTGGGGAAAAGAGTACCATTTGTTTTTCTGTAATTAAGAAATTAAAGATTCTAATGTCCTGCACGTTTTAAAATATAAATATATACATATATACATAAGAAAAGTATCTAAAGGTTTATGAAATATTCTTAGTTATTTTAAGAAATTATTTATTGCCTTGTCTTGTTTTGATGACTGCTTCCCCTCAGATGGATATTGTGAAATAGAAGAAGAGTAAGCTATATTTCATTTATAATTTGTAAAGTGAAGGAAAACCAACTGCTCCTGTATGTGTAGCATTTACAAAATTAATAAAAGGTTGAAGAATTCAAAGTGCACCCCTGATTCTAAATATTCTTTTTTCTATTCACACATTGATTCTAAATATTGTTTTCTCTTTTTCACATTAAAGTGCATTTTCTATTAACTGTCTTTTCTTAGCTTTGTTTCCTTAAATTCTTATGGTGCAGGAACTTTGATGCATTTGATACATTTTCAGTGATAATTTTAAGATCTACATGCATTCCTTTGCCCTTGGAATATTTATAATACTGAACATAGTAATAGATACCTCTTTTCAGGAATATGTTTAGAGCGATGACTACATTTTTAAAATCATTATCTAAGAAATTCAATTTATTTTGCTTGAATTATGTTATTGGATTGCACAAACTGATATGTATATACTGCATGTAAACCAAAACTAGAAAAGTCCTAGTCAGTAGCAGCAAACATACCTAAACTTTGAAAATTCTTGCCTCCAAATTACCTTCCGCTGTTCTCTATGTAAGGCTGAAGACTTGCAGTGTCTTGCCAAAATATTCACCCCCTTGCACAGATGTCCCATTTTGTTGAACTACAAAGTACAGTATATACATTAAATTATGCACTTGAATGTGAGTATTTTAATCAAAATCTGGATGCTCTGACTTTTTTTTAAGAAAAGGTTTTAAGTAGCTAGCTTATTCCAGACCTACACAGCCCTCTGAGCGAAGATATGCCTCCTGGTTTGTTTTAAATGCACTTTCCCTTAGTGACTTCTGGTTTGTGTTTTACTGTTGAATTAATTGGGACTCTATACTAAGTTGAAGAGTAGCCTTAATAACTGTAATAAAAATGAGAAAGCTCACTATTTTTAAAAAACAACCATTAATAGATTCAATTTGGAGAACCATTAAGACATAACATTTGAAGAATCCAAAATAGTCTTTGTTTGTAACAGAGCTTTCAAATATTTCTAAGTTGCTACATGTAAATGTTAATAAATCAATCCCAATAATGATATATTTTTATTAGTCATTCCAAAAGACGTATAATTGCTACATTTATGGTGCTCCATAATTTGGGCATTAACTTTGAGGACTGAAAACAAATCTACTTTTCATATATGGTATACTGTAAGTACTGTATATATTGTAACATATATTTAATGACACATTATTAATTAAAAAATAACTATAATACAATAGCTTGACCTAGACCATAATACTTTTTTTATATTGTCTCATAAAAGGTAACACTACAGTGCTAATGGTCAGAGATCCTGAATTTCCTTCATGACTCAGTTGGTAGGTGATAAGTTTTACTCTGTGCTTTGCTTCTATGTGTTTCATCTTGTAGGTGATAATACCTAATTTTTACTCTGTGCTTTGCTTCTATGCGTTTCATCTTTTTATTGTGTAACCATTGTTCTCTTGCTTCTTGCTACATGGAGTTTATTTAACTAAAGTTCGGGAGGGATGACAACAACCACGCTCAATCATTCCCAGCTGTCGGTGATTAGCAATCACTCCCTTTGTCCTTCCTCCACCGAACGCTTTAAATACCAAATGCGATATCTCTCTCCCTCGCATGCATCCCACCTCCACTCCACCTGCCCCTTGGTTACCTTGCGTGGGGGTCCTGGCCTCCTCATCCTATGGCCAGGAGGTCGTCCCTCAGCCAAGTGGGTTAAGCCAAATATTCGCTCCACAATAGTTTGTTACGCTTTGATTTTGGGCGTTGCCATTCCTAGTGAACTGGTTTTGTTGACGTTTCATTTTAATTTATGCTACTTTTCAGACAATTCCCATATCTTTTCCTGAAGTACCCAAAGGGCTCACTGTTCCTCCATGTACCTTGGTTCAGGTCCCAATCTACAGATCGACTCCGGATTATACCCTCCATATCTCCCTCTACTTTCCTGTCCTATCTATCGTATCTCAGCTTCTAAATCTGATCTGAAGACTGTGTGGCCTGATCAGTAGAAATGGTCAATGTGTTGAATTTGTAATATGATAATATGATCAATGAAAACAACTTAATTTTAACATTACAATACCAGTTTGCAATCCATAAATTAATTTGAAGTAGATTCTCATTTTTCCACACTGCTGTGTGCTGGCACATAATGGCTGCTGTACTGTTTGTCACCCACTTGGGTGCTGCACTTCATTGTTGGACACAGTGTTAAGCGCTATGGGATACTTTAGAATGAAGTGCTGTAGAAATGCAAGCAGTTAGAAGTATAATTATCTTTAACTTTCAAGGCAGCAATAGTTGCAGGTATATTGGATTTTCTACAGCATCTAAATAGTAATATACTCTTGCTAACAATGTAGGCAGAAATTAAGACTGTATACGATTGCGCTTTTTATCAAAATGCCCTTTTTGCAGTAACCTTTTGCAGCACATTCAAGTTAGAACGCCAGAACTATTTTAAGATTGTACATTTTCACGGCGATCTCCAACTCACAAAATAATGCAAAGTCCGAAAAACAGATATGGAATTCAAACACGTAGAAGAAAGCACACTGATCTTAAAACACGGCACATTTGGTATTTCCATGTAGAACGTATGTGATTTTCAGAAACAATTCATCAATAAATGTAAAGTTTTCTCTTTTAATTAAGTAATATATTAAATGATTGTAATACTGCAACTGTACAGGTAAAGAAAGGAATAAACATTTTTAAGTGAAGTTTTGGTTTTCTAAAAATTCAAAATGCAATTTTGACAATTTATACTGATTAAAAATACTTAGTCTAACCAATTACGTGGTATTGGCATTAGAAAAAATATTTTGGCCCTCTAGTGTCCTCTAGTGGAGACAAATAAATTTGCCGTGCGCAAATGATGTTTTTCCTTACGTTTTTGGCATTGTATTGCAATCCAAATTCCTAAATCATCCCTTCAAAACAACCCCTTCAAACCCATTAATTGTTGATTTAGAAATTACAGGTATGAAAGGAAATCCATTCCAATTCCTGAGGATTTTTTCACCATGTTAATTATTATACAAAAGTGCAAAGAAATGTTACTGTGTCAATATTATAATATTATATATTATGTTATTTCTAAACAAGTTTTAAGTGAACAGGTATATAATATAATACTGTATACACTATATACAACAGCTGAGCTTGTTTAATATTTGAAGGTAACTTGAAGATTTGAGACTGTTTACTTCAGTACTAAATAGGACCACTAAAATACATGAGAAATGGTAGGATAAAGCAAATGCCACTGGGTTCAAAAAGGTTTTTCACTAAAAAAAACACTAGCAGGGTACTGTTAGATTTTTCTTATTGTTTTGGTTAAATGACAGTGCTGCAAATCATCCTGATAATCTATTCTACACATTTATAGTCCTTGGTGTAGAGACCTGTGTCCCAGTACCTATTCTAAATATAATTTCACTCAGCTTTCACTTTTGCCCTCTAGACCTGCTGTCTGTACTGAACTTGAAATAGTAGCTAAGGTTGACCTTCCGCTGTTCTCTATGTAAGGCTGAAGACTTGCAGTGTCTTGCCAAAATATTCACCCCCTTGCACAGATGTCCCATTTTGTTGAACTACAAAGTACAGTATATACATTAAATTATGCACTTGAATGTGAGTATTTTAATCAAAATCTGGATGCTCTGACTTTTTTTTAAGAAAAGGTTTTAAGTAGCTAGCTTATTCCAGACCTACACAGCCCTCTGAGCGAAGATATGCCTCCTGGTTTGTTTTAAATGCACTTTCCCTTAGTGACTTCTGGTTTGTGTTTTACTGTTGAATTAATTGTTCTTGATTTACCTTGTCCAGTAGTCTGAAAGTTAAATTCTTAGATGTCTTGATTCAGTAAAATTACATATATATATTTAATGGGAACACTAGGGTTCCCAGCACTTACCCCTGAGGAACTTCAACTCATAGATGCTTTCATTTTTTTACAGTGAACAATAATATTTTTATCTAAAAAATGAGAGACACACCTATATCAGTTTTAGTGTTTCATTTTCTAATTAATAGTTCATTTTGACTCTAGGTAAAGCATATTGTACTGTTTCCCAATATTTTCCTTGGTTGTAACCCTGTAAAAGCTTAGTTGGATAGGATCAGTCTCACATCTGTACTGTATCTAGTTCTAATTATAGTATTGACCTTTCTCTTAAAATTTCTTCAATATTTTTTATGTTACATGTGAAAACAATGAGTGTTTTGTCAACTATATAGACAACAGCCACATTTCCGGTTGGTCTTCATATTTCAGGGGTGAAGCAAGGTAAAAAAATAAGGTTGCTGCTCTAAGTGGTGTTGGTTAGTTGATCAATACACTCTTCCTTTTGGACCAAGATTCCCAAAACAATGTCCCTGTATGGTGATCAGTGACACTGTGCTGTAGGAGATGCCATTCTTTCAATGAGACATTAAACCAAGGCTCTAAATACTTGGTCATTAAAAATTACACTTTGTAAAATAAGAGTGTTCACCTAAGTGTCCTAACTGGGTTCTACCATGTGTTTGCACAATCTCACATAAAGTCTCCCTTCCCTTAAATAAGATGGTGAAGCAATTACTCACTTTGCCTGATCTGCAGTATAGTGGGGTTGCTAGTGCATAATCTCTGCTCTGTGCCACTTAGGGGAGTCCTTCACATCAATGGTGGATCACTTTATATCTCTACTTGTACTGTATGTATGGAATGAAAAAGGCTGTTATTATTTATTACACAATTATTATTTCATCCATTTTCCACTGTAAATGTGATGTAGACACAACTATTGCAGATTGCATTGTGAAACTGTCAAAGAAGACTACACGAACATGAACAGGATCGCCATACTGCTTGCACGCTTGAGTTTAAAGCAATGGTGTGCCCCCCAGTACTGATCACTGTGCTGTCATACTTTTAGTATATATTACATGTACTGTATGTGATTGCACCCTAGCTCAATGGTAATGTCAAAAATAGCACTATTGTTAGCCATCTGGAAGTATTTTAACTAGTTTACTAATTAATAAAAAAAATTCTAGGTGGTATTTACTATCTCCTAAATACTAGTGATCATCTATACTAAGTTAAACTATGGGACTCTATACTAAGTTGAAGAGTAGCCTTAATAACTGTAATAAAAATGAGAAAGCTCACTATTTTTAAAAAACAACCATTAATAGATTCAATTTGGAGAACCATTAAGACATAACATTTGAAGAATCCAAAATAGTCTTTGTTTGTAACAGAGCTTTCAAATATTTCTAAGTTGCTACATGTAAATGTTAATAAATCAATCCCAATAATGATATATTTTTATTAGTCATTCCAAAAGACGTATAATTGCTACATTTATGGTGCTCCATAATTTGGGCATTAACTTTGAGGACTGAAAACAAATCTACTTTTCATATATGGTATACTGTAAGTACTGTATATATTGTAACATATATTTAATGACACATTATTAATTAAAAAATAACTATAATACAATAGCTTGACCTAGACCATAATACTTTTTTTATATTGTCTCATAAAAGGTAACACTACAGTGCTAATGGTCAGAGATCCTGAATTTCCTTCATGACTCAGTTGGTAGGTGATAAGTTTTACTCTGTGCTTTGCTTCTATGTGTTTCATCTTGTAGGTGATAATACCTAATTTTTACTCTGTGCTTTGCTTCTATGCGTTTCATCTTTTTATTGTGTAACCATTGTTCTCTTGCTTCTTGCTACATGGAGTTTATTTAACTAAAGTTCGGGAGGGATGACAACAACCACGCTCAATCATTCCCAGCTGTCGGTGATTAGCAATCACTCCCTTTGTCCTTCCTCCACCGAACGCTTTAAATACCAAATGCGATATCTCTCTCCCTCGCATGCATCCCACCTCCACTCCACCTGCCCCTTGGTTACCTTGCGTGGGGGTCCTGGCCTCCTCATCCTATGGCCAGGAGGTCGTCCCTCAGCCAAGTGGGTTAAGCCAAATATTCGCTCCACAATAGTTTGTTACGCTTTGATTTTGGGCGTTGCCATTCCTAGTGAACTGGTTTTGTTGACGTTTCATTTTAATTTATGCTACTTTTCAGACAATTCCCATATCTTTTCCTGAAGTACCCAAAGGGCTCACTGTTCCTCCATGTACCTTGGTTCAGGTCCCAATCTACAGATCGACTCCGGATTATACCCTCCATATCTCCCTCTACTTTCCTGTCCTATCTATCGTATCTCAGCTTCTAAATCTGATCTGAAGACTGTGTGGCCTGATCAGTAGAAATGGTCAATGTGTTGAATTTGTAATATGATAATATGATCAATGAAAACAACTTAATTTTAACATTAGGTTAATATCTGTTCCTGAAAGGTAAATGTCTTTGTTACAGAGATGTGTAAGTGTTTGTGGCATTGGTGATAATGTTTAAACGGCAGAGTACAGAGACAGAGATTTCCATTATACTTTAGGTAAAGGAACTGTGCACCACAACCTTGCTTTCTCTCCTCTCGCAGCCTGCAGGAAGATGTATAAAAACATAGAAAACACAGTATTGTACAATATATGACAATAAATATTCTTTATTGATGGTTTGTGAACTTTATTACCAGCTAAAACTACTTTCCCTTTTTTGTTTTACAGTCTGATACACCATTAGGATTATGGCTAAGATCAAGTGTAGTATTACTGTACGTACCAATAGATAATTATTTTAAGTTGTGGAAGTTGTTTTTGACACATATTTTAGTTGACAAAATGTGTATAGCAGTATTTTTTTTAATTACACCGTGTCCTGTTTATTCAAGTGAGATATGTTCCTGAACTAATAATTACTTAATGATACTGTGAAAAACTCTCCTTTACCATATACCATCAATATCTTGGGTACACCTACTGTAATACATTCTGAAAATAAACATGTATCTACCAAATAACAATAGAACATGACAAAATGAATACAGTACTGCACAGTTTTCGATTATAAAAATAAATAATATAGCAGCTAGTTAATAAGTAAAGTTATTTGTATGTTCTGTTTGATTCAGTTACACTATTTTTACTTCAATGTGTAGAATAACTTTGTATGTGTAGTGTAGTGTTGAGTCTGTTTTTTATATTTCCTGTTCCAGCAGGGCTAGAAGAGGAAGCCAATATGGCATAAAATCCATCAGCCTTGCTTTGTCTTGGTTGTATGAATGTATGCCATCTCTGGCATAATAAACACTCATCTGTGGATATTATCGCCTATATTAAAACCCACGCTTAAAGTAACATAAAGCACTACCTTTACAGTTGTTGAATGCAGTAACCTTCAGGAAGATGTGATGAAGTCAGAGAGATTCAATGGGCAACAAAAAAAAAGTGGACACAAGACTTTTGAATTGAGGAGGTGTATTATGAAAAATCACTTCTTAAACAACAGTAATTGCACTTAGGTGACACCTACTAAATGTACTTTAATAACTCACCTAGATTTTGAAGTGATTAACTGCATCATGACAAATGGTTCTACTAATGATAAAACTAATTGCATACAAATACTAAAGCAAATGCAAATCTCTTTTTGATTACATTCAATTGAAAATGCAAATGTTCTATGAGTTGATTTTTTTGTTTAATATAAAATTACATACAAACAAGTATTTAATGACAGGAAACATTTGCTTAATTGCATAGGTCCCAGTTCAAATCAAATTATTTCGATAAACAGGTCCTTGTGAATGAATGCCCTGTGTCTGAGTCTTAAACTTTTGTTCCTTCTCCTACATATTAAAGATGAGAATAAACTGTTCCTCAGTTTTATTTTTCTTACAGTCTGGAGTGATTTCATATTCATTTTAGAAGATCATCACAGTACATTAATGTATCTTCTAGTACATAACTTATACCCATTACTAACCAAAATATTTTGTTGCAATAAGGCACCTTTGTTGCTATTCAGTAAGAACACATAAGTAACAAAAAATAGCAGTTCATTTGGCCTTTCTAGTCTGTTTGATAGGTACTTTATATGTAATTCATCTAAGTATCTTTTTAGCTGTTTCTTGAAATGTGCCAGGATATTGGGTTCAATATCATGACCAAATAGCTTGTTACATACTCCCCACTTTGTGTAAATATGTGCCTCCTGTTCTCAGTTTTAAAATCACTTCCATCTAGTTTCTATTTATGTCTTCTGGTTCATTTTTCACTGTTTATTCTGAAGAATTCATTTGGGTTGACTTTGTCAATGTCTTTCAGGAATTTGAAATTCAAATACCTGGATCAAGTCCCCTCATAATCTGTTTAAGACTAAAAAGGTTCAGTTATTTTAGTTTGTCATCGTAGGACATTCCTTTAAACATTCCTGTTTTGAACTTGAACTTGAACTTGATCTTTATTGCCATATGTAACCGGTACATATACTGGTACAATGGAATGCTTACTTACAGAAAGTCTCTTGATTGTTAAAACAAGTGTAAAAATACAAAGTGCAGACAGTGCATCAAGACAATATACTGTACAAACAAACAGTAGACAATGTACAAGTAAACTGTTTGAATGTAAACAATGCAGACCTGTAAACAATGACTGGAGATGTGCAATAAATAAGAAATCATAATGAGGTAGATGGTATACAGTAGGTGTGGTCCGAGGGGCATGGCTAAATGTGTTCGCCAATCTCACTGCTTGTGGATGGAAGCTATTGAAGAATCTGGTGGTAAGTGTCTGTATGCTCTTGTATCTCTTGCCTGAGGGCAGTGGGGTGAAGAGCTCATGCTCGGGGTGGTGACTGTCCTCTGTGATGGCCAATCCTCATAGAGCTAGCATGATGACCAACATTGTACACATCTTTGCAAATGAGGTCTTACTAGTACATTGTACAATTTTAACATAGCACGCACAACATATCCTAACATTTACTGTAGCTTTCCTTTTTCAGCTCTTCCCCATATTGGCTAGAAAATGTGAATGATGAGTCAATATAAACAGCTGTCTTTATCATAACTAACTTATGCAATCTCAATGTTTCCCATTTAATATTTCTAATTCATGTTTTTATTACCCAGATTGTCTACATTAATCATAATCTGTCAGGTGTTTGCTTGGATTTTAGCTATTTTTTAAATTATATTTTTATCCTCCAGTTTTTACCAATCCTACTGTTTTGGTAATGTCTATAAGTATAATACAAATACAAACTGCAAATATAATATAACCATCCTATATAATGTTAATATAAAATTAACATTATATAAAATGTTAATTATCTATCAGATCTCCTTTTAATAGTGTCTCTGTCTAGCTTGACCCATGTACAGTATGCTTGCAGCATTTCTGATGAGAGCTGTCTCTGTCCACTGTTTAACATACTATACAGTATGCATAAATAGGGAAAAAACGTCCTTAATTAATCCATAAACATAATTATTTATTGAAACCTGAATTATTATCTAATGATGTGATTTCTAAAACGTATATACAGTAACAGTAAAAATAAGGCTATTCAGAGCTTGCAAAAACTATTGGACTTAATGCTTTGAAAGGTTGTTTAAATTTGTTTAAATTAATGGTAATTGCAGTGATGAAAGCAAGAATAAAAACTATTGGATGGTATGTACAGGTACAGTGAGAAACTAAATCTATGCTGGAGACATCAGAAGCATGGGGGGCTCATCAGATGACAGATTTCAGATGTCTTTATGATATTATGGTATTTTTTGTTATACATCTGGTATTTGATTATTTGCAAGTTTTCTTTTAAAATAGGTAATCCTTTGATACCTGCAAAAATCAATCTAGTGATGGTTAGATGCTTCTCCTTAGCTTAGTTTTACAGTTGTGGCTGTCTGCAACTTCTTAATTCAGCCCTATTGATGAATGTCTTTCAAGAAAAGGCTAGGTGAGATCCTCAGTTCAATTAATTATTAGCTGTCAAACAAGCTACATGGTCTGAATGGCCTTCTCCCATTTTTCTCCCATTTCTGTATATTCAGTAACATGCAGATGGTCTCAGATGGGCACCTGACTGAATGGATATAAAATTGGTGATACAAAATAAAGGGCATGTAAAAATTAGGTGTTATCTAAAAAAAATATGGATCTTAGGTTGTCCAAATAACTACTCAGAGGCAGGAGTCCATTAGAATTATTGTATACCTTTGAAACCAATATGCGCTGTTAGTGGGTAGATGGGTAGATGGGTGGGTAGAAAAGACTGCCTTGTTCCCTAGAAAATCCCTAGAAAGGTGGAAAGGCCATTGTAGGCCAAGGTACTGTAGGGCCATAATGCACTGTAATGATTAAGTTGAGATGAGACTTGAGTACTTTTCCAACACGTAGTCTAAGTACTAAGTACTAAGTACTTGTTTTTTCAAAGGAATATTTAACATTGTTAATGATCAATCTGGTTTATTGGATCTTAATCAACATTGTTTGCCAGTGTTGCAGGTGTTCTTGCCAACTTTAGCTGTAAATCAAAAGGTCAGCATGATGTGCTGTGGGATACACTTGGCAGACAATCAGCCTTTTGTTCATTGAGCTTTGGAAGGTGGCATCATCCTGTGGAGTCCAAATGACATATCTGAAAAGAAATAAACCACAAGGAGTCCTGAAAGCATTAAGTTCCTTTGATGAATTAGTTACTAGAATTTGACAGTATCTCTTACACAAATCAGAGGTGGTGATGACAGGGACTTTTTTTCCATTCAATTTAGAAATTTGTTTAATGCCAGGCATATTCCCAGGCCCAGTGTAAAATCTAAAAGAACTGGATCATTTTAGTGTTGAACAAAAAAATATGAAAGAACCCAATTCATGTTTTCAAAATTCTCAAAGGTACTGACAATGTTAATACCTAATGGCTAAAGTAATTCTTCAGAATCAACAGTGAAACATGAACCGGAGGACACACTTAGAAACAAAAACATAGTGTATTTAAAACAGAGATCAAGAAGCACTTTTTTTTTACACAGAAATTTGTGTGAGTCTGTACAAGCTACTCAGTCACGTTGAAACTGATACTCCGAAATGAACAGATGAAATGTTTGGATCAATTAGCTATAAGCAACCAAACAAGTAAGACTGATTGAATAACGTTATCTTGTTTATGTGTCTTATCCAAATCTTTGACTTGCTGGATCATGAAAGAAGATGCATGATGTATTTTACTCCACGGCCGAAACGTTGTGTTCTCTTTCTTCTTTTTTTCAGCATGGAATAAACCTATTACTTGTTCCTTTGCAGCCTACACATGCTGACGCAGCTACCCACCTGATGTATTTTACTGTCCACTCTTGTGGCATGTATGTTTTTGGACTAGTGTTCTGTATCACGTCTTACAGATCTTGTCATTTTACTAGTAAAATAGCATGGCAACAGTAAAAGCACTTCTTATTTCATTTTGTAAATTAGTTCTGTCTCTCTCAGGCCACACAACTATATTGTTTTTTTATTATTTTTTGCACTGTGCCCACATTCTTTTAGGCCACATCTGCATTCCCTCGCAAATTTTCTCACCCCACAGTGTTTCTTGTTTGTATGATATAACCAACAATGTTACTCTGTGCAGAACTGATGTTGTCCTTGAAATGTTTATATTTAGTCATACTGAGTGGTCTTCTCACATTGCTGGCATTAAAAGGAAAAGCAATCAGAAAGCTGATGGCTATGGTACTCCCTGTCAATTAAAAAGCGGATAGGGGTTTGTTTCTTGAACGAACATGCCAAACATAATTTGTGATGCATTCAATATCTGGTTAGTGAAGACCAAAGTGTCTTCCACTGCAGCATTTTTTTCACTGACCAGTCTATTTTAACATCCTTCCTAATCTGTTTGAGAATTATTTTTTCTAGAATAAAATCTGACAGAATTTTTAGATTTCATGAATATCAACAGAGTGCACTTTCATAGAACCCACTCAGGCATTTTGCTCCATTATCCCTGCTGCAGAATGGAACATACTAAATATATATTATCGTGAAATGTCACACACTTTTTGTGCTTTTTCATTGTAGACAAATTAACTATCCATCTATTATCACAAAGCCACTTACTCCTGGAGAGGGGTGTTGTATTTAAGAGTCCATTCTGTAAGCATAGCACAAGGTGGGAATACATCTGGAAGATACCGTATGTTATTCCATTATAAAGCACACTCATATTGGCATAATTTAGAGACACCAATTAACATAGCTAACCTGCCTTTAGAAGGCAGGAGAAAACACCACAGGAAGGTGTATCAGTCCAGAATCAAACACATGACTCTGGAGATACAGTATAATGTTTTTTTACAACCAGTCAATACTGAGAATTTGCACTTGCACTTCATAACCTAGTTGGGTGATCCTGTCCAGTAAAGTATTCTGTACTATCCTGCACAAATATACAGTAAATATGCATCTTAATAAACTATATGCACTATTGTATCTTATATACAGTACCCCTGTTCCCACAAATATAATGCAATTTCACACTTTCTCAATTACTATCCATGTAAATATTTTCTCTAGGCTTAAAAATGGTATAAATGTATATTAGCATCCCTAGTACACTTGCACTCTTTCCAAGTCCGACAGACTTTGAGGAAAGGTTTTTGGTGGCTAAAACAGAGGTCTGCTCTGGTTCTTCTGTTATTTCAATGTTATTTGTAAATTTACAGACGTTGATCATTTGGTTGTCTCATCGCCAGTTTTTGGAACATGTCTCCACATCTAGAGTTGAATTACAGTTGGTGCATTTGGAACAGGACCTGCATGAATGCCAAAGTCTTGGTCACATTCTCTGTTGACTTCCCTTGTGGTCAAAAATATTTTTATAGTAAATCTTTCAAGCTCACACACAGTTTTTATTCAAAACAGGTGTAAAGAATTGCTGCTTGTACAGTGTGTATTAAGGCAGATTTCTATTTTAGACAAAATCTCCCCTTTGACCTTCCAGTTAATGCACTGGCCAAACTGGTCTCTTTGTGCCAAGCTATAAACTCAAGATATTATTCACTTCACTTGAAGTGGCTAGAAGTCTCTTTATTTTTGACTCTCTTGGGTGGCTGCATCATCCTGAGGTAAGCTGTGGGGACTCTGTAATTCCTCAGTATGCCTTGTGTCTGTATACATGGATTCATATGGCCTCCTTCCTGAGTGCTGTTGGGTAAACCAGCTCTCTTGTCTCACTCGGAGAGCCTAGTTACAAGTAAAGCTTTTTTAGCACCAGTTTTACTCCATTATTCTATTCTTTATATAGTGGTCTTTTTTCATTTACTATAATTAATTATGCCACAATATGCAATGTTGCCATATAAACCAAAAAATATTTCATGTATGGATTATACTTTATGCTGTCTTTGTGTTGTGATCAGATTGAAATACGATAAATTAAAGGTAGACAAGCTATTTGATTATCTACAGTATTTCGTTGCTGCATACTAGTAATGAACATATCTTTTAACCCTTTGGGTAAAGTCATGCCTCCTTCCTTGTGTCCTTTGGATCATGTTTCACTGTTCTTTCTGAAGAAGTCCAGCAGGTTGACTTTTACTGTTAATTCCTCTGAGGATTTTAAATACATGATCAGGTACCATCTTAGTCTTTTCTGCTCAAGACTCATAAAGTTTGCTTCCTTCTGACTCTCAGTGTAGGACATTTCCTTGAGCCCCAGAATGAATCTGATTCCAGAGCAGAAATATTTTTTCTATGACATGGTGACCAGAATTATACACAATATTCTAGATGAAGCCTTACTGCAAAACATAAAGAGAGTAACTGAAAACACACCATTCTGTGATTTTTATTTCTTTTGTTTTGTAGGAACAAAGTCTTAGCCCAAATAATTTCCAATTGGTTGTTGTGAATAACAATCTTTGCAAAAATATGATATACTCTATGACTGTACAACGGTTATTAACGACCTATTTGTTGCAGATAAGATAACAACATAACAATAAACATAATTCTCTACTGAAACACACTGGCACTAAAGTGGCTCTGACTGACTGCAACATGAACATTTTGGACTGAACAACTTGTCCTAAGCTGATGTGGTTAGTTGATAATTGAAACTGATAAACTGTGCAGTTTTACTTTAACACTTCTGTCAAAAATAAATTGAGAAATGAAGGAATACTGTGAAAAATACTTGAGAAAAAGTAATACTGTGTGAAAAGTCCACTTTCTGAACTTTAAAATGTCAATTGTCAGTAGAAGGTTCTGATATGAAGAAAATTGAAAATCAGAACTCCAGGGCTCCCAAATGGCTAAACCAGTAAAAGTGATTGTTCAGATTGCAGGATGAGACCTATAGTGCAGACATTACAGATTTAAATCTAAATAGCTGCAACTGGGATTCCCCAAGAGATACTGCACAACTGGCAGAGTACTACTGAGTCTGGCTGGGCTTCAGTGGGTCACAGTATAACATGCAGTATAACAGGGGCCCTTTGTTACTTGTGCCTGTGAGTCTACTGTTATCAGTGAGAGCTGTTTTAGCCTTTTATTTAGTGGTGACTCTAGGCACTATACAAAATGTAAAAAAAAGGCAGATGGCTTGACATACATGTTTGGGTAAATAGTATCCAAATTTTCTTCAACCCTCCCATGCTTATATTGCGATTGTAGAAATGAGCTTAACTGAATGACGTGGAGTTTGCCGATCACGATGAAAAGAAATAGGGAAGGCCATTTTAAATGTATATATATATTTAGAACAATATATTTTTAAATAAATAATACGATTACTTTAAATGTTTAAGGCAAATAAGCCTGAAATGCATTCTTGCAAAACTCCAATTGGTCTCTCATATGAAGAACACAGTAAGTGACATTCTGATTGGTTGGCTGGCTTGTATTTCCTTCCAGTCCTCCTTCTTCCAATGGACATCCAATGCTCCTCGTTATGTTCTACCACAAAGAAATTCAAAATACAAGATACACATTGATGCCTTTGGATATGCAAATAGAAAATATGTCAGCCAGTCTTTACCAGTGCCTGAAATAATGTAATGCTATATCACTACAATCACATAATTAGTGATAAAGGTGATGTAGTAGACCTGACATGGATTTTGGTCCCTGGTCTGGTCACTTATGGATTGCCTACAAGCTGCTATAATTTCCTTTTTTCCTGATATGAATATTAGTGGAGATGTCCCTGGGTAATGTGTGGTATAATCACAGACAAAAAGAATAAATCTGTTATCTTTATTATATATTTTCAGAGAACCCACAATATCTGGTATCATTCATTGGAACAGAGTAATAATAATAGGAAATGGTATGAGTGAAAACAAAATTGTTTGGAGGTGTACTCGCATTTGGAACCACTACAACAATAATTTAAAACATCAGTAGCTATACAGGTCTGCAAATGACTGCAGCAATAGTTGAGCGTTCTAAATGCAAGCGTTTGTCCTTATGGCATTTAGGCATCACCAGCTGGTGCTCACCTCTTCTTTTTATATAACAAATTGTTTTTGATAATAAAAAATTCATCTTTATTGAGGAAGTCAGTCAGCCTTAAAGTTTTAAAAATCAAAAAGCTGATGACATTAAAACTGATTTTTTACAAACACCTAAGACTGACGATGATTCTTCAGTGGGTGAACAATAGCACCCACTGAATGCTTTTGAGCATCTGCCCACTTTTCCTGTTTTTACTTGGGACAGCATACAGATCAGAGTTGAATGGCCAAACCCATTGGTCCTTTTTGTGGTCAGTCTGCTTGCTCTTGTGAGCATGTGCATGATTTTTGTGTTGCATCAAGAAAAATCTTGCTGGAGTACAAACTGATATTTCAAATTATCAAGTACACAAATGTTTATGTTACACACTTGGCATAAAACTTTAAGCAAGACATTCTCAGTTTTACATACTGTGCTCATTTCCATGTACACACTGAAAAATTATTTCTCCCAATATACTTTCACCTACTACCAGATTCGCTATACAGTAATTAAAATCTGGCAATTGCCTATATCTACAGTATGAGCACAATAACAGGCATACCATTGAACGATGCAGTGACCATAGTTTGCAAATTAAAATGGTTTAAGTGGTATGAAAGTACAAAGCACATTTTCCCTTTAAGAAACACTATGGAGCTGTTTATTTTCCACAATGGAAACAAATAGGAGTGAAGAGTTATAAGTGCAGTGACTTACTGTATAATTTCTGTGAAGGCTACATCTGTTGTGCCTTCACTGGATTAAATCCCCTGGCAGAAGAAGCAGACAGAACATTGTTCCTCAGGAATGCTTTTGTATTAGGGAGTACACACTGGCCCAGTTGCAGAGGTCTTCAACACTGGAAGGATTATGAACTCCTACCTAGCTTTGCATACCTGGCTTCTGGAGGTTGAAAAACTTCTCACAATCTAGTTTATCTAGGATTACTAGTGAAGTTACTTTTCACACAAGTTCTTTAGATGAATTGTAACTTCTCTTGCTGTATCTTTAACACCAAAACATGTTAAATTATTCCTGAATGAGTCCTCTATTCTATTTCACCAGTATAACATCCTTCATTGTTATAGCTGATACTGAACTGCTGTGGCTTTGCCACATTGACATTATATTCCACAAAGAGAATACTGTATTTGCTATTTGCTCTATTTAAAAACCTATAGAAAAATACTGTATAGAACAAAAATTTTCAGGCATTCAAATCCAAATAAAAAAACTTACTTCCCTATATTTTAAAGTTAATATTTAATGCTTTTTTTCTAATTTAGTGAATGTTTGTATATATTCTCATGTATAATTGTAAGAATGTTGTACCATTTTATAAATCTGCCCTGTCTAGATTCTAAGTACTGAGAACAAAAGCACTGCCCAACTACTAACCACCAATTATTCTGGCAGAATTAGTGTTTCACATTCCTTTTTAGCACTGAAGGGCCAACCCTCATCCAGATGAAATTACTACATGTCCTGCTTACTTAATTTTTCAGTGCTTCTGTATGGAACTCTGATAAAACTGGAAGAGATTCAACATTCAACATTCTCCTTCTGCTGCAATTAAATACATTTAAGCCTTTTTTTCATGAAGAAACAATAGCTGTTTCAGTAGCCTGGTTCTAATGAATGTGATAGAGAGACGAGATACAGTATGTATGAAGATACATGTACATACTGTAGATATCCAGGCAATGGGGAATGGTAACCTATCAGAGAGAATAGGCTGCCCAGCCCCCATCACTATTGGGAAGTTTGATCTAGGGAATTAATGCAAAGGTGTAGATGGGGAGGCAGTGGGGGGATGTGAAAGAGTTACATGAAGGGAAGACCCGGGTGTGCGATTTGTACATAAAGGTGAAGTGAAGCATGTGAGATTAGGATCTAACCTTCCTCCCGAGCCTCTATTATAAACTTTATTTTGATTTTAAAATATGGCATGTGATACTAAAAGCAATAAAATAAACACCACAATTTCAAATGAAATGCAAATAAAAACTAGGACAGGGAGATCTTTGAACATTCTGCTTTGAGTCTCTAATTGCTTAGTTTAAACATGGCTCAAATAAAATGTGTCATTTTGAACTTGCTGAGTCGTCCATAAAGATATCCAGTTCCATTAATCAGGCTTCAAAAAGCATTCCAAAAGCTAGTTCTTATTTTGGCATTTGAAAAATAATTCTAAAAGTGTCATAAAAGTGTCTGCCTAGAAATATTTCCAAAATAAATATCACTCCTCCTACCTGCATCAGCAGACTTTACTAATGTTAAGGGACATGCTGACATTTGAAGAGTATATTTAAAGTTGGTTTTAAAAACCACACATTATATAGAAAATATATAAAAGTTTTTGATGATTTATTTTGTGTTATGTATATTTAGACATAGAAAGCATTACCTGAAAAGTTTACAGCACATCTTTGAATTTTGCCTTTTCTGTTTGAATAAGTCTCAACTATAAATGTATTTATTTAACGGAGTAGTTTTTTATTTTTTTACAACAATAATTTAGCTGAAATACATTTATTTAGTAGTGTTTAGTGGCTAAATGTGTTTTAATTGCTATAAATGCTTCAGAAAATATTTCCATTTTAATTTGTAGAGTGCCAGCATTTTCACACTCTGAACTGTTCTAAATCTGACCATGACAATAAAATCATGGATTCATACTACTAAAATAGACATCTCTGCTACAAAGGCTGTTTACTATTACATCCTTACAAACACATGTATAAAACATTTTGGGAGGAAAATAATTAGAAAGTTAAAATCGTGAACTGCCATGTATTCACTAAGTAGTTCAAGTAGGTACAGTAGTTGCATCAGCGCGTCAGCATGCATAGGCTACAAAGGATGAAGTAAAGGTTTATTCCATGCTGAAAAGAGAAGAAAAGAAACACAATGTTTCGGCTGTGGAGCCTTCTTGTTTCCATGTATTCACTAATGCCACAAGGAAATAATGGCAGAAGGGAAAAGCCCCCATCACGTAGGAAAAACAGTATAGATAGGTCACAAAAGGCAAGATATGATGAACATGAATAGATTGCGATTGCTTCTTGCATGATTCAGTACCACATACAGTATGCCACTGAAGTAAAGAAGAAAGTGCAGAAAAGCATAAAGAAAAGATGTTATCTGCTAAAGGGAGTATAGCCACCTCACAACAACATAACACTCAAATACTGCTGGCAGTGAAATACAGCTATGAAATATACTGTACTGTTATACCTGTACATATTTTATTGTGTTACTCACCTTCTGCAATTTAATTAAATTTAAATTTTCTTTAATTGTTTCAATCCATTCAATTCTTGACTCAAACTAAAGGGCTTTTGTGGCACTCACTTTTGATTTTCACTTTGAATTTAAGGATCATCACACTAAAATCCCACTAGAGACAAACAACATTATGCTGTCCCTTTACAGTTTCTTGTCCTGTATTTGAAAACTGCTAGCTCTTGACTGTAAAACTGTGCTTGCGTGAGGTGCAGGTGAAAGTGGTTGAAAACCTGTTGCATTCTTGAAGTTATACATTTGCAAAGTAAAAATGGAAAGTCCCAGTTTTTAAAGTAGAAAACTGGCAGAAGTCTTTTATGCAATGGTGAGAAACCGTGTTGCACAGTCATCCAAAATGTCATTTTGATTGATAACAATATCTGCTTAGATAAACTATGTTTAAGCACTTACTTATCTTACTTAGGATGGTTGAGAAGAAAGTATATATTCTAGTGCAATTCAAAATTTAGTCAAATGTACATCAAAATGCCATTATGTTTACTGAAAGGGAAGTACACAAGATCGATTGAAAGAGCTTTTATTCTTATATACCTGTCTAAGAGTACAATGTATGTATGTACACTTTGTCCCATCTAGCAAATTTGATTTATTTGCTGGAACTCATCCAGTTGTTTCTTGAAAGAATTGATGGTATTGACTTTAACAACGTGGCTGTGTAATGTGCTCCAGACTCCCACAATTGCAAAGTATGTTTTATTGCCATACAGATGCTCTAATTATTGTTTTCATAACCTTACATGTAATACTTATTCTTAGTTGTATTCCTTATTCTTTTATAATTACTTGGCTGAGTTTTTATTCCCTTTTTATGTATGGTTGCCACATTATCACTTTTTGAATCAATGGGAATTAACCCTGTCTTGAATGACCATTGGAAGGGCTTTATTAGCAGTCTATGAATTACATCTCCTGTTTATGTACCGTATTCTACATTTAAGCACAATAAGTGGAATAGTTTCAAGCCTGATTTGAGTGTATTGTGTCTAGTACATGTAAGACTTCTGCCTTTGTTATGCTAATTTTATTTAATATTAAACTTTCCTTCTTCACCCAGAGGCATGTTGCTGATTTCTTTCTCTGCTGAACCTGAGTGAAATTTTAATTTAAACCATTCAGCATTTCCCTTTTATTATCCAACAGTTTTAAGTTGTTTTGCTTTGTAATATAGAAAAAAACAGCTATTTTTTTGCCTTTTCTGATATAATTTTAACCTAGGTTTGCAGCTAATCAGATTTTGTTTTTCAAACTGGATCTTATTCCTTTAAATAATCTTTTAAATATGATTAAGTATTGTTGCACCTCATATTTCTTTAATTGATTTATTAAGGATTTGGGCCATTTGAATTCTAGCCTTGGATTTGCTTACTCTTGACCTGTGCTTGAAGCATCACATCTTTAACCAAAACTGTTCCATCCATTTTCTACTCATTCCATATCAATCATATCCCATTCCACTTCTAATAAAGTCATTTCTTTATAGTCTGCTTGCCTAAAAATGGAAACTTCTATTTTGGAATGTACAAAACATACAGTACTATATTAGTTCAGGTGGGTAGCTGCGTCAGCATGCATAGGCTGCAAAGGAACAAGTAATAGGTTTATTCCATGCTGAAAAAAGAAGAAAGAAAACACAATGTTTCGGCCGTGGAGACTTCTTCAGGCGTGAGAAAGACAAGGCAGTAAGCAAAGGTAATGTAGCGGGTGAACAAAGGCTGGGAGAGAGGAGGAGCGAGAGGCGGGAGCAGGGGAGAGAAAGAGAGGCCAATCAAGAGGTGTGAAGTCAGAATAGGCGTAGAGAGGTGTGAAATGAAACCTCCAATGAATGGAGAAAATTTACAAGAAAAGTAGTCTGTCGTTAAGAGAAGGGGGAAGTTGTGATCCTAGCTGCAGGATAATTTTGGTTTCTGTAGTCTTTCTGATGTATGAGTTCGGAAAACCGTCTTTGAGAACACAGATGGAGAGATTAGAGTGGTCATGGCCGTCAGAGGTGAAATGAGAAACAATGGGCTTGGAGAGATCTTTAATCTTCACAACCCTAACATGTTCTCAAATTACTTTGATATAATTATACTATGATATAACTATGACTATGACTATGATATATTACTATGATATAATTACACTATATTATAACATTTTCCTAATGGTTATCTCACCACTAATTTCCTCACTTTGTTTTGGTTGTTTGATAAGACACAGTCAACACTGGCATTCCCTTTCATTGGTGCTCTGACAATATCCATTGAATGTTTTGTTATAGGTCTGACCTGTATAGATTCTCAAACCCTTGATTCATTTAGGTTATGTACACGCAAAATCTTTTTGATGCTCTTTTGTGCTGCACTTCCACCTCTTTCATCTTTCTAGCCACTGTGGAATGTTGTATATCCTATTACTGTATATTATTTTCATCACTATCTCTTTCTATTGTCTATCACTTTTTAAAATCCATGTTTAAGCATTTCCCATTACTGTACATCATAATTACTGGCACATGAAGTAGCTTCTGTTTTTTCTGTTTTGTGTATAAGAAAGCTTTTAATAACATGTTCTTTGGACTATTTTGTTCTTCCCTGAAGTTAATTTGTTTTTCCCTTTGGTACTTTGTTAGCTCTTCTTCCTCCTTATATCCTTTTCAGATGTGTTTTTACATTTGTGATAGAAAGGTTTCTAGTGACTGAGAAAACTGCATGTTTCCTTATCCCACAATGTCCTCAAACACATATTATGGGTTAAATAGATTTACATTTTTTAATTTACATCTTTCAATTCAATTCATGGCACACTTAGGATTCCTGAGGGAACGTGGACTCAGGATGTATTTTTCTCATTGAACCAAAACTAATGTTGAAGACATCAAAGTCTGTGCTATACCATGTGGTGGCTTTGTTTTTTATTGTTGAAGAACCTTCAACAAACTACCAAAATGATTTTTGAACAAGTCTATCCAGGAAGATCTGTCTGTGTTCCATCCATGTAAAAATAAGTAGCAGGTCTATAGCAAGGGCTGTGGCAAGCATGAGTGTGTGATAAGATAGATAGATAAGACTTTATTAATCCCATAGGGAAATTGAGACCTGAAGACCTGAATAAGACCTGAAGTGCAGAGTTAATTAAATGTATTTGAACTTAAGACTACTGTTGGTAAAAGGTTGTCTCACCTTCTTTCATATTATTTGTAGAACGTCTCCATGTTTGGTTCAGTTGAGCTATCTGAAGATATTTTTTACATCTGAGTCCAATTGCTATGTATGTACTGTGCCTTTCCTTTGTCATCATTCTTTGTTACCTCAAGACGCCTTGATATAAGAACTAAAGCTCATATAAGATAAGTTGTAAGGAGGTGGTCTATATTGTTTTTTGGACTTTTGTATACAGTCTGTGGTACTCCTGTTTAGATAAACAAGACCAATATGGTGAAGGGAAATAACTTCCAGTTTCTAGTGTATTTACTGTAGTAGAGTCTATAGTAATAGAGAGTAAGCTGTTTTAGTATCTTCCTAACCTTTCCCCAATTACCTTGTTTTGTTTTGAGAAAGAAGGGATTGGAATATTACCAGCAGAGGTGGTACTAGTTACATACTTACCTACTTCAATATGTTCCCTGTGTTTCAAGCTGCATTCCTGCAAAAAGAGAGAGACTATTTTTGTTTTTTGTGGATGATACTGTGGAAGCCATTTGTGATAAAGATTCATCTGCTTTTATTTAAGTTGCACCCTTTGTCTTTCTGTACCAACTTAGTTGCTGCTTTATAGTGCCTAGATTCTTATTCATTCCTGGTGGGGGAAATGACAGATGTTTGTATTTGTTCTTTGCTTTTAGTAATTTTGTGATATTTGAGGTCCTGCCTTGGCTGGGATTCTATCACGTCTGCTCATTGGCACCTTCTGCTTCAAAACCACACAGCATCCTTTCCCAGACAGTGAAGAATTATGCCATGCTGAAAAACTGAGGCTCCTACTGTGAGAGATTTCAGTAACATCCAGGTTCCACGGAGGTGATGTCACTTTTCTGTAATGAATGAGCCGTGTCACATTCTCTCCCTCTAAACTCCTCCTTCTTCTCCTCAGCAACCGATAGACATCACTCTGTATAACTCAAATCATGGCATTAATGTGATTTGGCAGCTCTGTGCCCACTCTCATTCAATCACGGGCAACACTGGCTTCAGAGACTGCAACAGTCTTCAGAGTGCAGAGAATTCTCCCATCCTAAAAAAACAGTCTCTCTTGCCATGGGACAATAGAGCACAATCCAGTTATCATCTGTAATAGAGATAGTGCCAATAATCACTTTCACACTTGTGGTTCACAATAATGTCTTACCTATGGATGTAATTTAAGTAATAATAAGAATGAGGTACAGTATTATATCTGAATCACTGAAGTCCCGGTTGGAAAATATTTTATAACATTTTAAAGCGTTAGCATGATTATCTTCTAAATGAAAATAAGACTTAAGGGTGCAACAAAAATGTTTTCCTATGTTTTTAGAACCTAGTTTTGAAATCTATACTAGAATTCGGTTTATAACTTTTTGTATGAGGTATTTCTGGACATTTTTAAATTATATTTTTGAATGGTGGGTTTTTTGTATTGCCACATAAAAATGCCACATTTTAACAACAATCTTTACAGATAATATTGCATGATTGAAATTGTGTAGTTTAGATACCAGACAATCATTTAGTATTTCCATGCAAAATAACACTTATAATCCATCTTTCTTGTATGTCTTTGATTACAGGTTAGGCCTTTGGTATAATCAGAATTACCTTCAGCAAGAACACAGTATACTATACATATCATATTGCTCATAGCCTAAATCTATTTTACACCCACTGGGCATACTGTAGCATCTTTTTGTGGTAGCTGCAAACGTGGAGATGGGATGGAGGAGGGATGCAAAAGATGAATGAGAAGGAGAGAAGGGACTTACATATAGCATGGGTAGTTGTTTTTTTTAACGTGAGGAAATGACATCAGGAACGATTACAATTTAGGGCAGCTAAGGCCAATTGAACTTGGCTTCTGCCATCCCTCCCTAATTTCTGTTGTAAACTCCATAAGTGATCAAGCAGAAAACAGCTTGCTGTGGATTATACAAAGGTAAGAATACAGCAGGGAGTGTTATTAGGCATATCCAACTGCTTGAAAACCCTCAATACCATTGATTCACATGAACAGAGGTGGCAAAATGTAATGTGAAGTAGGCCATCAACATGATATACTGTAAGGAGCTCTTTGCTGTTTTTGAATGTAATATTAAACAATGCAGGAAGACTTGCACAAATGACATACCTATCTACCATATACCAGGTGTATATACAGTTAATGCAAAAGGTATTGGGTCATTGGGTCCTTTAAAAAATGGACCTTTAAAATTCAATATTAAATATTGTGTTGCCTTTACATTTAAAATTATCTAAGCCATGGCAAGCCATGGCATGAAACAATGATACAAAAATGATACAGTATAAGCACATCTGACTTGAAAGCTCCCAATACCACTGAAGCATGATATAGGGAGCTCTAAAGTATAAAATTAAGAATAATATTAGTAATAAACTGTGTTGACACTTACTAGGTCAAACAAGAGGGAGCCGCTAAACAAAATCACAAGTCAAAACTGTGGAAGGCAACACACTGCCAATGCCCCAATCTTTGAAAACAAAAGGAAAAATAATGACTTCAGAGAAAGAACTGAAAGGATATTGGATTGTTATTTCAAGCACATCTTTTCACAAAAAGGCTTAGTGAAAACTAAAGAAGCACTGGGGTTCTCTGAGAACTTTAATATTATTCCACATCCTTCAACGAAGTAAGACTAGGAAACTCAATGTGGCACTCTAAGAAACCTAGTCACCTAATGGTAACTTAATGTCTTAACTTATTGTCTTCTGTCATGGCAACAACCAACTTAAAGGACAACCTAAAGATACTGTATGTGCAGAGCTGTTTTCACTTAAGCTGAAATAATATGAAAATCATGAAAATACTGCAAAATGCTGTACAAAACTAAGAATGTACACTACCATTGTACAATATCAGTTTTCATGTATACATTTTAAACAAAAGTAATGTGTCCTGAATCATTAAATTACAAAAGAAGATAATTAATTACACAAGGACTGCAGAACAGCAAATGTTGCTATAATAGAATTCTATTTTGAATAGAGCTGAAACATTTATTGAAAATAATTATGGAAATTAAGGAAAACGTATAATGTAGACTACAGTTTATGCACTATAGAATAATAGGGTCCATATAAAAATGAAATGTTGCATTTATATTTACATGCTACAGTACAATGTCAAAGTCATTGGTTGTCAGTCAACCCATTAGAAGGTGTCACACCCCATAAAGGTGTGTATTGGTACAGTATATAATAGATAGTGATACCATTGTAGCATTTTAAATATGTTATGAACACTATAGCAGATAAATAAGAAAACACAATGGATTCTGTTATAAAACTATTTCACCTATTGATTTACAAAGACCTACCAAGATAGCAGGATATTCTCCTCTCACTTCATATCCTCCCTGTAACTTTTTTATGTTTGTAAGTCATAGCAATATTGACTTAGAGGTAATGTACCTGTATGTATGTCATTCTTAATATATTTAATATACTGTATAGAAGCATCAGATATTTTTAGCATTAACCATTTCTCTTACTGGAAAAGTGGGTGGACAGCAACACAAATGATGGAAATGGACAGCTGTCAGTCAGAGTCATTTCTATTATTTTTCTTATTCTATTATTGAAGGATCTTTTAAAACTTCTTTTCAGGTTATTGTGTTTTGGTATTTTTCATTGTGATTCTTTTTGTAGATATGATTTTTTTTCCGCCAAAGAGCACTTTGTAACTTGGACTTGCATTTTATATTGCTTGTGTGTTGTCGTGTGTTTTCATAATATGAACACAAAAATATTTAACATTTTTACTGTATCTTGATATCAATAGTATGTGTGCGGAGTAAACTTATAACTTCCAAACAGGGTTGATGGGGCAAATGGCCTCCTCTTAAGTTCTTACATTCTTGGGTCTTTATGAATAATGCATGTCTACTGTACATAGACGTTAACTACTAAGCAGTATATATTAGAAGATTCCTTCACATAAAGATGACTGAAAATTACCTTTTACAGATCTTAAAATTGTAAGTCTTCCCAACTAGGCTTTAACATAAATGCACAGTTATAGTGTAAATACCATGTAGGTAAGTTCAATGTAAATACATGCAGACAAATTAATGTAATTGGATAAATTTGATATTAATTCAGGGAACAAGTCAAAGTTGGATTAGTTATGACTTACAGTTACGGCTCATTTCAGTCAGATTAGGCATTTAGTACGAAAAGAAGATGGAAACCAATACAACTGTGAAGAGTGAAAGCACCTGTCGATCAAGACACTTAAAATTGAGGTTAAGGCATAGTTATCACAGATACAGCTACCTTGAATATTCATAATTACATGTCAATTAAAGTAACAATAGGGTCTTCTCTGCTAAATTGTAACAGTTGAAAAATATAGATTTTTAAAAATATTTTTGGTATAGGAAATCAATATGAGAAATAAACAGCAGGGAATTAAGGAACGAATGAACAGATTTATAGAATGGACACCGATATAAACAAGGCCTGCATAGACTCTTATGTTATAGGATAGCAGAGCATTCTCTGGACATGGTGATATATGGACTGACAAACTTTGGATACTCAGAGCTAGCCACTTAAATACCCAAGCAGATCACTTGCTGATCAGAGCTTTTAATGAATTTAAATCATTCTTAATATAAGTAACTGCATGCTTTTGTTCTTGAGATGTACTGTATAGTCAATATAAGATATAGGGGAAAAAGAGAGAGGGGGCATCAAATCCATTCTCCAAGAAGGCATACACATGCATGCATCAGTTCACTGTACTCTACTATCATAAATCGAATCCACACATTTTTTATATAGTGCCTATGAAAAGTATTACTTGATGGACTCCAATTAAGTAATTATGTAATTAATTTTGTAAAATATCTGGATTTTTTTCACTTTTACATTATAGAGTACTTTGTGTTGATGAGTAGCAAAAGTTCTCAGTTAAATACATCATGGTTCCATGCTGTAACACAAAAAAATGTGAAAAAGTCCAAGGGGGGTGAATACTTTTTATAGGCACTGTAGGTTGAGGAATTATATCAACCTTCACTGAAATTAAATTTACAACTCTGATACCAAACTATCACAAGGTTTTCATTATTTGATGTTGCACAAACAAGAAAAATAAAAACTTTTTTCCCCTTTCCCAAGAAGTTCGTAATTTGGGTGTCTTCAGGATATGCAATTCAGTTCTAAGACGACTTTCCTTTGCATTAAGACATCTTTGCATTTACAATCCCTACATACTGTATGGGGAAGACACTAAATTTACTAGATGCTGTTGAAGTTTAAGAAGTTTAAGTGTCTTTGTAAATTAATTTTGTACACATGCTCAATATAGCTAGGTTGACTCTTAAATGTACCTTTTAGCAGATCTGCTAAAACTTTGCTGTCTTTAAGAACTCCTCAGACCTGATTGAGTTGTCTCTGTGAGGAACAATTGTTTATCGCTGTTTTGCAATGAAGAACTCTCTTAAAGCAGTATATCTCCTTTGCACATGGCATCTCAGTACATTGCACCTCTGTCCATGGTACTGAAAATGCATACTGTACCAAGTAATTACCTCTTTTTATGGTTGTAAACTGTCATGTCTCAGGCTCTTGTATTTTGTTTTCTCCAGGGTTCCGAACTTCCTGTGTTCACCTAATGAGATAGCCAAACTCATTTTAAAGAGATGAGTTGACATACTGTATGAAGAGTATGGAGCCATTCTATGTACAGGTATATGGTCCTAAAAACCAAAGCACTAAAAGGACATGGAATACATTGGAACATGCATGATATCATTTTCTTTACAATATAGTTTTAATATTGAATTATATGCAATACAATATTTATGTTATCATTACATTCCTTAATACTCTTTAAATTACATTTTCTGATGTTATGTACTGTAAACACACGGCATTCCTTCTCATGCAGTGGCTTATACTAAGTTATAGTTATACTTTAAACTCAGAAATCTTATTCTTGTCCATATTGTATCTAAATATGATGCATCTATACAGTATGTGCCTGGTGTGAAAGGGAGAAAAATCTATTAGCTTTGAATGTGATTTTTAATTTCTATTACTTTTTCTATTTCACCTGTCACTTTTCTTTTAAAGATATTTTTTCCTTAACAGTAGTAACTATATGATAACTAATTCTCCAAAAAGGTTTTTAAATAGCTTGTTAAAATCTAAGAAATGTTACAATTGAGAAGTCCATCTAGTCTGTTTCATAGTTAGTAGTTAATCGATCCAAGAATGTTATCCTACCATTTCCTGAAAGAAGCCAGGGTATCGGCTTCAACAATGTGTCTGGATATCTTATTCCATAATCATACAACCACTTAGGTAAAGTGTCTCCAATTCTCAGTTTTAGATATACTTCCATAGTCATTAATTCATTGACTTCAAATAGTCAAGCCATTTTAGAGTTCTCTAATTCTAATTCACTGTAAATGTTGAGCACAAACTGTAAATTCCTGGCAGATAGCACTGTTATCTTAGCAAACACCATTTTTTTTAAATAAGACCTAATTTCATTACTAAATAATTTGCAGGGCGTGACACACTTCTTAAAATGTTAAGGTCATTGACTTCATGGTTTAAAAGACCTGGACATCAAGCATTAACAAATTATCCATTGGCATCTACCACTGACTAAAGATTAGAGTTATATGGGTAGTACTATTAGTGAAATAAATGTAGATACAAAATGTCTACCAGTTATTATTGTAAGTCTTTATGGTTTGTAATCTTTTAGTCACACATTACAGACAGGTTTTATCAATATTGATTAATTCTACAAAAACTTCTTTAGATTTAAAAAAGCAATAATATTTTGAGGTCCCTAAAGATATACAAAACAAAAACGTGTTCTCTTTCTTAGATGACAGTCCAACCCACAAATATTCAAAATCTGCACACATATAAATAAAATTCAGGAGAGTGCACTTAAAACACCCACTCCTTAAAAAAATGAAGCACAGGAAATAAATTGTATAGTGCAAATAAGTATAATTAAAATCCCATTATCGTATTTAAATCTACCTATCTGTACATACACACATATATAATATATATACGTATGCTTGAAGGTAATAAGATAAATACATAATGTGAGCTCGACGATGTTCGTGCCTTTACGTCCTCATTAACATTCCTCCCTTGTCCGTGATGCTGGAAGGAGAGCTCCAGTGAGCAGTGAAAAGAAGTGCAGTGCTCTTGTGTGAGCGAAGGTACTGATACAGTGGGACAAACATCGCCAGGAAGAAAAGGGGAAAAATCTGCATTAAACCGTTATATCATTGTTGGAACTGGAACTAGGAATTTCGAAATTAACTATCATCAGAAATAAAAATCTGGTTTCTTTCAATTTTACATCACCACTATGAATAGGATCTAATACGGACTACTCTTCTGAGAAATTTAACGAGGGAATATTCGGTGGATGTGGTCATATTTCTTTGGAAATGCAAAAGATTATGAAGATATCTGTCTTCCTTCTTCCTGTTTTATGGGGACTGGTGTTTGGAGGCTCTCCCAGCGTACAAATCGGTATGTAAAATCAAGATAAATGGGTAACTGTAAAATCAGTTAATAAATACCTAATTTAACAGGATTAAATTAACATTCAAAGCATGCAGCATTCCGATATATGGTGATTCTTGAAACATGTATTTAATTTATATTTTATTGTTAACGCTTTTAAATTTTCGCAAATTTAAATGCATTGTAAAATACACATTTTCTTTCGCCTAAATGGAGTTAATCCTGCTCATTTTAAGTATATGATCACTCGTTGTTCTAACATTCCGTGTCTGATATGTTTTTCCTCTTTTCCACAGGGGGATTATTTCCAAGGGGTGCAGATCAGGAATACAGTGCATTTCGAATAGGAATGGTCCAATTCGGCACATCCGAGTTTAGACTGACGCCCCATATTGACAATTTGGAAGTAGCAAACAGCTTTGCTGTCACCAATTGTTGTGAGTAATTAAGATACTCGTCAAGATTAAACCAGTATATTAATTTTAGAAATGAAAAATATATTTTCACTGTGGGTGTGACCATAAACCTTGCGTTTGTGATTAACCTACTTGCATATATGTCTTCGCGTAATTAAAATGACAATTTCAGTACAAAATGAGATAACGTTACGTATTTCGCAATTATTTTTTCCCAATGCAGATGTTTTGTGTTCTAAAGAATGCTTCCCCGTGTTGAAAAAGACAGTTTAGCCTGATACTGTTGTAATTCTACAAGTAGGCTTTATTAGTTGTTGCAAAATATAATTGGTGTTTGTATTTCAGGTTAGGAAAACCATTGATCTTTCTATCCGTAGGATAACCATAAAACACGTGCCATTAACATGTTCGTGTCGTTTTAGATTTATGAGTTTGTCGTATCATTTGCTCTTATTATTAAAAGCTTTTGTATTGCACAAGCATTTGGAAATCTCCATTTTCGCGGCTTGACAGTGTGTAATTGTGCTTGAGAGAGATCAAGGTAAAGTTGGTTACCACAGTAACAGAAAGAAATGGCTTCTCTGAATATGAGCTGAAGATAATGAGGAAACCATTATTTTCGGTATTTTCAGTGGCAAGATTACATAAAACCAGTGCAATCTCGAAAAATAAGGAGAGTCATATCACAGCTGCAGTTAAGGGGTTTAGACCAGTGGAAGATTTGAATCGGAAGCTACAGTACATATGCAGTAAAAGAAAAGCTCAATTCATAAGTACATCTAAATTAAATCTAACATTGTTTTCTTTTAAGAACGGGCCTGTAATAGCAGGGAGACCCCAAAACTGAAGTTACAAATTCGAACACCCAGTAATGGCAAGCAGTTACGGATTGTGACATAGAACAATAAAATTAACGCCAGTGACACTGACACACACGTCTTGACACACTGCATTCAGTGATCTGAAAATGTACATTTATGTCTGGCTTCTTACCGAGAGACAAATCAATTATTGTATCCGCATTCCAAAAATACCGCATCTCCAAGGGAAGAAGTACTGTATAGTAATTTCTAAATATAAAGCCATAAATCTTTCATTCGTGACAAAACAACAGTGTTATTACTGCAACATTTGTTTTACAGTATCATGTTCACGGACATACTTTCAGATATACAGTACGATCAGCTCGTTTCTTTGCGTTTTATCTACCCAGTAGTAGGCCATTTCCGCTTAAAATCAAGCTTTGCGGCTCTGCGGGCTTCACTGCACCATGCCATTGTAACAAGAGGATGCTGATTCATGCAAAATACTCTTTCGCTAATAGCACCGAATAGAGTTTTAAGTCAATGTATTATTATTATTATTATTATTATTATTATTATTATTATTATCCGATCAAAAAGTTACACATAAATCTGTTTTTATTGTATACATATTTTCTGATATGGATTAATTTAATGTGTTTTTTTGCACCAAAAATGCTTTTATAAACGTCAGAACAATTATTAGGTAGCATTTTCATGTGCTCCTTCTAGCCTATTTGACCTATTTTATTATTTTTCTTAAGTTACGTAATCATTGCATGTCTCTACTCCTCTAAGCAGTATACTGTACTGTGTTTTTAAATTGCTTCAGCTCACGAGAAGTGTTAACATTAGAATAAATGAGACTGCCAGTCGGTGCTTTTTGTATCTCTACATTTCGTCAGCGATTAATAGATTGATTGCCTTGTTAAGCCATGTATCTAAAGAGAAGAGCTTAGTGCTACATGAGGCTGGAATATAATTTTGCTGATGTTGTGTCTGATATATACTATATATATGTACTGTATATGTTCTTTATAATACCAAAGTGCTGTTAAGGTAGCAAGCTTTATCACAGTATTTTAATTTTGAAAAGGATAAAATT
The DNA here is from genome assembly GCF_055471065.1 of Atractosteus spatula. NCBI lineage: Eukaryota > Metazoa > Chordata > Actinopteri > Semionotiformes > Lepisosteidae > Atractosteus > Atractosteus spatula. The sequence continues at coordinate 55,675,094 of NC_142706.1, forward strand.
ATGTTTGGTTTGATTGATTTTACCCATTAAAAAACAAAAACATTTCTCTTAGTTTTAAATCTGCATAGTCAAACAAAATCTGAAATATTATCTATTATAAAGGTGTAAATAATCATAATGTATTACTTTACCAGCAATCACCTCACTAGCATATTGATTTGCAAATTGTAGTGAAACTCCAATATGTAGTTAAATAGTATCCTTCTTCTGTCTCATTTTAGGAAGCCAGTTAAATATTAAAAGCTCATTAACACGTGAGCCATATGGAGGCTTATTTAATTATGCTAAACTGGAGTTTTCTTATACTTAAATTCCATATTTACTGTAAAAAAGCATCACCTTGTAAATCCTTGATCCTGTTTCTTTGTGGAAAAACCTGACCCAATTGCAAACATTAAGTACTGTACTTGAAAGAACACTTTAATACGTATTAATACAACATGCTGTAGTATATGCCTTATATAGGTATGAATGCTCAATCAATAGTGATTTATATATTCTTTTGAGGTGAACAGCTAAATTAAAGGATATATGTTTTATGTATATTTTAAATACATTGTTTTTTAAGGGTTATCATAACTAAAACTGCAATAGCAATTTTTTTATTAACAATTTACTATATTATACAATAACATCATTTATTGAACAACATTTAGTTTTAAATGAAAACAGTTCTTAATGTTTCTTAGTAGTAGTTCTTAATAAGGCACATATTTGTCCTATTTTCAACATAAATGGCAAAAGAAATTAGAATTCAAGATCATGGGCTATACATTCAAAACAAAAAAAAATCAGAATCCCTTATAAAATATAAAATATATAAACATGCAATAGGATTGCTAACATACTGTATTATTAACAGTATGCTAAAAGAGAATCCAATACGTTATACTGTATACTGTATCTATATTGTAATCACTAGATGGCAGTCTGATTCAAAAGATATTAATTTACTTTAAGGATTAAAAAAATTACTGCCTATAGCTGTACATATGCAAATATCAAAGTTGGGAATTTTAAGGGAGAGGCAAAATCCCGATTTCACTAGGACATAATTATATTGTATAAAAATACTGGATGAAAATGAAAAGAAATACAGTTTTCAAAACAGAATGTCAATCTGTAACATGGCAAATTCCAGGGGACCACTCAATTCGATAAATAATTCAGCTCTGTTGATGAAGCTCAATTGAATAAACTTTTAGAATTAAGTTTTAAAGCAATGCAATGAGTTGAACAAATGTCAGGCTTTATTTATTTGGATTCAATCAACAAGCAATCACTATAGATCTAAAGAGCTTTTTCTCTGTCAGCTAATAAAAAAGCGTTATTGAATTGGATCCCTAGACAGCCTGTGGGCTTTGTATTTATTTAATTTGATGTTTTGTTTACAATCAGTAGAACCATTTAATGGATTTTTGAAGCATGATTAAAAATACAAGCTAGACCCCCAAGTAAGAACATTACAAAGGCATATACATTGCAGACTGAATACAGAAAATAAATCAAAACCATAATTTGATTTAAACAGGGTAGATTTAAACATTAAGTGTTTTGAAGTGCCCAGTATTTATGTATGTATGACCTTGTCCAGCAGGAGGCTTTCTTGGGGAAGTTAGTTATGATTTGAAAATGATTTTTCACCTGCACTACCTAGCTAGAATGATTTTAAAAAACAGATGGTTTTTCACTAAAGAAAATGAGAAAAATATTCTTAAGAAGTGGTAATGTGGACAAATCTTCCAGCCATTTCTTACAAGATCCTGGAAAGAATTATGTAGGTCTGTACCTTAAATGGGTACTCTTTTGTAATGTGGCTTTACATCTGTAACCTTAAATGTGAAGTGTACGAGAACTTAAGTGTCCAAAAAGGCAGACTAGAATTTTAATGCTACTTTTCAGTGAAACATTCACATCAGACTGTATGTCTATTCCTAGGAAATAGTGATAAAGTACCTTTTACTGCCAATGCAGAAATAAGATTTAAATTTGAATTTAAGTAAGGAAATCAATTATATAACAAAGTCATATAATTAACATGCATTAAAGCTCTAAAAAAAGACTATTATATGGATTAAATTATAGATTCAGCCAACCATCCAAACACAGCTTTCAAACATGTCAGTGTTGATGATAGCTTTTTGTTTGTGAGGTGCTTTTTGGAAAAACTCATCTGCTGATATCAGGGTATGCCATCAGGTATTGGGAATATTAATTGGCAATTCCCCGATGTATTGGAATTCTGATTTAAATGAAAACAACCTACTCACTGACTACAAATTGTAAACCCAGTATATGACCAGAACTGTCCATTTTATGCATGCAAGAAAAAATATCTTGTTTTGAACTCATTATAGGCTCATAGATTAAATTGATTTAACCAGGCCTTTATCCAGGTTTCATAGGAAAGCAACAAAAAGAGTGGCTAATGAAAAACTAAAGTATGTCATTCTCCCCACTAAGACAATACAATAAAGGTTTCTGAAGATTTGTGATAATCTTAATGTTTCTAAAAATGTTTCCCATCCTGGGATTTTCTTTTCTATACAGTACAGTAGGTGGGGGTAGTTTGTTGATTTTAAATCAAACCAACAACTTCCAATTTTGGAAAAATGGCCAAGGCAGACAAGTTTTTTTAAAAATTTCTTTATTACTTTACTATAGCCCGTGCAATTAATCTGAATCAATAAAAGGAAAATAACAGTGGTGGCTAAAAAGCAAAATACTACTATTGTAAGTTATTTTATAAAATAGGTGAAAGTATGGATCAATGTATATATTTGTATTATAATGTAAAGACAGCATTATAATCTACCACGCTGTTCAATATGGGGAAATAGGGTATAGTTTCATATTAATAGAAAACAATGACCACAAAGTTTGTGTTAGTTTAATGCAACATGTATTTTTTTAAAAGTACAGATACATTCTAAAGTAAAATGAATTTTGTGTCTAAAGCTGAATAAATTAGAAGGCTTGTGGTGTTCTAATGACTTTTGCACAGCACTGCGTGAAATGTACAGGTAAGTGTTTGGGAAGGAAGATGAGATATGATGGAATTGCAGTTTTATGAACTCTCTGTTTAAGTCTTCCCTGCAATGGGATCAGCTGTTGCAATTATGTATCAGCAGTCTTTGAAGTGACATAGTTATTCTGCTGACAAATTATTTTACCACCAAACTGCACAATTAGCAATACGTCGGTTAACATTCCAGTATGGTGTTTAGAATGAGCATGTAAAAAAGTTTAACAGTGGACAATGATTATTCCATTCTAAATTCCAAATCCCATCTTGGAATAAAAATAAAAAACAGAACAAACTGAAGTAGGTGTGACAACATTCACAGAAAACAAGCACATCACAAAAAGGCACATCATTGAACAGGCAGTGTATTTGCTTACAGTATGTCTCACATCTTGGACTGTTTTCGCCTTTTGTGTTGAAGATTAAAAAAACATTTAGAGTAACCATGTAAAATATGTTCTGCTTTAAATGTATTTAAAAACCTCATATATTAAGCATATTAGAGGTACAGATATTCAATGATTTAGGATTTTAGTTCTCACTGACCAAAAGATTACCATCCATACTGTTGCATATTGTTTAGCACATTTGTTTAAATATTTAAAAATATGTGCAAAATTTCAAAACTTACGTTAACAGATCAGATAAAAAATAAACCCATGTCAACAGGACATCTACTGTTTTTGATGCTATACAGTATATACTGTATTAGTATATTACAGTATATATGCAAACACTATTTACTTATCTGAGTATCTTGATTTTTTTTTTCTGTTTAAATAATCTTAGGGTAATTCATTAACTTGATAATTCATGTAGTTATACTTGATTCCATACTGTATATGGTAGAAAATAATATTAAATTCAGTACTGGTTACAAAACAATTACATGCATACATAAACTAGAATCTAGCTTAATATTTGGAGAATACTAATGTAGTTTGCTTCTGAAAATTTCCATTACACAATACATTCCTTATCCTTAGGGGTAAGGATAAGGTTGAGTGAAGTATGTATTTAAAGTTTCTGCCAATCAACAGTTCCTCTTTTCTCAGTTACTTCTGTAATTCATTGAAATTAAATTAAAGGGGCCTGTGGGATTCTGCAGTGGAGTCCTGCAGAGTTTAAGGTAGGTGGTTGCTTTGATCTGTTTCTTGGTTACCAGGGAGGGATTTAATGGCGACTGCTGGGAAAGTAAGGAAGACACTGAGATGAGTATTCAAGGTACTGAGAGAATATGAGTAGGTAGACATCATACAGAACTTCTGCGCAATTAGTATATTCACCCTTTCATTATACCATGGCACACACACTTTGAGTTTTGCATCAAAAGCCATATTTGTAAGTTTAATTAAAGAGTACATGGCACATTTTGCTTTCAGTGTATAAATTCTTTACTCTTTCAGATATATTGATTTATACCTGACTTGTTAAACTTGTTTTACATATACTGTAGATATATAGTGTGGAAACAGATGCATTACCTTTTCCTACATTTCCTACATTTTCCTACACATTCTACATTTATTTTCTTAACATCTGAATTCTTATGTCTATATAAATCTGACATTTTACATATGAAAATTGTATTAATTTTAATACCTCTTTAAAATCTCAAAATCTCAGGTCAAAATTATATATTATGTAATTAGTATATAATGTAAGAAATATATATATATTAATTTAAAATAATATATAATAATAATAATTACACAATAATTAATGCAGAATGGGAGTTTTGTAGGAAGTTTTATTTTTCCTTTGTGTTTCTTCTAAGAAGCAAATACATTAAATTTGTTCATTTTCATTTTGCCAATTATTCAAATTAATACTATTTGGTCAAATTGGACACATGAGCCATGAGAATGTTTTATCCTCTGAAATGAAAATATTTTAAGATGCTTTTATAACTGTGGAATAGACTTTTTCAAACCCATAAGGTTACAAGTCATTTAAAATAATTTGAGTGTGGAGTTTTGTCAGCATGCAAGTTGCAGAGGAGCAAATAGAAGTCAATTCCACACTGAAGTAGAAAGGAAAAAAAACACTATTTTATCTTTGCAGTCTTCATCACATGTAAGGACCTGAAGAAGACGTCACAGTCAAAGCATTGCGTTACTTTCTTCTTTCTACTTTTCAGTGTGGATTGTTAATGAAAACATTTCTTAAGACTGAGAAAAGGGTTCAATGAGATCAATAATTAGTTCATTACTTAATTAAGAGCTCAAGGGAATAAAAACGCTGTGGCCTTCAAAATTAAACACGAAGAATCAATACAATGTCATATTAGAATAATGGAGCAGAAGATTGCATTTCTATATACCTTGAGTTGCGTGCTCAAATTACCTATCATATTTTGTCCATTTAACCATCCATTATCCAGCTACTTAGGCCTGGTGCATCAACTCAGATTCTATCCCAGAAGCACAGGACACAAGTAGGAAGCACAATTATGGCAGAATGACAGTCCATCATAGGGTACACACAAACACCCAGGGACAGCTTAGAGTCACCAGCTAACCTAGATGGCATGTCTTTGTAGATTGAATGAAACCAGAGCAGCTGGTAAAACCCATATAAGCATAGAAAAAACTCTGTACAGAATGAGCAAAAATGTACTGACTTAATTACTAGCCCTGCTAATATGTGGATACATAACATTTACCAGATTTAATTTGATTATTTTTCTTAAATTGTGGCTGCCGTAATTCACTTTGTCTTTAAAATATAGACCATCACTATGGCACTCAGTCATAAAAATGTTATGTGGGCAGCATGATAGCACTACAAGTTCTATTTGCAGTTCTGTTCCATTTAATAATTTTTGAAAAAGAAATTTAACACTTTTGCAGTAGCTTTTTCATATTTCATGTCCATATTTCATGTTCATATTTGTATGTCCACACCTTCAAGCTCAGTCTGTTTTTTTGTTTGATTTTAGGGAAATTAGTCTTGAATTCCCTCTCTAATGTCTACTAATAAAACAACTAGATGTATTTTTTTATGAAACTCGTTTAGTCAAAATTATTAATTTAATATTTAAACATTAAACTATGTTTACTGTTCAGTGTTTATTAGCGTTCTGTAGCTATTAAAGACATATAGAATAAATGGGAAAATATCAAATTGCACAAATTCCTAATTTCCTTTTAACTTTGTATTTGATAACTTGATAATATAGTCTTTGTCTGTTATATCAATAACAACAGTGCAAGTAGAATTTCTTAGGCAAGACCAGATGCAATACTTTTTATGGTTCTTTATTTTTGTGGTTTTATATTCCTATTCATAAATTGAGGGGGTGGAATTGTGGCGCTATGATTAGCATTGCTATCTTTGTGGAGTTTGTATGTTCTTCCTGTATTCTCTTGGGTTTCCTCCAGGTGCTCTGCTATCCTCCCACAGTCCAAAGACATACTGGTAGGTTAACTGGCTTCTTGGAGAACTGAACTGATTCTGGTGTGAATATGCCCTGCAATGGACTGGTGTCCCGTCCAGGGTGTATCTCCTTGCATTTGTTGCTTGCTTCGATAGGCTCTGGCTCTCCTGTGACCCTGAATTGGATGAAGTGGTTAAAAAATGATGGATGGATGGACAAACTGAGGGAATGTAGCAAATTTAGAATTTGAAATTGATTAGATTAAGTATTTTTGTAAGCTACAATGTAAGAAAAGTGACAGAGAGGGAAAAACCTCTCTGTCACTTGTTTGAACAACTGGAAAGGTTCAAACAGCTCTTTAGACACAAGATAACATTATAATTGAACTGTTAGTATCTGTTCTGGTGATTTGCAAGAAAGGGCTATTCTAACAAGGATGATAGTTATTAAATAGCTAATGTCTAGACTGGGTTTTTCTAAACACACATATGATAGTAACAGACTTTAAAACTAGAAGTACCAGGCCAGATTTCAAGGAGTCGTTAATGAGGTTAGTAATAAACAGGGTAAAGGGCAAAGAAATTTGAGTAGAGGTTATAGGAATAAGATCTAAAACAGAAATATAAGGGCCCTCTGCTCTGTAATATTGTGACTTCTGTATAATTTCTTATGAAGGATTTACTATCCCCAGGAGTAAACGTGGATCAAGTGGATCTGTAATTTTGACAAGTTACAGAGTATAATAACAGGAATAGAAAAACTGGCAATATCCAAAATGGAGGAGTTACTGTCTATAATACTGAGTACAGAAAATAAATTACAGTTTTGTGAAGCTTTTAATGTAAGCATTGGAAAGAAAAAATGACTGAAACGCCAAAGATAACAGCAACTATACAAACTAAATTCAATTTTACATTTCTGTCACACTGTATACACTGTATAAAGCCAATTTCCTATGATCAATACAGGATCCTAAATTCTGAATAGTTTAATGGCCTTGAAGAAATTTGACAAAAGTAATTGATTATAAGAGTTTCCTTTCATAGTTTTAGTCATGACTTTGTGGAACACAAGAATAGTAAAACAGGTTAGCATGAATACTCCTACTTATATTGCTGGCAACAAATAAGTTGGAAGGACTATGAAAGATTCTGAACCGATTTCCATTGAGTTTGTAGTAGTAATACCACTTCACATCTTCTTAGACAGAGAGAGATTTCCTTCTCATATCCAAAGTGGATCTTGAAATTTTAATTGAATTTTTCACAAAATATCTGTGTAGGCCTATGCTTAGTTATTGAACTAACATCTAAGAAACACAATGCTAATTTCACTTCATGTACCACAGCAGCATTAAAAACTGTTGTCTTCCGAATGGTGGAGTCAATGTGAAAAAAGTTAAAATTGGAAAGGAAACGAAAGGCAAAATAAGCATTGTGTTCTTTAACAGAAAGCTATTTCAGTTTATAACCATTATACATCTTCACAATTTTTCTTTTACATTCTGCTGCTCGGAATCTGTCAATGCAGCGACCTCAGTGACTGATAAGACATCAGTCTGAGAAGTCCAAGCCACAGCACCAGTGTGAGTACAGCTCTCCTGGTCCCTGCTAGGATTGCAGAGCCTCTCGCAGGCTCTGAAATACTGTACAGAGCTAATCCCTATACACTGGATAACTGGCACACCAAAATACCGAGTCCTCTGTAGCAGCACAATTTTACACTGCCTGCATTTCAGAGGGGATGATGTCACTTCTGTAACTCGCTTACTGCACTAAGCTGTTACATTACATTAGTATGTATGTGCATGCATAGTAAATCTATTAATAAAATCTATAAATCAAAACTTTGAAGGTACAAATAGTTAGTTAATAGTACCTCTTTAAAAATCGTTTAGTTTAATTTTTAATTTATTTTTGTGAATACTCTTTTTTATAGGACATGGCTAGAGGGAATCCCAGTATCAACATCTTAACCAGCTATGTGGTTCTTATTTTTCACAATTTTCAGTTTCAAAAATATTTAGCAATGTTACCCTTTTTTATTTTTAGTGTTTATTTTGCAGTACTGTAGATTTGTCTTTGTTTTGAAGTATTACATCTCATAAAGAAGCTAATGTTAAACCTATGACTATTGATTTTATATGAAACCTGCAGGGTGTTCACACTTTGTAATCTGAGGGATTTAGGAAGGATAATTGTTGGAGGTTGAGTTGCCAGCATGAGTCCTGCTGCTGCTTTTCTTTACTACATATCATTGTGTAACTGCCTGATTTTAATGGGAATGATTTATAATTATGCATTATCTTTTATAATTATGAATTATAATTATCTTTTAAAGAAACCTACAATTAACCTAAGGTTATTTAGAATGCTTATAACTACACTTATGAGAATTTAAGCAGCTCACCTGATATATCAGCTTCCATGTGTTAATATGGACTTTTAGAATTTATAAAACAATAAACAAAGTATTTAATTAAATACTGCTTTGTCAGTTTTATTTGGGATAACCTATGTGTTAGATGTATGTAGTGGGAACGATGTAGTTAATAATGGAGTTAGAAAGGAGTATTATGGATACTCCTATTTTAGGATTTAGGATTTAGGATAACTAAATCCTAACTGCTTATCCTGATGTTGTGTTCCATTCTACAACACTAAATTAAAAATATAATTTGAAAGAAATTTCAAATTGCAAAGGTACAGTAAGTGCTTAAAAACCATTTCATTCCTTCTTTATCATTGTTTTGTGTGATCAGTAGGCGATAATGCTGTAAGTGATTAAAAAGTGAAGAACAGGAGCACTAATTTAAAAACACCTTGTAAGATTGTGTTTTTAAATACATTTTTCATTTTATACTCACCCGATTTGGAATCAGCAGTTGTTTATTTATGTCTTGGCTCACGGCTAAGAGTACATCAGGAGAATGAGGATAGGCTAATGTCATTCTCTTGACTTTCCTACCCACTAGAGCAAGTCAACTTTTGACATCCTGGATGCTCTACAGTGCCTTACAGGAGAGCTGATGCAAAGCAGAGAAGGAGAGTGTCTCTCACTGACATCACTGGAAGCTCATAGGTGTTTGGGAAGGAGGAGTCTAACAAACCCCAGCTAATCTCGGCAGTCTACCAATTGTGCACTGGTTGGCTAGTAACATAACCAAAACTTTACATTTCCTTGGCTTCTGGTATGTTTGTGGCTGTGTTTGTGTGTGCCCTGTGGTGGACAGGCATCCCATACAGGGTGAATCCTGCCAAACCAGGATAGGGTCTGGCAAATCAAGTGTAAATGCTGTTAACAACATTGTAATTTTGAGATACAGTAAATTAACCACATGGCATTTCTAAGTGGATTAATCAAAGGTAAATTCAAAAACCTTTTACAATTGTTCTGGGTATAATGTTTACAAATTATTTTTACAACCTTTGCAGATAAATGGTTGTTTCCAGTTTCCCATATCAAAACCACAGATTTGTACAAATGGATAAATATGCCTCAGTGCTTTTTTGTTTTTATTGATCTTCACCAACTAAACCTCTTTTCAATAAAGTATAGTACATTTTTTTTCTCATAAGTGTACCTTTATTTGCAAAGGGAATATAAACGTCTCCAGTATTGTTAGATATAGTCACCTGAAGTGAATTGCCCTTGACCATTTTAAATGCCATACACGTACTGTAGCTTTAATAAGAAATCAAAGTTACGGGCAAAATATCACATTGACCTTTTTCAAAGCAAGTGTATATGGATTTACCAGCAGCAAAAAGGGCACGGAAAAGCTTGGGTTATATAACTGTTGATTTGAGAATGATTTGTTAGCTTTTTAAAATGATTGTTTTAGCTTCAATTCACAAAATACATTTCTCACAACCTGTAATTATGATAAAGGAAAATACATATTTTTGTTTTGTAATGTTATTAAATTATCATGCAAAACATATGAATAATAATGGATTCCCTTACTTGTATACAGTAACTATATGCAGAGCTATAGTCCTCTTTATTGTTATTGTCATGCTCAGAGTAAGAGGATGAGTGAAGCCACTTGTAAGGCTCTGTTATTGTAATGATCATCTTTCATAGGACTTTTTTTATGGATGAAGGAATATCCATCCCCATAAATAAGAAGCTTTTTCAATGATCTTGCCTGCAAGCCTTTCTTTTTAACACTGTGGTCTCTTCTGTGTGACAAGCATCCGCCAGTTACAAAAGCATGCAGTCATGAGACACTGGGGTCCTCTGTCCACCCCTAGTGCAGCTGCAGGAAGGGCAGCAGTAATGTGTGATTTTCCATCACCGTGCTTACATATCTTAACCCAGTCTTGGAGCATCAACCCATGACAGCACAATAGCATAATTCACTGACTTGGCCCATCTGATCCTTGGCCTGGCTTGTAAGAAATTCTTGCAAGTGTGCCCTGTGGTACGTGTGTTTATTGATGTAGATCTAATTAGGGTTCAGCTGTGAAATAAATAAAATAAATCAGTTTACAAGTGACTTGTTCCAGATTGAAGCCAGGCTCCAGTCATGTAAAGATCAAATGACTACTAATTTAACCAAATGTTTTTTCAAAGCCAAACAATTCTTGTGATTGTAGTTAACTGTTCCATGAAATAATGAAGTTGCCAAATAGAGAGACAGTAACATTAAGAAGTGACAGTTTAATAAAAAATGTTTGCTTTTCTTTCACTTGTTTGTCAGTCCACAACCTGTGGTTTTGGGGATGTAACCTGTCCTACAGAACAGATATAATTTTGATGTAGGAAGTCTTGGATTGCAGGAAACTAGGATGGCATTACTAAAAGATGAAGGTTTATACAACAATATGTAGAATTTGATTGTTGGTATCCAGAGGGATTGTCAAATTATCATTGTTTCTTATAGCAAACACACAGGTAAACTTAAGGAAAATTTGTAATTTTAAGCAAATTCTCCAAAAAAAAACAAAACACTGTCATAAAGAATGTTTGTTTCCGAACACAATGCAATTTCATCCATTGTACCTTAATTTTAATGGGTTTACTTCTATGAAATTCTTTGCCTTTGTAATTGAATGTAAATTAGTTTCCCAATCAGAATACCGCAGACACTGATCCCAAATAAAGAAATATGAATAAATAAAACCTGTTACAAGTTAGTTTATTAGCTGGGCAAGCAGATGACAGTGCATTTTAAAGCAGATACTGGGAAGGGTAGAGAAGTATACAGAGACATACAGTACATGTACAGTATATGACCAGTTGGTTGTTTTGGCTTCCAAGAAGGATAAGATAATGAACTTGAATTTATAATTCCCCTTTCACAAGGAACCATATACTGTAAGCTAAAGTCTGCATAATTAAATCAAGAACAGATAAAAAAAAATATAGGTATACTTATGTTTGTTTGTAGAATGATCAGCAAGAAGAAAGAAGCTAAAAACATGATTAGGAATTAATGATTTTTTTAGGTTTTCTCCATTTTCCTAGAGCTGAAATTAGACAGTCTTTTGCATTTTCTCTTTATTATTATATATCTGTGAATCAGGGAGGGTATACAGTATTAACAGACATGCCCTTAGCAAGAGGGTGTAGCTTCATACAACTCCTTAATAGGAGTGATCTTAAATTGGAGATTATATATGAAGTAAAAAAAGCAGCATGAGACTAAGGAAAAATTAAAGTCAAAAGATATGGATCAATCCCAACTGAGTGAATTACAAAGTCCAGTGTGGTTGGACTTGGATCTGAGTAGAACAAGCAGTGAGAGTAGGAATGTTCTACAGTTCAGGAAGAGTCAGCAGCATTGTGTCAGTGATGGGATTAGCTGGGCACAGGAAAGAGAGTGATTCAAGGTGATTGGCACAGGAGGACAGGAAAACAGTGAGTTAATACATTTGTTTAGATCATGTCATTTGTTTAGCTTATAATATAATGCGGTAAAATCCATGGAAACCATGCAGATTGAGAAAATGTATCCATCTATCCTCTAATCACTTCATCCAATAAAGAGTTGCGAGGGACACAGAGCCTATCCTGGCAAGCAATGGGGGCGCAGGGTGGGATACACCCTGGATAGGATGCCAGTCCATTGCATGAGTACCTTTACCACTGCAAATACAGTTTTCAAAGAAATCTTGCATTTTCACTTCTAACTAGCATATTTGTACTAATCAAGGAAGTGAAATTGGCTGTCTAATAAAATAAATACATTTTTTGTGTTTATCTAGCTACACTTAATGTGACCTTGAGAAGCAACACCACAGGGGAGGGTGAGGTTAAAAGGATAATTTTGTTCTTAAGCTTCATACTAAGACTGTCAGCTTTGATATAATGTGATATGTTGTGTGTTATACAACATTAGAGATGTGAAAGAGCTGAGAATTAAAATAAAATAATCCTTCATTCATTAATAAAGTTTGATTTGAAATTGGTTTCAAATGTAAATGCAGTGCTTTCGACAGTGTTATTATCTTGACAGGTATGTTGAATAAAACAACTGAGGACACATTTTACCTTAAAACAAAAAAAGACCTATCCAAAGTCAAGGCTCTGTGCTTTTTTTCTTTAAAGACTTGGCAATTATTTACTGAGGCGCTACACTGCTGTATACTGTACCGTATGTGATATACAATATAGTCTTTATTGGAGGTTAAAATACAGCACAGTGTAGTTTTAGCTAAAATGAAACTAATAATGTATTGACAGATGCAGCTTAGTATGGATTGATTCTTTTCTAACTACCATCCTGTTTCCAAGTTGCCTTTTCTCACAAAAAGTCTGGAACAGGCAGCGGCAGTCAATTACACTCTCATCTTGCTTCTAATCAGCACTTTCAACCCTTTGCACTTGGGGTTTAGACAGAGACATAGCACTGAAACAGCACTTGTTAAGGTAGTTAATGATTTGCTGATGGTTTCTGTCTCTGCATCCCTTAATATTCTCTGCCTGGACTTGAAAGTTCAGCTTTTGAAACTGTCAATCACAGCATCCTATTTGTGAAGCTCATGAACCTGTATTAACTATTTAGTGTGCATATGCTTCTTGATTAAACTTCAGTATCATGAACTAGTGTTTTCTTTGCTATAATGATGGTATTCAGATTTATTTGCAGAACATATCAGGTACTGATTCACTTTACAGGTGCCAGTATCATATTAAGGTATGCATGCTACAGTACAAGACTTTCTAAGATAAACTGACAAGACTGAGTTTGTACTCATCAGCTTGGCAATGTTAGTACCATCAGTTGACTGTGCTGAAATTAAACCCTTGACAGAAGTAATTTGTAACTCATATTTATAATGTAACCAGGCTATAATTTTTCCATTTATGTCACTTCTGACTATTATAATCTCTTTCCAGAGTATGTTATAAGGTACTTTATTAAATAGACTTCAGTATGTTCAGACTTATGTGGCTTGTGTGCTTACTAAAAACTATTTTGTAGCAGCATGTAACATACAGCATTCCTATGGGAAATACTGCTGAATTCACTCTGTTGAAATTTAGAGTGGATCTATTACGTTTTTACCTCAGAAAGCTGTTTAATCTTAGTAAGGGTCAAGGCATCCTTGAATGACTCAATCTGAGTCAGATTTTGACAGACTGCCGCTCAGACTTGAAGTGGTGGCAATTGGACTATGACACTGTCTCAACTTGCATTCCACCCACCTTCACACCTTAACATGAGCAGAGCTAATTTTGGGGGGCTGTTTGAAGTTTTGTTTGTAAAACAGAATCATCCTGAATTTTTCTTTAAAATATTTTTATCCTAAAAGTAAAGTGGTGAGGGCAGCATAACAGAGCACAGTGGTTAGCATCATTGTCTTGCAGCACTTGGGCCCTGGATTCTCTTTTGGACCTGAGGTCCAATTCTGGATGCCATCATTGTGGAATTTGTATGTTCTCCCCGTGTTCGTGTGGGTTTCCTTCCTCAGTACAAAAACATACGGTTAGGATAAATGGCTTCTGGCAAAATTGGTCCTGGCATACGTGTGAGTGTAGGTGTTTGTGTTTGTCTATCCTGCCTGGTGCCTGTTGCATGCTGGGATAGGTTCTGGCCTCCTGCTACCCTGAACTGGAAGAAGCGGTGAAAAAATGAATGGATGGATGAAGTGAAGCGGTGATGATAGTTTAGGAGATGGCAGATATCAGTATGAAAAATTAAAAACATAAGATGACAGCTGGCCTACATAGCTTTTTGCAGTGTTAAAATTGGATTTTATTCAAAACACAGATATTTATTTGTATTGCTGTCTTCTTACACCTGGGAAATCAAAGAGAAATAATAGTGATATTTGTATTCCAGGTAAAATAAATAAGTAATATTTTGATGTTATTGTTTTCAGTCTCGTATTTCTAAGAAAAATGCCCAAAGTATAAAATTATAGATCCTATGATACATTGCAAAATGGTAAATGTGTTAAAATCTAGTGTCCTGGTTAAATTCCATTCTAGTTTTATATAATCTGGCGTTCCTGAGCTTCTTTCTTAGTACAACTGGTGAAGCAGGTCATTTTACCTGATTAATAAAGGAGAGCTTTGTAGTCATTGCCTGACAGGTTAACTATGACAAACATCTGTAGCACTTAATGGATATGTTTTAGACTTACACTGCAAACTTTATACTATGTTTTATGCAGGACATAGTAAATACTAATACAGTATACTGTAGTAATTATTGGTAAATAAATAGACAGGTAATATACTGCACTGTATATATACTGTACAAGAATATTTTGCCTATTTTTCCTATCAGCAACAACAGAGATTACAACAGATTACTTCCTCTTTCTGATGTACAGTACTTTGAGACATTATAATTGTTTTTCCTTCAGCAAATGAAGAAATCAGGGCAATTAAGTAGGGCGGCTAAATATATACAGTATCTTGTTTTTTGTCCTTCCAGAAGCAACAGAAGGTTAATCAGGATTCATCTTTCTGTAGTATAGTATCCTTTGCTGATTTGCATTTAGAGATTTACTGAAATACTGTATGCATTATAAGTGTTTTTCTACGAGAGTGGAAAATGGAATCTGCTGTTGTATTGGTAAACCTTAATTCATTGCTTCTTTACTGTTGCCCAGTGAGAGTGCATATCTACTGAACAAGACAGAAATTAAATGTGTTGGTTCAATTCATTTCTGTGAAAAATCTGTTGAAGTTCAGCTGTTTTATTGAAGTTACTTTTAGTATTTTTATCTGCCACAAAGACCAGTGATTCAACAAAATTGAAAAAACACAATACTTGTTATTCTATTTTCAGCTACCACAGACTATTTTTATTTTGTTGGTATTATTTGCATGGTTAGCAGTTCTCAATTTATACTCATCAACATCAATTTCAGTTAGCCATTACTAATTGTAACTAAGTCAAGCAACTACAGTATTGTATGAAATATGTATTATCTATACTGTATGAAGGGGTGGCTTGTAACAGAAATAAAGGAATTTTCTATAAAAGAGGGAAGAGGGCTTTTTGTAGACTAAAATATTCTATAGGAACAATAGGAACAATAAAGAAAACAAAACTGCTAAATTAAATACATTTCTAGCTGTCTCCACTCACATAGTACTTTCATTAAATGATAATGCCACATTTGGCTACTCGTTGTGGCGGACTCAGATCTGGCTGGATGGTTTGACAGAAGCTATATGTAAACTAAATTTTATGTGCAGCACCATCCACAAGGAAGAAACAGCACCTTACGATTTTAGATACCTAATTTGTCAGATGCATACAAAAAGCAGATGGAAGTTGTTCCCTTGTCTTCATTTGTTGCTTCACCAACCTTATCCCTGTCTTGGTAGCTACGCTTTGGTTAACTTCTCACAGGATGTGAAAATTAAGGTTTTCATAAACCAAAACGCTTTTCATTAATATTCATTTGGTCCTCTGCTACAAAAAGTGTCGAATCCATTGAAAATCTCATTTGTATTCTAGTTTTAGAACAGTGCAGCACTCACGGAGTCACGGGCCATGCCTCTGGAGGGACCTGCTATTCTTCACAACTAAAATGTGAAAAATGAGCTCTGCCCTCTTGCTGCAAGAGGTGATTGGATGCCAACAGAAACAATTTAATTTGCAATGATAAATTTTTAAGTGCTTTATAAATGAGATGACAAGTTTTATTGAGAATACGTTTGTCTCTTAAATAGACTCATACAAATAATATTATAGCTCTTTATAGCAATATAGTTTGCAATGTGCCCTTGCCTTTACTGCAGTTGCCTAAATGGAGCTGTCTACTGCTTGGGTACTTGGTACCGAGGATGATTTTTTTTAGTCTGGGAGACAAGTGCAGAAAACATAAAAGCGTTGTTAGTCCCTCTC
The DNA here is from genome assembly GCF_055471065.1 of Atractosteus spatula. NCBI lineage: Eukaryota > Metazoa > Chordata > Actinopteri > Semionotiformes > Lepisosteidae > Atractosteus > Atractosteus spatula. The sequence goes on from NC_142706.1 coordinate 55,691,816, forward strand.
CCATCCTCTAGTTACAGAGTTGGTTTCACAGGATTCCTAGGATTGGCTGTTTGGGGTAGGTTGGTTTTTGAGGATGTCTAGAAAGGGGTGTGTTCCTTGGAGGCATGGGGTTTATTTGTAGTTTTTATGTTAATGTTTGTTTGTTTCCAAAATAAAAGAATGATCACAAAAAAAAAGAAATGTAATATGTGTCCAGCATGTAAACACAACATCCAAACATTAGAAAATACTGAACTGGTCAGTACACTTCCAGAAAGAAATATGATATTATTTTTTTAATCATTTGAATTAGCCATTTGCATTTTGAGAATGCATTTTAGTTTCTGTTCTCTCAACCCACGCATCACTAATATATACTGTATACCACAACATACAGAGCAATGTATTGTCAATATTAAACACACCTGCAATTTGATTGTCAAATACCAGTTGTTTATCTTAATGTAGTAAGCTGTGCTGAACAATTTGGTGTATGTATACCAAATTTATTTTCAACTGGCTGAGTGCACTGAGACCTGTTTGAATGTTTTTGACAAATGCAATCTGACTGCCAAACAATTTAAAAGATCACCGTGTTCTGAATAAGGATCAATAAATCCAGCAAATCCTGTACATTGAGGTAACATTTTCCATCTAGATTTCCTCTAGATTCAAATGTACAGTATGCTTTCATGGGTTTCAAAGAAAAATAGCGAGAACTTCCTAAAATATATGCAAATTAACCACAACTAAATATTATACACCATATAAGTTTAATATACTGTAATAGGATTTTTGACAACAATATATGATAGTGTCTTTCCATGAACAAATATGATATGTTTTCTTTATAACAAGTTTCACTTCATTTTGCCTAACATTTTTGCAGGACACTTTCCAGTGTTTTTTTGTTAATTCCAATATAACGGTCAAACCACATGAATAATAAATACATTTTTGAGTAACATTTTAACATGCCCATAGAATAATATGACCCACCACATTTCAGACTTCTATGTTGTTTGATTTCGGAGAACAAAAATGATCAAAATCGTTCTTGAAATTGAGCTGTTTATTATAGATCTGTGCATATAAAGGATATATGGTGGGGCTTAATAATATCCAGCAAAGTGCAATAGAGATAAATATACTGTACAGAGGAAAATCAGGAATCTCACATTGCCTTTTCATCAGGTGAGGTGAAAAATCCATATAAATATATAGTTATATTTTAAGTTTGTCCCCTGATTAATGGACTCTTAGTTGTGTTATACTTAATTTTTGTATTATTTTTGTATAAATATAAAATGTGTATAATTTTTGTATGCCACCAAATGTTATGTAGGTGCTCACATTTTTTAAATTTGAAATACTGTATAATGTGCCAGCTGTTATGCCAATTTGGGGTCAATATCCTTAAGAAGTTTTGAACTGAGACTTTAAAATTTCACAATAAAATGGCAGCCAGGCAGCCTCCTTGGCTAATATGGAAACACTATTTTATCATGTTCTAGCTGTATTATCTAAAGATAATACCAGGCTTGTAGTTAATTGGTTAAACCAGTTTTTTAGGAGAAGCAATATGCATTTGTGCAGCAAATTTAAATCAAGTTTGAAATTAATCTTAGTTCCATTATATCTCAGTCTTTAATCTATCCCTGCTAAGGTGCCCAACACTCTGGAACACTATGGTGGATTCTGGAGGAGACAACAAATGACATTATCCTTATCATGCTTAAACTAGCTGAGCATATACTGTATTTGCAATTTTTAATTTTTTTTTACAACAATTATGAATATACCTTGACTTGTTGTGAAAACAGCTTACTCAGAGCATAGAAGTGCATAGAAGATAAAAGAAGTAGGAAATAACTATTTTTATACAAAAAATATATCAGGATAAAGTTAAATTCATTGTTGAATAAAAACATTTAATAAGATCTTGACAATTACAAAGAAATACAAGAAAAGCAAAAAATATATATGGGTTAAACATTCTTGCCTCCACCTTATTAGTAGATAAAATTTAAGGTAAAATATTCAATGACCCTTTACCTTTATCTTCGACAACCCTATGTACTGTAGGTCAGGTTGCAAGGACAATTCAACATTAATTTGTTTGAACTGTAGACTGAATTTAACTCTATATTTTTTGTCAAGCTCTTTTCCTCATCTGTGTTTAGAATATTTTACTGAACAATAGAATTTCATTTTCCTAACGCTTGAATGAAAGTATCTAACATGGAAAAATCATTCTTTTTTGAATGACTTGAAACAGTGCTTATTATAATTAAAATAAAACTTTTTGTACAGTACGAGAAAGTGATAAATAATATGCAGAGAAAAATAATCCCTTAGTTCTCTACTTATACTGTGTGCTATCACTGTTGAATGTTTATCATGTTTATGTTTCTGATGATTTGGATTTAATTTTCTATGCTATTGGAAGATTAGACAATAATATACTTTTGTATTTTATAAGCAGTTTGTGTAGTTAATTGTTTAAGTTTTAAAATTATTATAGCAATACTTAAAAATTCAAATTTATTGAAAAAAAGGAATTTCTTTCTAAATCTACCCTTTTGGTCAGCATTTGTGCTGCATAAAAATTGCTTTATTTTTGTAATATGAGATTTACTTTTGTTAAATAGTAGCTTGCCTTTCTAACAATTTAATGCAGAAAGCATGATCAATCAGGCTTGGTATGTCCAAGATGAGATCTGCACGCATATGATTAAAATCTCCACCCTGGCAATCGTATTGATCTGGGGGATGTGTCCTCACATTGTTCACTGGCTACAATAATTTGATGTCCTCAGAATGGTTAAAACATACAAGCTGTGAAATGTAAATTTCATGGAATTGTTTTGTAGAATGAGACTCGGCAAAGAAGAACACATTATATTGAAGTTACACATTTGCAAAATATAATATCCATTATTATAGTTTCCATTATACTCAGAAAATAAATGAGGGAAGGGTGTGAACAATTTTTTCTGTGGTGCACTCTAGCTTGTACTGGGCCTGAAGTAGCCAGTTACAACTATAACAATCATGCAAGAGGCAAAGAAATCAAAATCAAATTCCATGTGGACTTTAAAATCCTCATGCTCACCTATAAGGCTCTGCATGGCTTGGCACCTCAGTACCTGTCTGGACTATTATCACCCTACTCCCCACCTTGCAACCTTCGCTCTTCTAATTCTGCTCTCCTCACTGTCCCCCAAGCCTGTCTACATTGTATGGGTGACAGGGCCTTCTCCTGTTATGCCCCCAAGCTCTGGAACTCTCTGCCCAAGGATATCAGAGAGTCACCTTCTCTAAACTCCTTCAAATCCAGACTCAAAACCTTCTTCTTTAGAAGAACCTATACTTAACTGGTTCCATTCTTCACCCCTCTGCTTTTCCTAGTACCACCATCCACGGTCTCCTCTGTATAATGTAATTGTGTTTTATCTTGTGTATTCTTTTTATTTATTGTTGTTCTCATTCTGTAAAACGCTTTGAGAAGCCACCTTTAAGGGTGCTATATAAAATAAAGTTTATTATTATTATTAAGTTTATTATTACTGTATAGAAGAAAAATGATTAATCTAAATAATCACTGTATAAAAAAAGAAAATAAATATTCCAAGGCATACCATAAGCATTCTGTACATGACAGATATCAGCTTTAGATAGATGAAATAGGAAGACTTTGTGATGGGAATTGTTGTCTTTGAGATCCTGGAATGCACAAAATCCATTATTTTTTTCTAATGTGTTAATACCTTTTCTTGACCAGTGCAGATAAACAAAGGTTTAGTTTCCCATGATAGGAAAGTAATTGTACCATTTCAAAGAAGATTTATGGAACCTGAAGTCAATACTAATACATACTGTATTTGTAAACACTGAATTTGTTTTGACAGAATTAGATTTAATAGGGAAATGTTTACAGTACATCCAATTTGTTTTACTAATTCCAGCAGCTTTTAGGTCCTGTAACATATGTGGTGATACTACAACCTCTTCCACAAAATGCCAAGGGACTTCTGAAATAAATCTACCCACATTTTTATGTTTTTTATTTAAAATTTCCATAATAATATTTAAAAGTAGGAGCAGACAAACTGATGTGTAAGTTAACATGCTGTGTTGCAGTTAATCATATTCATGGCTATCCTGTATATTACCGCATATAAAATTTAAAAAAATTGTGAAATTGCTCAAAACAAATTGTAAGAAGGGAAAGATAACATAGAGAAAATAGAAAATTAACATGGTAAAATATTTGTGTTAATTATGGAAATCCTACTTTGCAAGGAAAGCTCCAAAGGAGATCATATTGACTCTGTGACAAAGAATTATAATTACACTTAGAGACCTCCTATAAGGATGAATATATTTGTGAATACCTAAGAGAATTTTTGTCAATATGGGATAAAAGAGGCAATATATTTTTGGCAGTTGATTAACTGCAGTTAATTTTGTACCCTGATCCCTCCAAAAGCAGCAAGTAAAGATAAAATATCAGGAGTAGATTTTGCAATGTTGGAAACATATAACAGGACATCTTTGGCACAGAGAAAGATAGCTTTCCTTGAGCCATTGATGTTAATTAGGTTCCAGAGATAATGCAAATAATAAGGGTGACAAGGTGAGAAGGTCATCCTTGTCTAGTACCTCTAGCTAAACAAAAGGGTTGAGATGGAGTACTACCAATGAAAAATCCAAAGTGCTCTATACACAACCAGAGGTAATTCTATTCAAGATGGCTAAAGTCCTTCTCTATACCCAAAGACAGGAAAGGACAAACCACAGGTTAAGGTTCGTCAAATAAATGATATGAAGCAGATGCTAAATGGTATCAGAAGCTAATCAGCCTTTCATAAAACCTGTTTTGTTCAAATGGATTGTGACTCAAAACTTTAAAAAAAGTACTTAAATTATAACTAGAAATTACTGTTAATGAGAGAGATCCTACAGTAGATGCTTAAGGTATATAATTAAGCAAAGAAGAGGATCTTTGTTCATTTGTAATAGCAGTTTTCTAGTCTCTGTGAAATACTTTAACTGAATAAATAACATAATTTAAAATCAATGTACCAACCATGTTCCAAATTCCTAAAAGTAACTCCATTTGACATGAAGTCTATCCCAGAAGTCTTAGCTTTTGCGTGACTTGATATGAGATTTTAATTCAGTGATATTCCAACATCTTGTTATCTGCTGTCTTCCCAGTTTACAAATTTTCAGATTCTTGTGATTTTATTTACAATCACAGTCAAAATGTGATTCATATTCATAAAAGGTTGTGATAAAATGCTTGTGGTAAAAGGCTTAGTTTACCTCTTCAGGCTTCAAAACTACATCACCATCTCCTCAGTTTGAATTGCATTGATGGAAGACCATGTATTTGGTATATACATAGTGAATATATGTATTGTGTTTTAGTCTCAGTGCTAACAACACTTGGTCTCTTACCTTAGTATTTTCATTGTGGTATATATTAAATTCACCCCTAGATAATGCATTAACAATTAATTGAATGCAGTAATGCATAATGCATTAAACTAACCCATTACCAGGCTAATTGCTTTAGCTCTGTCTTCTAGAAAATGTGAATTTCTGTAACTTTTTAATTGTTTTTTTAATTCAATTATATGTTTATTTTGGGACTTTGTTTGGGACAAGGAAGTATATTTACCGTAGTAATATCGTAGTAATATCCCACATTGTTTCTGGATTTCTGAGAATTTCTGGGTATTGTTTCTGTAAAATCTGAGCTGAATAATACATATTCAACCAATTTTGTACAGAGCCAAGTTAAGTAAAAAATTATTTTGAAACAGAGATGTATTACATTTCCATCTAGTGGCGCATGACAATTTATGCCTAGAATCAAATGAATATATTCATGTATTATGATAGAGACTGGTAGGAAGCTGATCAGAAGGGATCAGAAGGAAGTTCGATTTAACCACAGATATAACATGCACCAGAGACAGTCAATCTCAGAGAATGAGTTATGTTTGGAAAAAAATAAATCTATTGTTGTTTACTTTAACATTCTATTTAATATTCAACATTGTTGATAAATTTGGCTAATGCTTTAGAAAAAGAAATTGCAGTAAAATGCAACAAGGGAAATAATTCTGAATATATCTAAGCATCTACTGTAATTTGAATTTCTAAATTTGATATGACTTCTGAAATAACATTAGTATAACACCACTGGAGACATTAAATATCCTCCCGTGATTCTCAGAAAATCAAAACAGCCTTGCGATCATGATTCTATTTTCGCAACATATGACAAACTATGGTTCCATGTATACTATGGGACCATGGGACATAAAAACAACACTGGGTTATGTCATCCCTCGTAGCTATAAGTATGGATAAAGATGAACCCAGTAATCTCAGGAGTGATCAAATGAGCCAGCAGTGAGAAGCATAACAGCAACATCACTGTTATATAATACAGTATAAAATTAATAATTGGCCAGATACTTGGTAAACTTCGAAGGGCTGTCTTGTAAATCAGCAATCGATGTGGGTGAAGTGATAGCTGTTGGATGGGTGAAAGGCTACTCCTAGATATGAGATGCCATAAATTCCTTCTTTTGGGAATTTAAAGAGATTTGTTTGACCATTGCAGACAACCTTGAGTTTATAAGGCTTAATTAGGAAATGTCTCATCCCATAACCAAGAGCTTATTCCTGACCAGTGCAAAGGCACTCCTCTGAGGAGTTATATTGCTGTAACCTGAAAAATAGAGCTTACCAAAGTCTTACCATGGAATCAACTTTCATCCCTTGTAATATTAACTTCCTGTCATTGTACATATGTAAATTCAAAATCAATTTGAGAGACCAACTTTTACTGCTATCCTTAGTGTTGTGTAGTCTATGTGCCCATTAAATTTCAATGTGTGAACCCTCCAAGGAGAGGATCCCCTTTGGGAGCATCCATGTCAAAAATTCGATCACATGCGATTTGTTCGATCACAATGCTGCTTGCAATCTGTTGACTCCTGAGCACAGCTTCTTTTGAGATTTAGTATGTGAATGAAAAGCAGTGATCACGTGTTGGTAGTTTGTAATGCAAGTTGCTTATCATTTATCATTGTCATGGCAATGTGCTCCAGAATCTCTTGCACAGTTTATTTAATTAAAAAGGTAATGCTGAGCTCTCCTTGGAAAATGGCAGCAATTCTTCGGATTGTTTCTTTACAGAAAAAACTTTTTCCTTTAATTGAGACCACTAGATGAAATCTGTATGATAGCCAGAAATAGCAAACATAGTGGAAATATGCCAGTTGTTGCTAGATTGTCCAGATGCTTGCTAATCAAGATTTTGTAATCCCAATTTAATTGTTACTGTACTGTTATGGTCATAGCATCTAAACTACTATTGCCATAGGCACCCTGAAAATGTACACTTTGAAAACACTGTTATTCTGGAGGCTGGGACGTTACACTGTCAAAATCTGCTGCAGCGGAATTTTGACTTTAAAATCAGAAATCCCAGACTTTACCCACAATAACAGACAGAGTAAAATGAAAAATAATAAAACAAAAATAACATCCTCTGTATAACATACTGTACCTATAAATAGGTTTAAAAAATAAAAAATAGCTAAAACATAATTAATACCCTAATGAGTGGGACACTGGTTTAATACAGAGGAGGTCCCCACTTAACATGGTGCTGCTTTAAATCTCCCTGCTTTGACACCATTGTTTCTGTACCCTGACTTCTGAATGCAAAACACCCTAACAAAGATACTCAGAGAAACATTGTTGCTAGATAAGTTCAAATACAAACATAGCCATCTACAATGCTCAAGGTTTCAGTAGGTATACTATGGTGTCATGAAGTGCAGCATGAAATAGTATTTCACCTTCTTCCTAAAAAATTTTTTGCATTGATTTCCCAACTCAAACTCAAACACTTGCTGTGGTTATTTTGGGAAAGCATTGATGTGCTAATTTTTAACTACATTTCCCACGAACACTTAAATAGTTCAATTTAAAAACAATAACATCCACTTGAACGAACATAAGTTATTTAAGTGCCTACTGATTAAACCACCAAGCCTGGGTGGGACTTGAAGTACCCAAGCAAGCAGAACAGTTGATTTCTGGGAGGCGTAGTTATTGTATTAGTCTTATTTTATAATTTTCTGTTCCTTCTTTGATTGATTAACTTCTTAATTACGTGTCCACAGATATGAACATTTGTTTTTCCTTAAAACATTTTTTGCACATTTTACAATTTAGTGATATTGATTAATTTTAATTTTTCAACTATTCAGCTTTTCAACTACAACAATGTTTCTGCTGTGGAGCCTTCTTCAGGTGTGAGGTTATTCAGGTGTGAGCCTTTCTCACACCTGAAGAAGGCTCCACGGCCAAAACATTGTGTTTTCTTTCTGCTCTTTTCAGCATGGAATAAACCTTACTTGTTCCTTTACAGACTATGCATGCTGATGCGGCTACCAACCTGAACTATTTTACTGTCAACTATGGTACTAAATGTATTTGTCTAAAAAAATATTTTAATTACATCTATTTTGTTTGGTTTGAATTACACAAAAAGAGGAATATGATCTAATTTGCTCAAATTGATGAATATTTTCATTTTAAATGTGACTTTTGTGGGAAAAAGGTAATACAACAATGGGTTTTTGTGATTTCATATTAAATAGATGTTTAATCTAGGTTCCTCTGTAGATAAAAAAAACAAACTTAAAAATGGGTAAAGGCAATATTCAGGTTATTGGAAGAGAGAGCATAGCCATTGATTTCCCTGTCTCCACTCCAAAACGTTGCCAGCAGTTGGCAGAAAGCTGTTAAAATGCATGAGAGGTGTCATTGTCATGTTAATCTACCCAGTGTTGTTTTTTGTCAATGGACAACAGGTCAGTGAACTGCAGATACCATTTCTGCAAGGGGAATTAAGGAGAAATTGGTGCAGCATAGTGATCATTGTGATGATTCCTTTCCCCTAAAAGTTTTGTTATTATTTTAAAGTTAACAAATACTAAAGTCTGTTCAGTTAACATCTGAATTCTGCCATTCTGCCATTTATCCAGTCCCGCAGAAATTCAATGAGCATCACATTTTTGCCACAATGCTGGAAATATTATGACAAAATGTTTTTGATTAATAATATCCTGTGTTTCTCAGTTATTTAGTTTTTTAACAGCGTTTTTCATATTGTTTTATTTTTGAAACACTTCTGGTTTGTTTGCTTTCACTTCCTCTGCAAGCAATTATAACATCAGGAATTTTAATTATTTGTTGCTTATATATAATATGTAAACAGTATATGTTATATAGAATGTTTTTGCAGTATAATGGAAAATGCAACTTCCTATCAAATAAACCCATCACTAAGCAACACTTGTAGTTTTTAATTTGGCTCTTGGTACTAAATACATAAAGTAAATATTACATTTCCCAGTCCCCACACATTAAGTCATCCAATCAGAGAGACACATTTGCAGTTTAGTGATAGAATTCTCGCTTGCCACATATGAACCCTGTGGTTGATTCCTGGTCAATGCACAAGCTATACTTTCTTTAACAAATTGTCCCTTGAGTATGATAAAGACTCTAATAATAAAATGAACATTATAAATAAGATAATAATATGTGTACTATATCAACACTTTTATTGATTTTAAATATCACAATAAATGTTACATTTATCATAGATTTATTATTAATAATAAATGTATAACTAAATTATATATACATGAAATCATCATTTGAATCATAATTGTAATTGGTTTGAATAATTGAATATATTTGACCAGAATTTCATTTAATTTGAAACAATAGCTAATTCATAGTAATTTGTAATTAATAAAATGTACAGGTTTTAAGGATAAAATGTATGTCCATGTTGTTACTGCAAAAAGCAGAGCACATGGCACACAAATGTCTTTGCAAGGATGAACCCCCTTTGTGTAAAGCTATAAAACATGTGAATAATCCCTTGGGGGAGTAAAGAAAACTATGATTACTGTTTTTTTAAAGATCTTATGTATATTTCTGTTCAGTTATTTTATTAGCAAAGGACATTTTTCATATTTTAAAATTACAAAAGATATTTGTAATATTGGAAAAAACATTGCAATTCAAATACAATACAGAAGATATTCTCTTTAAAATGTGTGTAGTTAAATAAAATATTTTCAAATGTTACTGAAGTCTGTATTTGTGATACAGTTAAGTTAACAAATAAAATATTTTCAAATGTACTGAAGTCTGTATTTGTGATACAGTAGCGTTTCCAATGTTGTTTTGCTACTTAGATCAGCTTAATACATGGTGCCCATAACAAAACATACAGTATACTGTAATACAATTTCCTGGTACTTTTCCATGTTTATGTATTAGCTCTTCATAAAATGACCAGCTATTATGTAGGAAGTTGTTCATTATAACCTTTTTAATTATGTAGCTCAAAAGATGGGTAGAAACTTTAAAAATCTTTTGAGTTGTATATTTATTTTGAAAAGAATACAATGAGAAACTCCTTAAATTACTTGTTCAGTTTTAAAAACACTGACACACCACTGAAGTATTACAACATGCAAGTTTACTCTTTTTTTAATGCAAGTGTTTCCTAATGTTGCCTTTTTATGGATAGAACTGTTATGGTTGCAATAAGATAATGGAGAGAGATTTCATTTTGCTATTCACACAAATTCACAAAAATACTGTTATTCAAATGCAAAACATACACCCACTCTACCACCTCCCGCCCCCAGGCAGTCTGAGAAAGCAAATTGCAGGCATTGTTATCCTTGCATTCTGTAATTATGTACATTTACCACTCATAGTGTGTTACTGATGGTAAAGTTGTCTTTTCTTTTCTTAAAACTATGTACAGCGTCCTTGGGTTTGGAAAGGTGCTTTATAAATAAAAGTTAATAATTTCAATAAAACAACTGCTAGGCCAGCTAGAGATTGTGGTGCATCTCATTTGGTTTTTAGTAGAAGCTAGTGACAATTACATTTTTTCTAGAATTTCAGAAATGATTGCATAGTGTTTCACACAGATGTGCTAATCTGCCTTTCAATCGTGCTGCCCTGCCTCCCTCTAAGAACAATGAAAAAAATTGAAAAACAGAATCTCATGGAGAAAGACATCCTCACAGGAAAAATGCCTTTAACAGTTAAAAGATTTAAAGACTTACAAAAAATAAGAAAAACTATATGCTGTGAAGGAGACATCTTGTTTTGTTTTAATTAGACCTTAAAAATAAAAAGGTCTTATTTTATTATTTTAGAAATGTAAAATTAATAAACGCCACTCACAAAATCCAAAGTATTGAAAACATATGTCTTTGTTTCCTCATATACGCTGCAATGCAAGTTATAGTATGAGACCAACAAAATCATTCAAATAACGTATTTTATCTGTTTTTTTATGTAGTTCAGGTGGGAGCTGCGTCAGCATGCGTAGGCTGCAAAGGAACAAGTAATAGGTTTATTCCATGCTGAAAAGAGCAGAAAGAAAACACAGCATTTCGGCCGTGGAGCCTTCTTCAGGTGCCACACCTGAAGAAGGCTCCACGGCCAAAACATTGTGTTTTCTTTCTTCTCTTTTCAGCATGGAATAAACCTATTACTTGTTTTTGTATGTGTTCATTTGCTTTTAAATGCAATATGTTTTTAACACCACTTATGTATATTTTAATAATCAAATAATCAAAATCTAAAATAAAATTATCTGTTATCTAATTCCTATTTTATTATACAGACAAGTATGCTGGTTTTAGTATTATACAATATTGTGTAAACATATGTAAACGTTTTGGAGCCATGGTAGCTCAGAAGGCAAGGGCATCTAGCTCCTGACCGGAAGGTCCCGGGTTCAATCCCAGGTAGGGGCAAGCGATGTATGTTCTATTTCAGCCTTCCAGGTGACTCCCAGGTTCACTCAGCCTACTTTCCAAATGAGTACCAGGGGTTAATCCTTCTGGGGGTAATAGGCTGGCCGGAGCATGATGCTGACCATATCACCCCCACTTCCAGTGTCGGATGGTTGAGAAAAATAATGGCCTTGCCCCCCTTTCCCCCATGGGCCTTTATGGCCTGAAAAGGGGAACTAACCTACCTACCTATGTAAACATTTAATACAGTACTCATCTGATAACTACACACAACTCACGTACTGTACTTCACAGCACCACTTGACAATTTTGCAATAGTGCAGTCCTGCATGAGGTTATTGGAAAAAATAAAAATGCCATAATATAGTGCTGTCTGGGATACTGAGGTGCCTATTATTTCTGCAGTTATACTGTATATAAAAGCTGAAATTAAAGGTATTTTGCTCTGTGTTGCTTTTATTATTGTGCGTATCATTCATGCATAATACACTATGTCATTGACATGCATGTTCTGTTTAAACACAGAAAACATGAATGTACACTACTGTAGACTTACATTGTCATGTCCTGGTTCAAATAACTGTTGAATTACATTGGTTCTTAAATATGTCGCCCTTAACGTTCTCGCAGGAATATTTATGTTCTCTCAGTCCCCATTAACCTCTGTTCCATTATTTCTTGTGGCCAATAATTTCCTGCTTATTGGTAATTCACTTTACAACCCAATTTGTAAATTTACAACCCCTGTACAACTAAATATCAATATCCAAAATAATTTATCTGGACGTTTTATTTGCATACAGTTTACATCTTCAATTAAAATGTTTTGAAATATTATTAACATAATACTTTCTTTTCTTGTTGCAGTCTGTTCCCAGTTTTCAAGAGGAGTTTATGCTATTTTTGGATTCTACGATAAGAAGTCTGTGAATACGATAACATCATTTTGTGGAACTCTACACGTCTCTTTTATTACACCAAGCTTCCCTGCAGATGGATTACATCAGTTTATTTTGCAAATGCGGCCTGATATCAAGGGACCCCTACTTAGTCTGATTGAGTATTACAAATGGGACAAGTTTGCATATCTGTATGACAGTGACAGAGGTAAGTGAAAAGGGAAAAGGGAATGAATTACTTTTCCATTATCTTTTGTGAAATGTCAATATGTAAACTCAAAACTAAAGCAGCAGGACCAAATGATCTCTGTACTGCCTTAGCTTTTAAATTCATTGTTATTTTCAAACTGGTATAGAAATCTTTCTTATTTCTTCTTTATATGAATTTAAAATTGAAAACACGGGACAGATAAAAAATATAGCATTGAACAAAGTGGTATGATGCTATTGTAAATCAATTGCTTGGAATATTTCTTTACAGTCCTGAAATAAATCTTTCAAGTGAAGCTATAAACAAATATTGGATCATTGCACTTAATAACCCAATTCCCATAAATAAAACCACATCAGTATGCCAATTGCAGCACTGCTGTTGATTTATGCACTTGCAATATGAAAGCCAAAAGGATTGCTTTGTGTTCTTACCAAAGTGCATCTGCATGCAAAGTGTTGAATGCGTGTTCTAGTTCCAAGTATTTTATTCCTTAGTTTCTAAAGTCTTCGTGATGTGTCATGTTTACTTATTTATTTTGATTAAAGACAGTTGTACAGTTGGTTCTTAAGCAATAATCATAACTTAAATTGTTTCAATGACTGTATGGTACTGCAAACCAATTAATTAAAGAAGTCTTAAACTTAATTTTGTATACCATTTGACTTTCCAGAAAGCATTTAAAATACAAGTTCCTAATATTTTCCATTTCCTTAGAGAGTTACTGCTATTACAACCTTCTGTTACTTCCTGCCATTATGTGGGTAATGATAAATAACTAATACACATTTAATAGTAGTCTTTTGGGTAAAATTCTTTATTACTTTCAGAAATTTGAATCGAATCCCTAAAATTTTGTGATCCAAGCTAATGACATTGGACTGTCTAAAGTTACAGTTACAATGTATTACATAGCATTTCCTGTTCTTTAGAGCTCTTTTCCTGTGAATCTTTTTGTATTATAATGCACAAAACAACCTTATTGTTTTGCAGTGATAGCAAATTTATCAGATCTTCTAAACATGCAAAACCAGATTGCTGCTATACTTTAGGCATCAATAGCAGTCACCTTCTCCAGATTTAAATATTTTGCGGTAGCTCTTTATCAGTACTTTATGTTAGAAAAAATGTATTCAGCAGTTACTTTACCACATATTGGAGTGAAATCAGGAACCTGGATGTGCTTCTCTAGATTTACTGTACCTATATCCAGAACAAGTTAAGTGACGCTCATGCCTTTGTGCGTGCAGGACAAGGTCCTATGTATGTCACATGCTTTACTGTTAACTACTTCATCTGTTACTTAGTAGCTCTTCCTTTTCTAAACTCAAGCCAATTATACCCTAAGACTTTTGTAATTTTTTTATAATCTTTGATTTAAGCTGTAATTATAATTCCATACAATTGCAAATAGTAGATGTAAGTCTTAATAGTTTGTGTTTGGCTTTGTCCCTAATCTTGTCGATGGGTACTATATTTACAGTTTAAAAAACAAATACAGTTTCTTTTTTATTTCTCATTTTATCCCTGAATAAAATAATTATATAATAAATATGTTTGCTAACTCTTTTAATGTTTCTTAGAATATTGATATTCATTTAATGTTATTTTCTGTTGTGGCATTGTTATTAGTTTTTTTTAATGTTGATAACTGTTGGATTCCTCTTGAATACACAGGATTTTTGCTTTTTTTGTCTTCAGGTGTTTCTCTTAGGTGATTAGATCCTGCTACTCCTAATCACTTTAAACAAGACATATTAAATTTATTTAGGGCAAATTATTTTTTTAAAAGATGATACAGTTTTATTGCACTTTCATATTTTGCCAATTTCTTCAAGCTGACTTGCTATGGAGTCCAACCTATAAATGTGATAAAATGCCAGACTACAATTATCATGCCTGTCTCCACTGGTGTGGTACGGGGTGAGCTAGTATTTACGCGGAAGCCAACCACACCTATACTCACCTGTCGTTCAGTGGCAGTTACCATGAATCCTAGCCTGACAGGAATTCTTGTTTAATCTGGGGGCAATCTCCTTATGTGCACCACAGGTGGGTCAAGTTACTTAAGCTATGAATCGGCAGTGCTCATGAACTTTGTCATAGAGTTCACTATTTTCCTAGCTTAGCTATGACTACCTAGATCTCGCTGTTTATTTCCTGAATTCAGGACCCACACTTCACCCTGACTACGTTCACTGGTTTCTCGTCTTGTGGTGTGTACGGTGTCATTAGGTTTATGTTTCCCTGAGCTTCAAGTGTGGCTTTCCCTTTGTGCAGTGCTTCTATGTTTACCCATCTTTGAACTTCGCCTGTCTCGGACTCAACTCTAAACTGCTTTTTGCTGCTTTACCCTGCTCTTCACACACTGTGCTCCCTGCTCACTCTCACGCCTGACTCCTGCCTGCTCTTGGGTTTATCTTAGGAAAATAGACTGCTGCATAGACTACCAGAGGCAGCGGACATTCTGTATTATAACAATTATTTTAGTAGTCTGCAGAAAGACATTCCCTGTGAGTTGGGCTATCGCCTTTAAAACAGTCTTTGGTACTTTATTGGTGAAAACCAAAAACATTCCATATTTGTAGGTTAAGTAAGTCAAACATAAAAATGACAACAGTGTAACTGGATTCAGGGCATCTTGTGAAATCTTGTTTTCCACTCCCACTTCTTCCCTCACTCTTGTGATGGCCATGTGCTTAAGCTGTGAGTAGTGTTTGTTATTGGTCTGAAACATACAGTAGTATACCTACATCGCATGATTTGGCCGAATATGTCAACTTCAAAATGCAATCTCTGCTCCAAATAATGTTTCCATATTTGCACTCTCTTCAACCATACCTTTCATCTAATACTGAATATAAAATTGTGTTATCCTGGTTTAACATGGCTCGTTAATCTTTAACAAATAATTGTTTTCATTTACACCCTATGATTATTATGCCCCTCGTCCCATGGCACGGTGGGCTGTGGTCTCACCTGTAAGGCTGTTGGATTGATTTAGCCTTGGAAAACTGCACTACACATTAATCCCATTTAACAAAGGTGGCTATTTACAGCTTTTCCACAACTGAAGTTTTAGCAGTGTTATACTTTGTTCCTTAAAAAGTTGTAGTCATCCAGTAAAGTATAACATTTATAAAATGACTTTTAATAGTATTAGGCTTTTTTTAGATTTTTCCCTCCTTGTTTCCATAGAGATTTACCTTTAATTGAACAAATCACAGAAGACTTTACAGCATCAAAAATTAAAACCAAAGGCAATGACAAATTGAATTTCAGTTCTTCACATCAAATCAGGGAAATTTGATAGAATTACTGAATTGGAAATTCCTAGTCCTATACGCATTTGAAAGTTCAGATTTAGAAATGAAGAAAATGAAATGAAGAAAAAAGCTAACCTTCCCTTCTTCATTTTAATGACATGCGTTACATGTACTGTATATGCAAGTATGCCCTAGCTTCTTGTCCAACATGTCTTCCCACCTCACATCCTGTATTTCTGTGTTGAACACAGAAAGACTCTGGGAAATGTTAAATATGGTCATGTATGTCACTTCTGCTGAGGAGAAAACTACATTTAAAATGCTCGCAGGGAAACACAAATCCATTGCATCATCATCTAGTAGTTACAATATGTTCTAATTACAGTATTTTACATCTGAGACGAGATTGTAACAAATGTTAATGCAATTGTCACTGGTTCACTGTTTCCATTTCCCTCTTGCTCTGAGTGTGCACTGTGACTGCATGATTGCAGGGGGCTTAGCAACTGCAGCTCTGTGAGTTAAGTGGGGCATGCTGCAGTCACATGGCACCCAAAGCAGAGAAGAAGGAATATGAGTGGAGGGACCCTCAGTGGGGTGAGTCTGCATTGAGCAAATGAGGGTATCTTCCCCAGTGTCACCGCAGCCAGATGTGGGATGAACAGGTAAAGGCTTCCCATATTCTCTTTTTTATCTTGCATTGCAGTTGATTTGGGTTTCTTGGAAATCATGTTAAATGTGACATAATTGACTAGACATATTTGTTTTTTACAGCTAAATAGCTGCTGTGTAAAATGTACATATGAATCTTAATAAGTAAATGTCAAAATCTGTAACAGTTGCAGAGTTGAAAATGGGTCAAAATCACTAATTCGTTAAATCTGGGGTATAATTAAATAATAATGGACTCAGCTGGAACAGAAAATGGTTCGCACTGTGGTTACAAAGAGCTGGACAGAGAAGTGCTGCACTGCTCTCCTGTCAATTATGGCTGCTGTGTTAACCTGAGTATCAGCAAATGTAAAATGACGTGATAACAAGCGAGCTGTTAATGGGGTGATCAGAAATCGTAGTCAAAAGGAATAGCGCAAAATCCAAAAAAATAGAAAAGTAACAAATCTTCAATACCAACCAAAGTCAAGTTCCAAATACCAGGGTCGAGTAGGCAATCCAGAAATCTAAAAACCAGGAAGCAGCCAAATCACAAAAGGCTCTGTAATGTATCACAAGAGCTATAAACCAATACTGAGCAAAGGTAGAGGCAGACAGCAGGGTTTAAATAGACTGAAGGGGAGGCATGGTCAAGGGTCACGGCCTGATTAACCCACGCCTCCCCAGAGTGGGTGAAATAAGGCGTGACTGTGTAGGTGCCCTCTGGTGGCTGGATGCTGGTACTGTAACATGCTGGTCATTGCAAGTGTTACACTTTTTAATGTGAATTTTAATGTTTCGGTACATAAAAAAGGAAAAACAAAGGAAAAACACAATCAATAGAATCCTTTCTTGCTCTCTCTTGGGCTCTGTGATACCCACTCCAAGATTCCTACCAATGAACCTTAGAAATTAAATCATACACTAACGAAGTGCAGTGAAATAAAAACCACATCAGTAGCAGCATTTCATGTCTCCACAGAGGTACCATAAATTCAGATAATACAAGTCTTCATGTAATTGAGATCAATGGTGATCAGTATTTGGTGGTGCCAAGGGAGGGAATATGGAGTGGCAACATCTTTGTGTTACTGGAGAGGACTGCTAACCTTTTAAAATTAGAGCCAGCACAAACAACAAAAACTCTAAGTGAAAGCAAGGGATATGCTTCTATAAAATAGTGGACATAGAAGAAGAAAATATCAGTTTCCAAAACCTAGCCATATCTAAACATTCTCAGAACTTGTAAAAGTTGATTTCTTAATGCCCTGGACATTGTATTAGGGAATTTCCTCCTTTATAATATTCAAATTCTAAGAGTCAAAGGTTTGTAGGAGGCCTCTAGATGGAATACATATACAGTATAAATCTGACAACTGCATTGTGTGCTTAAACTCGTGGGTGCCATAGGTACAAACTGTAGAATGCAGTTGTAAATAAAAAAGAAGGCAAAGCCAAATTAACTGTATTGTAATTTTTAGTCCAGATACCCCATCAAAAACATACTTGCAAATATGTGCTTGAAGGTGTGTCCTTTTGTTCCTTGAACACTGATATTGTCTTCTGGGATACATTTCCAAATGCCAAATTCTTATTTTATCTAACAAAGTCTTTAGATCAAAGAAAAATCTAAAAGAAGGGGATTTCAAACTTTTTTTAAAGTGATTTTCCCTTCAGAGTCTTTCTAAACACCATTCTTCAGTATTATAATGTAACATTAGGAGGCACACATAACGTGTGGAAGTCTGAGTCCAATATAGGACATCCATGGATTAAATATCTATTTGCCACTAAACAATCTAAATGACCTCTCATTTGTAACCTTTCTTATGTACTTGTATTTCATACTAAACATTTCTACAACTTTCTTATAATTGAATATTATTTCATTATATAGACCGTTTGCAAACATGCTTGTCAGCTTCTGACTCCAGCAAAATTGGAGGCTACTGTATGTAAAATGACAGCTCCTTAGTCCTTAAAATGAAATCATCCATGTTATATTTTATTTAAAGAGATAGAAAGAGCCCTTTAGAGATTTTGTTGTGCAATTGTAAATTCCCAGATGCAGACCAATACTGTAATCAGCATAGAGAATTACAGGTTAAAATTCTCAGGCCAAATTTTTTTTTTCTAAGGGACATTTTTTGTTGCTAATATTCCAGTATTTTTAAGGATTCTGTATGGAGAGCATAAAAACAGTATACTGATATTTATACATGATCCTGCAGATATATTCTCCTTAATAATGATATTTGATCATAAAAATAAAGTAAAAAAAATATAGTAAGTGAAAAAAACAAGTGAGAATATAATTCCAGAAAATAAATGTAGTAATATACAAATATGTAAACAAAATAAGATATATTGAGGGAAGTTATTTTCTAAAGTGTGGAGAGTGTGGAGACGATTGTCACACTCTAGCTTGTTAATAAACTGGTATAAGTCATGGAGCGATAAGTTGGTCAGGACCCTATGCAGACGGTATAATCGGGAAGTAAGTAAAACAGGGGGCGTGGCCAGGGCGAACAAGTCCAGAGTCCAGGGGGTAATCCAGGGTGAAGTCCAAAAGTCCAGAGCCAGGTGATCCAGGGGAATAAAAATGGGTTAACGAGGTCAGGTGCTCCGAGCCCCGGACTCAGATGGTCAGGATGCCGTGGTGAAGCCAATGCTGTCGAGTCTCTTCTGGACCTGCTGGTAGGTGGGCTTACAGGCGTCCATCTTCCAATAATGAACCCAGAATAGTGAGAGCGTCTGGCTTAAGTAAGGAGGGGCTGGATAGGAGGCAGGTACATATAATCGACTACAAAGTGAAAGGGCCTGAGAGCCCTTAAGAGGAGGGTTTACTATCGTGACATGTCACAGATGACACCAACTCAGAGTCTGATCTCCTCAGATCTGTGAAACTAAGCTTGGGTCTGGTCGGTACAGGAATAGGAGACCTCTTAAGAAAACATGACTGCTGTTGTAGGTGGTGTTGGTAGGTGGCATTCTTTCCTCTACACTAGAATGTCCCAGTATGCTGACTGGGGAAACTGGGCTGTAAAAAATGCCATCCTTTGAAACAAACATCAGACCAAGGTTTTGACAACTTGCTCATTAAAGATCCTGGATGTTTTTGTAAGAGTAGAAGTTAATCTCTATGTCATGACTATATTTAGACGTGAAAATTCTTGTATATCTAAATGCCTCCCCTAATTCAATTGTTAATTTTTCAGTTCTCCATCTAATCAATTGTGTATTGAGACTGCCTCTGCATAATGGCTATTGTACATCAATCAAGTAGGTCCTCACCTATACTGTATGAAAAGTGTGTTGGGGTCTTTTGGAATGAAAACATAAAACAGAGGCTTATTGGTTTGGCAAATTGGATTGCAGATCATGACCTGTCTTTGGTGGTGACAAGGTGGAGAACACTGTTAAAGTCTTACTGAACTTTTTTGTAAGTTAGATGACTTGTAGTGATTCATGTTGCTCTGCTTGTTTCGATGAACTGTCTGAGGGTGCCATGTTTAAGGAGTTCACAATTGCTGGACCAGTCTCTTTATTGTATTCTAAAAGAGAAGCAGAGTAGAAAGTATTTCCTCCTTAATTTCAATCTTTATTAAGATGTGGTCCTTTTAAAAAAAGCCAATTTTTCCTCTTTCAAACACCTCTCAACACCAAATAAATGGGTTTATTTTTTCAGTACAGTTCGCTTGTTAGAGCTGGTATAAGTGTGGGATCCAAGACATTAGCCATGAAGAAGTCACTGACAATCTAACAGGAGCAGGAGGAGCCAGACCTTGAAGCCTCAGCAGCAGCTGCTTAATGGACATCCAAAATGCCAGTAATGCCAAGAGCTAAGTTGAAGAGAATTGTCCATATGTTAGGTAACACAAGCAACGTGGTGATTGACAACAAAATGAAGTCTTGTCTTGTATGAAGAAAATAAAACACAAAACATAAGCCAATTTCCTAAAAAAAAATAACAGAAATAACAATAACAGACATTGCTATACTGTATACATTTCTGGCACATAACCCGTATGGTTCCAACATAAATATCTGTTCTTTCAAAATGTGGACCACATCAGTCTAGACAGTCACTATGAGTATAGCATTTGTTTAGCTGCTTTAATGTATTTCCTTGTTGAAAAAAACATTTTTACTGCATACTTTGTCTGCTATTTTGGTTTATTGCCAAAACCTCTGTTAATCAACTATTGAAGAACCAAATGAAAGATACTAACTGAATTCCTAGAAAAAGGCAGAAGTCATTTAAAAGGCTATTTGTGAGGTGGAATGGTCGAAAACAAAACCCATAAAATAAATGACCCCTCCATTTCTTGTTAAATATAACATTAAAGCATAAAAAACCATTTGATTGAAGCCTTATGTTACTGCTGTTTAATCATATTTTATGGCTTATGAGTTAAAATATAAGTATAAGGATTTCTTAAAAATAGTGTTTAATATTTATTATTATTTTAATAATTGGAAATGTGCTTGTATTTGTGTTAATGTGTAACACTGTATACATACTTTACTAACTTAAATATTTGAATATGAATAATATAAAAATATTCTTGCTTCTATCTTTAGTAAGTGTTCAAAGCATTGGTGAATAAAATGAAATGATTTTTGCACTGAGCTTTTTTTTGCACATTATTATTATAGGCAAGTAAAATTGTCAGTCACAATGTACAGCTCAGTCCTGACACCAGAAATATATGAGGCTGTTCTAGTTTAACATCATCTTTTAACAAATCTTTTTTTCTACATTTTCTACCTAACTCTGCTGTTGTGATTTTTTGTGACTCGGGATAGGGTGAATTTTCCTCTTCATGGATTTTGGCCATGATTAAAATATACAATAGTTTAGTTAAATATGAGAATATATACAGTAATGCCCTCCAGAAGTATTGGGGCAACAATATCAACACTTTCATTTTTTCTTTGCAGTCAAGCAATTTATATTTGAATATGAATGAGATGAATATGAATAAGAAGTAAATTGTAATATATCTCTTATTTCTGTCATTCATATTAACCTTGTGTTCACGGTGTGGATTAAACACACTAGATGCACTAACTAGTATATAACCTAGTACTAATGGTGTTAATAAACAGAAGTTTGACACGGGTGTAAATTCTATTCTAAATATCTCACCGGCTAAGCTTGCCCTTTGTGCTTCTTCACACGCGTTTTGTTTTGCATTCCATATTTGCTCTCACCAGAGATACAGTATGTCTTTCTGTGGTATTTTTTGTAGCTTCTTTTTTCCTTCCACCTTTTTTTACCTCCCATAAACTCATCTAAGCAACAGAACTTCTTTTTTCAAGAGAGACATTACACTACTGCACTTTTCTTCACATTACTGTACGCCACATTTCTAGGCTTTTTTTAAAAATGTTTTTTTTTCTATTTCATAAAAACTCTACTATTTCTTTTTTATGCTGTGTGATGTTGGGTGGATGTTATTTGTTGTAGTTTTTTTACATTGAAAATGTTACCCAAATTCTGCATATGAGCAAATTTTGTTTCAATTAGTAAAGCTTTTATGAGTACTATATATACAGTAAACCAAAACATAAGCCTAGAGTCTATACTCATTCATATCCACTTCTCAGAATGTGCAGATACAGTATGCTGATAAAATCGTATAATTATTTTCCCATTAGACCCAGATTAACCTTACTATAGAGTCCATGCCTCATTTTGTAAATTAAATAAATGGATAAATGACAAGCCATCCTGTACTCTTTTACCTTTATGGAAAAGATATGCATCTTGTCACTTTATATGGAAAAATATACAAATGCATATTCATATATTGTAGGCTATACTGTATATAACAGTAATTTACATAGTAAATGTTACCCTGATTGTCTCAAATCTTGTCTTTGCATCTAGTATTTTTGGTTTTAATATACTCACGCTTAGAGCCTTTTTATATTCTTTTAATGCATTTGTTCTTGACTTACTGTAGCTGATGACCAGATAAATCAGAATGTCTGAAGCATGTTAATAATATAAAGAACAGTCACCACAGCAACTCAGCACTTCATGGTGATGTGTTTTTGCTCCTTGTTGAAATTTCTTGAACCAATTAAATGGCACTTTCTTGCAACTGGTACTAATGGAATCCTGGTTAATGGAACTTTTTATTCCCTGTATTGTCCATCTAAATATAAGTTTGAGATTTGTCACTTCGTTACATAGCTACTAAATGCAGGAAAAGTGAACTTAAGGGGTTTACATAGGCAGAATTAAATCTCTGCATACATAAGGACTTAAGGACATCTGCCCTTGTGCTCCCATGAAGTACATCCTGGAGAGTGTGACTTTCAGAATGTGAAAACTCTATTCTCCTTACATGATAACATCAGCTTTTTTCAAATTGTTGAAAGGAAATAATAATAAACAGACACAGTCATAATGTGTGGGTTTGCCATTAGTGCCCTTTTTCCTCAACCTACAGTACATGCATGAATCAGCTTGGAATCCTAGAGCTCTCAGTATAAGATTATTGTTATTTAAGGATTTTATTTCTGCAAATATACACACCATCATTTGAATGGTATCCACTGCCTTTGATTGTCCAAAAGAGATGAATATCGGAAATATTCAACAGTTTTAAGTTGCAGTGAAGAAACTTTTGTTTTGGAATGTGAGTCATTACCCATGCCATTCATTTCTTTAAACACCGAATTAGCTAATTGTTTCTTGTAATCCAGGTTTATCAACACTCCAGGTGGTGCTGGATACAGCTGCTGAGAAGAAGTGGCAAGTGACAGCTATCAATGTGGGTAACCTCAAAGATGAAAAGAAAGACGAGGCGTACCGCTCACTCTTCCAGGATCTTGAGAACAAGAAAGAAAGGAGAGTTATTTTGGATTGTGAACAAGACAAAGTGAAAGACATCATGGAGCAGGTGTGTAATTTCTATAATATACTGTTCTTCATATCTTCTTATCTACATACAAAGTACATGTGATTATGCCTATTCATTTGTCAGATGTTTTTTAATGTTAAGATGTTAAGCAACCTACATTCTAACCTGTTTACAGTGCCCTCCAGAATTATTGGCACCCTGGGTGAAGATGAGCAAAAAAGGTTATGAAAAAATGTCTTTGTTGTTTATCAGCTTGATCTTACACTGAAAATATGAGAGAAATCTAACCTCTCAGTGAGGTGAAATTATTCAAGGAAAAAAAAATCCTTATTAAAATAAACATTTTTTCTCAAAAACACGTCACAATTATTGGTGCCCCTAGAAATTCAAAATTCCTATGAATTTGACATATTGACATATATTCCCATTCATATGTTACCTTTTTTAAGCACACCTGAGTCTTAAGGATCTCTTAAGTGATCATCCATGACTTCCTGTTTCACTAGGGTATAAATATGAGGTGACATGCAGCCTAAACACCCTTAGTCATCCATCAACATGGTGAAGATCCACAAATGAAATGAGACAAAAGGTTGTTGGCCTTCACAAATCAGGCGATGGCTATAAATAGCTTCACACCTGAAAATACCCATCTCCACTATTAGGGCAATAATTAAGAAGTTTTCCCCACAGTGTTACACAGTGAGGAGGATAGTTCGAGGGGCAAAACTTTCTTCAACGATCACAGTTGGACAATTGCAGGAGTTGGTTGCATCCTGGGGTCACCAAGTGACTTGGGGTCACCAAGTCTCCAAAACTACAATTAGACGCCACCTCCATGCCAACAAACTATTTGAAAGGCTTGCCAGAAGAAAGCCTCTGCTGTCATCAAACCACTGACATAAGCGCCTGGAGTTCGCTAAACATCACTGGATCTTTGATTGGAACTGTGTTCTATGGTCAGATAAAAATAGAGCTTTTTGGCAACAAGCGCCAGAGGTGGGTTTGGTATAAAAAGAGTCAAGGTCATGCAGAAAAGAACCTAATACCCACTGTGAAGTATGGTGGTGGATGTTGTGGTGATGTTGTGCGGCTGTTTTTCTTTCAAAGGCCCTGGGAATCTTGTTAGGATACATAGCATCATGGACTCCATCAAATACCAGGAGATTTTAGATCAAAAGCTGGCTGCTTCTGCCAGGAGGCTAAGACTGGGTCGTGGTTGGATCTTCCAGCAGGACAATGATCCAAAGCATTTCTCCAAATCTCCAAAAATAGTTCACTGATCTCAGTATCAAGCTTTTGCAGTGGCGGCCCCAAGTCCACTGACCTAAACCCCATTGAAAACCTATGGGGTGAGCTGAAGACGAGAGTCCTCAAGTGAGGACCAAGGACTCTGCAGGATCTGGAGAGATTTTGTATGGAGGAATGTTCTCAGATCCCTTATATGTGTTCTCCCACCTCATCCAGCATTATAAGAGAAGACTGAGTGCTTTTATCTTGGCAAAGGGAAGTTGCACAAAGTACTAAATGCAGGCGTGCCAATAATTGCGACACATGTGTTTCTGAGAAAAATGTTTATTTTTTTATAAGGATTTGTTTTTTCTTTGAATAATTTTACCTCACTAAAAGGTTAGATTTCTCCCATATTTTCAGTGTCAAGCTGATAAGCCATAAAGACATTTTTTCCTAGCCTTTTTTTGCTTATCTTTACCAAGGGTGCCAGTAATTCTGGAGGGCACTGTGTATACCTGGCCGTTGTACTGGTACAAGCTTATTGAGATTATATTCATATGCAATTTTTAAATATTATTTCT
Source organism: Atractosteus spatula (assembly GCF_055471065.1). NCBI lineage: Eukaryota > Metazoa > Chordata > Actinopteri > Semionotiformes > Lepisosteidae > Atractosteus > Atractosteus spatula. Next base: position 55,717,411 of record NC_142706.1, read on the forward strand.
TATTATTTAAGTATCTTACTTAGAGCTACAACAGCAGTGTTCCACCTGGAATTTGAACCCATAACCTTCTTTCTATTTACAGTTCCAGAGTCCAAACATTGTTGAGCTAAGAGCAAGTGCTATGAGTTTTGACCGTTTTAAATGTACAGTAGGTGTTGTCTTTTTAGTAGGACAGACTAATAATGATTTACTTCAAGACCCCTTATTTTTCTGTTTGATTTGATGAAATATGTTAATAAGGAAGATCAAAGTCTTGACAAATCCTGTGTTGTATGCAGGCTTTTAATGACCTACTGAGCACTTTATCATGAAACATCTTAATGTGAAAATGTCACTTCCTTTATTATGTACCCAATCAATTAGGAATTCACCAGCAAAGACTTTTGAACCCACACAGGAAAAAGAAAGACCTGTAGGCACAACCACCTGTTAGAGCTATTCATCTTTTGACATGTAGTAAGCTTCATAGTGCATGACCGGAGAGTTTAGTGCTGGTTGGAGGAGCAAATTTCATGCTTACATGCAAAATTACATTAACCGTGCGACTCAAGCTTCAATAAGCAAAGTGTTGTACTGTGCAGTATGTGATATAAAGCACTGAGAGAATATGAATATTCCCCATAGTGAGTTAGGAGTTCAATCTCTTGACTTTCTACATCTTAATCTTTTGACTTATTTAGCTTTTGCAAAAGATGAAGTTCATGCTGTTTGGGGATTTGCATGCAGTTTATTAATTATTACAAATGTTATAGGCTTAGTAAATAAAGCTGTTAGTATTTGGTGCATAACTAGTGTGATCATTCGTATTATAAATTATTTATGCTTTACATTTTAAACAAAAAAGTATGGTGTTTTTCTAAGCCCCTCATGGTCCTAAAAGTCCTTGCATTCATCATGTAGTTATTTAGGTTGCACTTTTTAGAATGTTAATTGCATTACATCCATACCCATAGATTTAAATCAGTTTTTTAAACAGTTTAGAATAATGAAAGAACAAGTGAGATTCTATTCATGTGGAATGTTTCAGATATTATTTTTAATTATTTTAAGACCAGTTTGCTGTTCAGATGAAAAGAATTACCAGGGTAATATTTCCTTATCGGTTCATCTTCTAGTTTGTGATTAGAGCAAGTTATCGCTATTTCAATGGTATACTGCAGTCTTTGGGTAGTGATACAGATATATTCAGTTGGGTTTGAATAAGCAGCACATCTGTTTTTGTCAATTAGAAATCAAATGGATAAGTGACATTTTACAATGTAAAATAGTAACTAGTACACCATACAACACTTATTTTTAATTGGTGCTCGATTATATACTGTAGCTCAGTAAGAAAATGGCCACGGCCATTTTTAACTAGAACAGCAGGACTAAAGTGGGTTTGTTGTAACTAATGTCTATAAACAATATGAGTAACCAGCAACAGAAATACCTCTTTTTAACTAATTGTAAACTTTATTTTATACCTCTTGGTGACAATGCTAGCCCTCAGTCACTTACAACCAACCCTACCTTTCATTGCTCACATGACATTTGGTTTTTTTTTTAGGGGTCTATACTACAGTATTTGACGAATATGCTTTGGACTATGTCCAGAATCTTAGCTCTCTTATGGGTGCTCTTCCAGGGAAGACTAAGCAGGTTCCTTCAGGTTTTCAGGTCTTCACTACTACTGTATATCGTTCTCTCTTTTCTTTCACTAAGAAATAGTTTTCAGTCTCAGGAATAATCAATATTTCTCAGTAATATCCAGTTCTCTTTCTCTGCCTTCATAAGTTATAAGAGTTTTTATGACTCTTACCCAATGGCCCACAGCACTCTCCTACTCTTGCTTTTAACTTGTTTTTCTCTTATTGTTGTTCTCATAGCATCTGCTATCACACTTTTCTATTACCGACGGATCCCGTTTGGCCAGGGACACTTCTCAGTACCAAACCCTGGTGTTAATGACACAGTTGCAGCTGTTTTTTTCTTCCTACTCCTCTTTCTTCATTATACTAGTTTTCACCATTTTTTTCAATTTTTTCCAATGTCTCAATCCTTCAGTAATGACTCCTGTTTCTTGGCAGTCCACTTCTTCAGCACTGAACCTGGCAAACATGCTACTTATACAATCCTCCTGCCCAGAGCCTGTGTCTCACTTCAAGACAATTTTTGCTATAAATGTTTCAAGCCACCCATTTGCTCACTGAGTCCTAAGAGCTATTTGCCACCCGAATTCAGCTCTAGCAAGATCTCTCTCTCCTTTCCAGCTGGAGCCTAAATACAGGCTGAATCATTCTTCCCTGTTTACTGTGCCTCTTGTATCAGAGTCTTGTAGCCTCCTGTTTACTTTGAACTATTGTTAATTCCATGGAGAGCCTATGCTGACAGCTCATTTCTCTCCTATGGAATTCCATTCACCCCGGGTGCTCTAGACGCACTCAGCTCAGCTGTATCTCACTCTGCAGTAATTTCCAATTATTGGGCGGCAATCTTGCCTCAAAACCACTGCACCTGATTCTCACTACATAACACACTACACATTTGATGACTTTACCACTTTAAGGTTTCTTTTCTAATTGAAGATGACTCCACTAACAAACAATACATTCTGGATTTTGAAATGTTTTTGGAATGTTGACTTGTTCTCTAGTATAGTAATTGTACTGGATTTGTTATCTTTGTGCTACTGTAGTATTGATTTTCCTGACACAATCGTGAGGCATGGACACCTTTCTGCATTTTAGCTGTTCACGTTTTTTGTTAACTGTTTTCTTAAGAAAATGCAGTCTGCCTTCCTCAAATTAGAACTATAACTTTAGGTAATATAAAATAAGGTCAGTCCACTACAATATATATGTGATTATTATTTCATATTTCTGACAGTTGGCAAACATTTGCTTAAATATTTTTCATTTGGTCTATCCAAAATATAGTAATTTTAACTTGAGTAAAGTAACAAAATGATATATAATGAAAATATACTATGCATATCATTCTATGTAATAATATCATATCTTTACATAAAGTATCATACAAATTATTTTCTGTTAATTGGATTAAGTAGAAAAAATATTTTTCATTTAGATTTTAGTGACCAATTATATTTTTGAATGTCAAATTCTTGGCTACTGTTTTTTTAGTCTAATTTCACTGCAGAATCAGTGCAACATAATAAAGATCTTTGAGGCAAAATTTTGTCACAAAGAGATTAAAGCAACATGGTAATTGATGGTCTTCCTACCATAACTTTGTCATAAGCAAACAACAACAACAACTTCTACTACAATAATAATAAAATATTATTTATAATTATGTATAATAATACAGTCACACAAATTAATTTACACATAATAAACCACTCAGTAAAAATATAATGTAAATACAACATGATAGAGGATTTTAAGTAGCATGGAATTTAGTGACTTAATTCAGTATTGAGTGGCAGCTCACTTTAGTACTTATATGTAAATGAGGGTTTTTTAAGGCTAGAGATAATTCTTGTAATTTTGAGCAAATTAGGAAATATTCAATTTTCTTCTATTTAATGAACATATTTTATTACATATTGTTGTGTGTAAAATGTCATAATGTGTGTAAATATGTTTTTAGTCATAAATTCACATAATCTTATTTTTTCTTTGGATCATTATAAGAACAACTTTATAATTTAATGTTTATTTTCCAGGTCATAACAATTGGAAGACATGTCAAAGGATACCACTACATTATTGCAAATTTGGTATGATTCTTTATTCTTATATTTCTTATTACTTGTTTTATTTGTTGTATTGTATTGTTGTTCACTTCTTATTGTTACAAATGTGGGGGGGGGGGGAGTGGAAATCACCTGGCAGATTAATCAATAAATAAAATAAAAAATCATAACCCCCAACTTGTAAATGATTTTGCAAAGAATATACCCAATTGTATAATTAGAGGCACATACATAAATCTTTTGTTCTCTGGTACTGGTAATAATTCAGGCACATTGGGTTAAACAAATATTTATTAACAATGACAATACACATACTAAACTACACACAGCACAAACATACAGCACAGAAGTTCCACTATTTACAAATTTACAAACAAGGCATCCAAGAGGCCTATGTCCTGATCACCCAGAAAAAAAAACAGACTGCTACCAGGCAAACTCATAAACACATACAAAGGCAAAAAATAAGAGAAAAAACTGCCTCCTAAACCAATATGAATCAACAGATAAAGGGTACAACGTTACAACAGTAACATCTATCTCTCTCTCTCTCTCTCTCTCTCTGTAAGCCTGGATACTACAAAATAAATGGGAACCTATCTTCCTGTTCTAGAATGGACCCATTGAGTAGGAGAGGCCATTTTTAATTGAGGGATTCTTTACACAGGAAATCAAAGTTCCTAATAACATCAGAATGGCAAACTCTCTTAACAAGATTTAAATACTCAACTCTAGTCTGGTCATTATGTATGGTCAGGACAAAGAGCTCTCACTTCTCCCTTGCTGTCTCTTGTCCTTCCTCCTGTTTTTTTTTCCAACCTGCCTGTTTTATGCTGTCTTCTAGGACTGTTCATTGACACATGATCATTTACCCAAAACGTAATTAACAAAATAAACCAAGGAAAACTTTACATTGATTTTATCATTGAATCTGCATCCCTACATCTCAGCAAGCATTCCTTGCTTTGAAGCTGGAAATGTTGATACTAACCATTTGCTACTCATTATATCTAGATATTTCAAAACTATTGAATATTCACATACAATAGTTGTAACAATATCGCCCTCCACCATTAAAAAATATTGTCCTCAATAATTGCTTTAATTAAGAGATTTTATCAAGGGGAATATGAAAAGCTATATATGGTATTGTAGCACTTTGGGGTTCATGTGGGTATGCGCCCTCGCCGCTGCCACCTCAGGTTGGCCCTCCCCCGCTGGGGCTCAAACCCGGGCCCCAAGCTCAGGCCCGGCGTCACTTAACAGGGAACCAGCCGGCTGAGCTAAAGGGAGATCTCCCCTCAGCCCAGCAGCTGAGGTCCCTGCTATTCACAGGCAAGGGCAATGACGGCACCACGCTGGCAAGCTGGCTCACACAACCTGTGATGTTGGCTGTATGCGTTACAGTATGTACAGTATGTACTTTTCTTAAGCAATGCCTTTGTTAAAATGTAGCACACAAGTGTTTAGAAAATTCCATCCATCCATTTTCTAACCACTTCATCCAATTCAGTGTCGCAGCCTACCCTGACAAGCAACGGGCACACTGAATAACAAGGTTATACACTGAATTGGACACATACCAGACACTAACACGCAGACACTAACACTTAAAGAAATATACTTTGCAAATGTGTATAAAACAAGTGGTAGAACTATCAATTATAGTATACAAAAAACTACCTGCACATTTATTTTGTGTTTCTGAAGGCACTTAAAACATCTTTACTGTATGATTTGAAAATGATTCAGTTTATTTGCATTTGAATTATACCACAGTGGAGACTTTTGGAGTATGGGTTTTACATTACTTTGTTCTCTTGAACGATTTAAAAACCTTTATAATAAAACCTTAATAATACAGAGATTTTATTGCATCCATGTTTTCTTTTGCAGGGTTTTGTAGACGGAGATTTGTCAAAAATCCAGTATGGTGGAGCAAATGTGTCAGGATTTCAGATTGTTGATTTTGATGACCCTTTAGTGTCCAAATTTGATCAGCGATGGGAGGCTTTGGAGGAAAAAGAATATCCTGGTGCTGACAGTAGAATTCGGGTAAGACTCCCTTAAAAATTGTGACTCGAATTTTAATAATGATTACTGACAGCTGCACGCCACCTATGCCTAATTTGTCCTGAAGTTTCTTTAATTGTTAGATTAAAAAAATAAAAGAAACAAACAGTGGTGTGGAATTTCAATGCAAAATTATAACTTAAAATAGCATAGTTTTTGTGCATTACATGTTATGTTCACAATAGTTAAAAGGGAATATATTTATAAGGGAAACCTAGGAAATAAGGCAGTCCAATGAGTCGCAATGCAATGCACAATTGGAGGAGTTTCTTTTTCATTTTGAGCTCTGGTGATTAAAGTACTGTACCGCCAGCTCCCAAGCAAGCCTGTGAATCAGTAGTTTTCATTTATTTATTTTCATGATATTGGAAAGCTTTCATAACACAGCTGCCTGACAACCCAGCACTTCCATATCATGTTTATCTATATTGGTTAACAGTTTGTTTACAGAAAAAAATAGATTTTTTGTAACTTTTTCATGCAGATTGTTTATAATTGTAAGTTTGGTATTGGACTGCTGTCTGTATTAATTTGCACAGCACTTTTATCATAAGCACATTACCTGTTTTTAGTAATCTAATATCTTTTTGTTTCTCTAAATTTCATTTTGATTCAGAGGTGTCACCTGTAGGCATATAGATGTACTGTACTGTATAGATGATTTATTTCCTCTTTAATTCCAAATATGGTCTTAGGAGCCTACATAGAGTCCTATGTGAAGCTGATACAGAAGAATTGTTTTGTCTGTATAATTCTGAGCAGTTAATTTTTTCTAGGGAATTTCTTTTAAAACAGTTTTTTTATTTTATTTCATTTCTGTTCTGAACATTTCTGGGTACTTCTTGTGTCTGAAACATACTATCCGGTTATGTTATTGAAGCTGATACCATGGCGTCTTTCAAGAAATGGCTGGATGTGAGCCTCGGATCAGTTAGCTCCTAAAAATCAAATATCCTAGAAGGGTTAAATGAGCTACTTGGAGACACTTCCTTTTTTTACAAAACAATATAAATCTATTATTCAAAAATATACTAATTCAATGTTTTCGGAACATTGAAATAACAGTAAATATCATTACGTGCAAGGATATTTAGGAACAAGATAAATTATGAAGCTTTGATTCATTAATACCTGTTTCAGTAACATTTTTAAGTTATGTGAAGATGGGCAGCTGTGACACACAAATAGGTTTTCTCTTTTACAGACTCTTCATCTAATGTATCTGTCTTTTCCTCAAGCTGCTACTTAAAATAAACCTTGAGTGGAGAATTTCTGCTTTTCTTACCTCTTCTCTCATTTTAATTTGAATTCCACAGACATTACCACAGCACTCTTTATCGTATCATCACATTAACAGACGTGGAGACTTTTTTATACTGACTTTTATTGGTTGCTTGCCACTTGCCCAGTAATTTTCCATCACGCTTAACATACCGGTATGACATAATCATCAAGTAGTGCCACAGTGTTTTAATGGGGTGAAATGGACATACTGGGCATTATTCAACAACATTTAAATGCGTTAAATTAACTTTGTTAACACTGACACATCAATCAACTGAAAATGGAATGCAACAACATTAACCTTTTCACATTTAAACAGTTACTGTCATAAGCTGAGTATGTGTTTTTTTCATGTCCCCTAAAAGCCAAATCCTGTCATCATTTTTTTAAGAATAATTTTCAGTGCATACAAATGAGTGGACGGGGGTGTTTTAAAAGCATTGTTTTCCATCAATGTAATGGATCTACCGTGCCAGCAAATCCTATTTATTAATTGGAAAACACAAAGAGTCATAGAGCCTTTCTCACCATAGTAGATAGTAGGATTCATTTTGTCATTTATTTTTTATGAATCCTATCACAAAATGAATCCTATCACAACCATGAGCTTGAATAAAAATTAAACAAAAAACATATATTTATAATTATTTTTGACAGTGTACACTAGCTTTATGTTTGAAGATACATGCCTTTGCAGTGCATGAAACATTTACAATTGGAATTCTTTTATTGTGGTTGAAGGAATACACACAGTAAAATAGTGATAGTTTATGTAAATAATGGTTGTTAAAATTTATGAAAATGTGTTAAAGCTATAAGAAATAAACAGGATAGCCTTGGGACTTTATTAATTAACTTTGTGTTCATAGTTGCACAGTGTACTATGGTACTGTAAGATGGCACTGATCCTATAGCGACATGTCAGCTCAGCTCTCTGTGTGTCTAAGAGAGTGTGTTTGGCATTTCTGTTGTTCAGCAACCATGAGCAAAACTGCAGATCTGGGGATAATTGCATTCAGTGTTAAGGAACTTTATGAGTTCTGCCCTGTATGCACTTGTTGACTGCAGTTGGATTTACCTTCAGAAATTAGACCTTTGAGACAGATTTGCGTAGGAGGGGTAAAATAGCAGCTAAAGAGAAGGTGAAGTCATACGTTCCATACATGTGAGATTTGTGCTAAATAAGATGGATGAGCTGACTGTAATGGTGGGAGTGCTAAAGGACTATAGGCTAAGTTGTCTGATCTATTTTATGGGAAACTGACTGAATGAGAATGAGGAAAACCCAGATACTCTGGTTTCAGTGGATGGTTTCTCAATCATTCGTGCAGAAAGGGAGTCTGCCGTGCCCGGAAATACTAGAGGTGGTGAATTGTATGTCAATCAGCGGTGTTGGCACCCACAGCATATTTCAGTTAAGCACCATCTGTGTACTCTGTTGAACTTTTAGCAGTAGGCATGTAGACCCCAGTATCTTCCCAGAGAGGTTTCCCATGTAATAGTGATTGCTGTATACATCCCTTCCTCTGGAGATGCTAAAGTTTCCACTGAGACCTTAACCAAAACAATGAGCACCAGGCGCCACCATAGTGTTAATTTGTGGTGATTTTAATCACTGTTTACTGGCTTTTTTAAACAATATGTCACTTGTCCAACACAAAATGGAAACACTCTGGATTTATTATACGCCAAAGTGTAAGGGCAATGTATCTCAAAGCTTTTACTCTTCTGGGTTCCGATCACAATATGATTCATTTCCTTCCTTAATATGAGTTAGTGTTACATAGGTAACCCATCATTGTGTGCTTCATTTGTGAGTGGACATTGGAGGATTCTCTAGTCTGGAGTATATTCATTGAGTATCAGGAACTGGATATTGAGGGAGTGATTGAACATATAACACATTATATAAACTTTTGTGTTGATACCACTGTGCCTGTTAGATTGTTGCATTGTTATTCAAATTATAAGCCGTGGAAAAGTAAGGAATTGAAGATTATGCTCAATAAAAATAGAAAGTCATTCTGTGAGAGAACCAGGGAAGAAATGAAACTGGTGCAGAAGGAGGTAAAAATAAAACTTGAAAGTAAACTGTAGAACAACAATATTAAAGATATCTGGAATGGAATGAAACTTACTACTATGTTTGTAGTGGAGGCCAGTCCTCCACTACAAAAAAGGTGGTGCAGTGGCTCTGTGGCTAAGGATCTGCGCCTCTGGCTGGAAGGTTGCCGGTTTGTATCCCCTGGCTGGCAGAGGAATCATACTCTGTTGGGCCCCTGAGCAAGGCCCTTAACCCCAACTGCTCCAGGGGCGTCGTATAAATGGCTGACCCTGCGCTCTGACCCCAAGCTTCTCTCCCTGTCTGTGTGTCTCAAGGAGAGCAAGATGATACATGCAATAACACAAATTCCTAATATAAGAAATTGTATATGGCCAATAAAGTGATCTACCTGGACGGTAACAAAGAGCTGACTAAACACCTTTTTTAACAGAACCGACTCATAGGAAGTAGTAGAGTCTGCTTTTGTGGTTACTGTACCTCTGAACAGGTGGGAAAGAGCTGAGGCCATTAATCCAAATAAGGCAGATGGGCCTGAGGGTTATAGTACAGAGAACTTGTGGAAGTCAACAGCATTCTAATTTACAGTTCTTGTTCAATTTATCACTAACACTTCACAAATTAGCAGTGCTTTGGAAAACATCTTGTATCGTACCGGTTGTTTTAACAGACAAATAAGTTCTGGATCCCGAGATGAAGTTAAACAGATGAGTTTTATTGCATGCAAGGAACAATAAAACCGAAGTATTGTTCAAAGTACCGGTACAAAACTTCCAGTTTATATAGCCCTTTTCTGCCTCTTCTGACGTAGCTCATTACCATGGTAATGGGGGGAGGTCATGGTGTCCGGCTAGTTCACAGACTTTGGTCACTCTTAATGGTCCGTGTTAGGTTTCCTTCCCTGGGGGTTTCCTAGCTGGCATCTGGAATCCTTATCAGTTACCCCCCATTCCTACCATAACTCTAGCCTGTTATTTAGAAGTCCAGTCCTCATGCAGAAAGGACTCAGTTAACCCCTTCGTCACATCTTATATCTTTCTTCACGGTCCATAAGAAATCCTACCTCCACAGCTCTGAATGATTTTAGATCAGTGATCCTCACCTCACACATCATGAAGATATTTGAACAGGTTATCCTAGGTTATCTACGACAACATCTGACTTATCTCTGCAGTTTGCATATCAGGCAAGTATTGGTGTGGAGGATGCAATCCTCTTTATGCTTAGAGAGTATACTCCCACTTGGAAAAGGCCAGGTTTTTGTGTGTAAGAATGGATCCCTGATGCACCAAAGAGAGGTTTAGGAAATACTTTTTACCCATGGTCATCTATCTGAATAGCTCCAAAGCTTTCTAAGATTTTTTACATTGGACTTTTAATGTTTTTACTGTTCTTCTTTTAAGAATACTGTACTTCATAGTTCATCAAGTGTGTCAAAGCTATGCATTATAAAGCAGGTCTGTTTATGGAATGGCTGTCATGTATGTGTAGTGTTATTGTGATTTTTATATCTGTGAGTTTTGTTGGACACTTAATTTCATATCATATTGTAACAGTGGTTAAGTCAAAATAATATTGACTTTATCTTACTAACAAAAAAGGTAGGCAGCAAAACAACATACAGCACTCTATATATTTTACATATATTATGTAGTAGATAAAAATCAGAATTATTACAGGATTCGTAATTAATAATTTAAAGCATATACAGTAATAACTGAGAACTACAGTAAATTTCTAAAAACCTGTTATTGTAGAAAGGTTCTTACTTATGTATGTAATGGGGGGAATGTGAGGCAGTGAAGTTTATCATTATTCTACATTAATATATTACTATTAAAAACACATTTTGCCAGGTTTGTAATGTTGATTTTCTTGTTATTCTTGCAGTACACATCTGCCTTGACCTATGATGCTGTGCAGGTAATGACTGAGGCTTTCCGCTATCTGCATAAGCAGAGGATAGACATCTCCAGAAGAGGCAACAATGGGGATTGTCTTGCGAATCCTGCTGTACCCTGGGCACAAGGAGTGGAAATTGAAAGAGCATTGAAACAGGTGAATTGTAACCACAGAATTGCAGTATAATGTGTAATGTGCCACAGTAGAAGAGGAGGATTATAGTCTCCATAAATCCCAATGGAATATGCTCTTCTTAATGGTCTGAGATCCAGTGATTACATAACAGTATATGAAAAGCAAATCTTTGAAAGCTAAATAAATGTGTTTTGCTTCGACGATATGGTATGCTTTCATTTTTTATTCTGTCACCCAGGTCCATGTGGAAGGTTTGACAGGAAACATTCAGTTTGATCAGTATGGCAGAAGAGTGAACTACACAGTTAATGTTATGGAACTAAAAAATAGTGGACCGGTGAAGGTAAGATGGCCCATTTAGGAGGAAATGTATAACCATGTTTTTCTACAGATGTATAGACTTTTTCTTCAGGTGTCGAGTGAACTCGGAGTCCATAATAATCTAATACTGCACAAAATGAAGAGCTTAAGACATATTTACTTAAGTCACAGCAAATATGTTTTCTGTTTTGTTTGATACATTTTGAACATCAGAATACAGTCACTACTTAAATATTATTTGAATGGCAACCTAGAATATAGCTTAGTAACTCAGAAGGATTGGAAAATAACTGCTGACATGTTTTATCAGTTTGCAATAATTTGGTAAAATGTCGGAAATATAAAGCACCATAATAATTTTCTCATTTTTCAGATTGGATACTGGAATGAAGTTGACAAAATGGCCGTTACAAAACCAGACATTCTTCCAAATGAATCTATGGGATTGGAAAATAAGACAGTCATTGTGACCACAATTTTGGTGATTCTTTAAATGTTTTTTTTAATTAAAGTCTTAAGATGAATGCATTTATCTTATGTATTAAATATACCTTACTTATACTTATTGACTGTATGCTTAAAGAATTTGACTTGTATAGCATTCTCAGATCTTAGCTTTTATCTGGTAAAGTTGTATTATATTTATTATAAAGTTTTATTTATCATATTGCATTGAATATATTGCATTTTTTAAACTTCCCTTTTCAGGAAGCTCCTTATGTGATGCTTAAGAAAAATGCTGACCTCTTTGTCGACAATGATAGGTATGAAGGTTACTGTGTGGATCTTGCTGCAGAAATAGCAAAGCACTGTGGTTTCAAATACAAGCTCTCCATAGTAGGAGATGGAAAGTATGGAGCCAGAGATGCTGAGACTAAAATCTGGAATGGAATGGTTGGAGAATTAGTGTATGGGGTAAGAAAAACACAGAAAACAGTCTCTTTGACATTTATAGTTCAAGTTGATATACTGTATAAAACACTACTGCATTTGCTACATTGTTTATAGAATGATATAAATCTGACATACGTAATGTTGAATTCATACTTTGCAGATTTGACAAAATGTTGTATAAAGTTAATGCCTAGTGCCTTCAATTTGTTATATAGGTTATATACATACGTTTCATATCATTACAAGCTCAGTAATAGTAACGTTTCCTCTAATAATATCATGCAGTGAACTTTCTCTCAATTTGTTGTCCTGTCTGAGATTAGTAAATTCGATTTTGGGCTTTGTGTTTAACATTATTTTTGTCTGTATCCTCTTTTCATTCTGATTACAGAAAGCTGATATAGCAGTTGCCCCATTAACCATTACCCTGGTGAGAGAAGAAGTGATTGACTTTTCAAAGCCTTTTATGAGTCTGGGAATTTCCATCATGATTAAGAAGCCTCAAAAATCCAAGCCAGGGGTGTTTTCCTTCCTAGATCCCCTGGCATATGAAATCTGGATGTGCATTGTGTTTGCTTACATTGGGGTCAGTGTGGTTCTCTTCCTAGTCAGTCGCTTCAGCCCCTATGAGTGGCACACCGAGGAATATGAAGATGGACAAATACAAACTAACGAATCAACAAATGAATTTGGGATATTTAATAGTCTCTGGTTTTCTCTTGGTGCCTTTATGCAGCAGGGATGCGATATTTCGCCAAGGTTGGTCTCTCAAACGTTTTAACTTCGTGCATCTGCGGTCTTTGTCTGATGCCAGGGTGCATATATGTTTGCCTCCTGGAAATCCATTCCTGGTTGACTTTTCTCCCATGGATGAAGCTCTTTGTTCCCTAAGAGCAAAGGTTTTGCCTAGAAACTGTCCCTCTTAAGACAAAGAGCATATACAGGACAAGAAATACCAGATTGATGTGTTGATTTCACGTCAATTGAGTATTTCTTCTGTGAACATATATACACCATGCCGAGACCGTAAGATGCATGAGGTTGCTGTCATTTCTTGTCCTCTTGGAGGGGTACCGTGTTTTTGCTGCATATTCCCATTTTATGGTCCACGTCCATGAGTTTATATAGGTGCTATCAGAATCAACAATACAGTAGCACAAAAATAGTGAAGCAGTAACCTCCCTCTTGCCTTTAATTTAACATTTTCTTTCCAGTTGTGTATACCTTCTGCTTACTCCTATTTTACTAAAGGTAATAACTACACCATTGAATCTCCTGCTGAGTTGGTTTAAACAAATATGGTAAGCAAAGTCTCTGCACTTTTTTTCTTGACATCACATGATGTCCAGTCACACAAAGTATGTTACGTACAGACACAAGATAACTAACACACAATCTTACCGTATCTTCTTTGTTAAAAGTACAAACTCTTTTTCTAAGGTCTTTCTGTGACCTTATAAAGTAACCTTAAAGAAAACATTTATTGCTTACCGCACAAAGTATTGTCATAATCACCAGATGATGACCACCTAAGGGTGTTTAAGCGTTTTTTTAAACATCACTTTTAAAAATAAACGTACTTTATACGGGTAAAAACAGATATCACGTACATTTGGTATTTACTTATCACGTTTGGTTGTTGGCTAATATTTTGTCTACACACAAAAATATTTCTTTGAAGGTCTGAAATATATATTTTTAGAAACAACATTGTACATCTATATTCTATGTGAGTTTATTACAGAATTCCGAGATGAAGGTTAGATTCTAATCTCACCTACTTCTGCTCTCCTGCACACATGTATATACATTATACACAGTTCCCTTTATGCATCTCTTTTACACCCCTCTTGCCACCCCAACTGCACCCTTACAGCAGCTCCCTAGCTGTCAGACCAAAAAGAATTCTACCATTCTTCAAGTTATGTGAGTTACACCATACGTTTTCCTTTATCACATTCACTCATTCTCTGAGATCTAACAGAATTACTTAAATTAGTTGTTTTGGCTAAAGGCAGTTTAATATTTCACTTACTACCTTTCTCTTCATTAAATATTTTCCTTGCTTAAACATTTTGTTAATATTTTAAGTATATCACTTAGAATTACTTTGATTTGCACCATTTATTTAAGGTATCTTTTATTTTCTGTGGATTAGTACATGTCAAGGTGGTTAAATGATCAATATATTTCAAACTCTCAACAAGGAGTTCAACATTGTTATTTCATCATTTTATATTGATTTTTTCTATTTAATTGTCAAGAAGATAAAGGCTAATTTACATAAATTTATTTAAACTTGGTATATACTTTGTGTTTCATTGTATTAAGCATTTTCTTTTATAAAATACAAAATAATCACTGTATTTATAGGCTTTTTTGCATATAGTTATAAGCTTTTCATCTTTAACAATATGCTACGTACTTGAGGTAAATGATGTTCATATTTTTATCAGTTGTACTTTTTTCAGGTCTTGTTTTCAGAACAGTAGTGTAATCTGCTGTTCTTCCATTTTTATAGAAGAGGAGATGGAAAAAAAGACACAAATATCAGCATGCTGCGATTAAAGCCTGGAATATTTCTAAGTTTCAATTTATTATCACCATCTATGTGTTACAGCTGTTTGATTTACCCATAATCACACATAGCTCATGAACATTTTTTCTTCAGTCTATAAACATCCAGATTTACATAGTAACTCCTTTTTTAACCTTAATGTACCTCCATACCAATAATGAATGTTAGTCATCCTTCATGTATGTTATACTTTAATGTCTAGCTTAGTTTCTCAACACTTTTGTCTAATTGCTTAACAAAGCATTACCATAGTAGGACTGTCCTGTCTGATTTAAAATTAATTTTGAATGCTTAACAATGATTTTTGTCTTTTCTAGTCTTCTGTTACACATCTATGAAAAATGTCTCCATCGAAGCTTACTGTCAATACACTGTGATTTAAGAGCTACAGTATGTGGGGAAGCCAGATGTGCATATTGAAAGCTTGCATGTTTGGATCAGAAACATTTTAACATCATAGATAAACAATTGAAACAGTCTTAGCTTCCTTGTGTCATTTATTGCACCAGCTCTTAAACTGTCATATACAGTAACTTGTTTTCCGCTAATTGTTCCCTCTGCAGATTGAATGCTCCTCCTTGCTTACTGTGGCATGGTATAGAACTTATCTTGTCTCTTCTCACTCTTTAGCTCTCTTTTTCATTGTTCTGAATTCGTTTCACACTTGTTAATAGATCCCTCTCTGGGCGAATTGTTGGCGGTGTGTGGTGGTTCTTTACCTTGATCATAATCTCGTCCTACACGGCAAACTTAGCTGCTTTCCTGACTGTTGAGCGGATGGTATCTCCTATTGAAAGTGCAGAAGACCTTGCTAAACAAACAGAGATTGCATATGGAACTCTGGACTCTGGCTCTACAAAAGAATTTTTCAGGGTAAGAGGTGTTTTAAATTTTAAATAGATGTTTCTCTAAAATATACAGAGTATAACAGTATATGCTTGCATATAAAAAAGAAGAGTGCCACTGTATAATGTGTATTCATATTCATATCAATTTTAATATCTGTTTGGGCACTTAGAGTGCAGTAC
Source organism: Atractosteus spatula (assembly GCF_055471065.1). Classification (NCBI taxonomy): domain Eukaryota; kingdom Metazoa; phylum Chordata; class Actinopteri; order Semionotiformes; family Lepisosteidae; genus Atractosteus; species Atractosteus spatula. Next base: position 55,733,388 of record NC_142706.1, read on the forward strand.
AGTCTGGGTCCTATAGTCCAGATATAGTCCAGATATTGCTGACTCTGTAATAAGTCATAATCAGTTGTGACTAGGATTTCTCATGTGGTGGTGCACAACTGTTTGAGAGCTGCTTGAATTGGATAGACATGAGCTAACCACTATGACCTACTGGCCACTTGCTACAGTATGTCCAGTGAAAGGCAAAGCTATAGGACAAAAACTTGGAAACAGTGGTGGACAGCTCTGTCTATTGACATTTTGGAAAAAGGTGTGGATACTTACCTGTGTTGGTACGATGTAGAGGTAAAGCTAAGTTGATTGGCAAATGTTTTCAGATTAGAGAGTGGAGGTGCATCATTAAGAAAAAAAAATCAATAAATATAAAAAAAACAGAGTGAAAAATTCCTTTCCAATATTCAAAGATATTTATTGACATTAACCAAAATATTTAATGACTAATAATATAAACTTATAATATACATTCCAGCATTATTTTATTATAATTAAAAACACCAGTGGGTTTTTCATAATGATAACATTTAGTGTTTATTAATCTATTAACTTTTAGTAAATCCTTAGTTTTTAAAAAACAGACTAAAGGTTTTTAAGCAGGATCAAATAAATCTGTTTTTTTAAAGTTTGTACCAGAAAGATAAAGAATTGAGAAAAACTCAAGAACATCTGAGAACTGAGTAGAAGAAAGGATAGCACTATGTTGAATGTAAAGGAAAGATCTCAGTTCTCGTCTTTTCCAAAATTAGGTCAGCCACAGATTTCTTATTGATCATGTCTGAATGTGACATCTTTTCTTCTTTTTTTGCACTACATTTTACTTTAGTTTTCATATATACAAAGAAAAATAAGAATTTAGCAATACAAACAAAGCTATAAAAAAGAAAGCATACTAAAATAATTTTATTGAGGAAAAATAGTGCTTATCTCTAGGTCTGTACAGAAGCATATGATTTTCTTAAAGATTCAGACTACACTTCTCAAGAAAGCTGGGAATCATGTTAGTAATCTGAAAAAAATAAAGGGATATGTTTAAACTGTTCATTTAATTGAAAATGATATTTATAAAGAGGAAAAATGTGTCATTGAATGCTTTATAGCAATTTGTAAAAAAAAAATAAAAGTAGGACCTGCTGTCTTGATCTTCAGAAAAACTATAGTCTTGGAAGGGTTTATGTTAAACCCAGTTAGTGTGTACACGTAGGTAGCACATATGTAACATATACACACATTTTATACTGTATACACAAGGCTTAGAATGTGGAGCTGTGGCAGCTAGCAAGCTGCAAAGGAAAAGCAGAGTATTTCAGTGCTGAAAAGTAAAAGAATGTGAAGAAAACATAATGTAAGTATGGAACAAGCTATTGAGTCATGCTGCTGAAGCTGATACTCCATCTACGTTCAAGAAATGGCTGGATAAGATCCCTGGATCAATTACTGTAGTTACTAACTACCAAATGGGCTCGATCAAATGACCTCCTCATTTGCAACCTTATGTTCTTATGTTTCAACTGAAGATACTATATTGTTGTTAAGTGTGGAATCAACCTCCGTTTATGCCAACCTATATACACATTTATATACAGGTAGATATATGTCGTGTTTATGTAAATCGTTACGAAATAATTCTGTCTTTTCAGTATATTAAATTTGTTTGTCAAGTGACTTTAATTGTTTCATCATCTGCTGTATATCCAGTGCCAGATGGTCTGTATTGGCTTTAATTACCTCAATGAGGAATTTGTTTTCATTAAATAAACACAACTAATACAGGACTTTTAAAATAACTGATATTTTGAATGACTACTTTTTTTCTGGCTTGGATAAATGTAAATGCTATTAATATATTTTAAAGTGGAGTGTTCATAGAAAATGTAGGTATTCTAAAAATCAAAATATCTGAGATGGATTCCATGGGCATATTTTTGTGTACATATTTGTTTGCAATATAAATGCATAAGGTCATGCATTCAGATAAATAAAAATAAAGAATATATAAAGGAGCCTGCAGGTTTTCACATTCTGACATTTTGTAATGTACTGTGTAAGTCTAGTATGGTCTCAAATTCAGTATACTTTGGTTATATTTTCAAAGCAGCTCTCTTTATAACATGAATTTCAGTTTCTTGAAAAATGCAGACTATGGGCTAAAGAAAAAATATGTCTCTAGCACCTTGAGGGCATACCCCAGCTTGGCTGAATAAAAGTGCTGTAAGGAAGTGAACAACATAGAGAAAGGCTAAAGTTGTGTTATTTACCCACAGCAATGCATATGATTTGTAACACTATATTTGTCAATCATTTGTTTGGTGCAGCCAAAGCTAGGCATTCTGTCATCTTCAGTGGCTGTCAGAACAGTGGTTAAAGCTTGTTCAGGCAATCAGGCAGTCCCAGTCCCTTTGTTTCAGATGGAAAAACAGTTCTTTTTATTTAACCCCTATGTGGATTAGATGGTTTATTAGGGTTGTTTGAACTTCTAGTCAATCATGCACATATTCTACGAGAATGCCCCTTTGTGACTAAACTTTAGACCCTGTCGCAAGCAATTTTGAATGCAAGACCTGTACCTCAGTATCTCCATACAGGTATTATTAAAACACTGAGAGACGGTATAAAACAGATCTTGTGTTTTGTTATAGCCATTAAACCAACCTACAGTATGAATGATTAAGTAATGCAGTCAGCTATGGTGTTTAGAAAATTCTTAACAGCCCAAAATTAAAGGAAATGGTGAGGTTATGTGAATTCAGTTCAGGACTGCTTTGTAATGGAAAAGAATGAGGAAATGGTTAAAAAAGAGACAATGAGAAATGTTACTAAGATAAAAACATAAGTGTAAGAAAACTGAATTTCTGATCTGAGGCAGAAGACATGGAGTTACAATAATTACTTATTAAGGTTAAGATCTGATGCAAATTCTGGTTCTTGTCTTGCTCTCTTTATTAGCCATAGACAGAGTTCTCCCAGAGTCTTGTCTGCCAGTGTTCTGGTTGGCCAATTTATACCTGTGTTTTGCATATCTCGCTTTCAGGAATTTTTATTACATCCTTCTGGAGATCCTGGCAAAATGTCCTATATTTGTTAAGACTCATACATTTTTCTGTGTGATTCTCACAGGTTTGATATTTAGATTTCTGAACTCATGTTTTCCCTATTCATTTGATGCCAATCCTGCATAACACAGTTTTTCTGATATTGTATTTTAATAAAGTTTTTTGTTTACCCTTGTGCTATAAAAGTAATGTGGGGTACTGTACCTCATTTTGCCACTAAAAGGGTCACTCGATATTCTAAGCTTGAATCTTGGGACCCTCAGTCTCGGGAGGATGGATTAAATAATTTATTCTTTGAATTCTATATTCTTTTAGAATTGCTTGTTGCAATCAGGATTCTGACTGTTTTATTATAAATAACTCTTTATGATATTTATGACCAAACAAGTGATATCTACAATCATTTGGACAGATATCCCTTGCTTCTTTAGTTTTGACACAGTTGGTTATATTTTTGTAAGTATAACTTACTCTATGGATTACTCCATTTAATATAAACCAAGCATGGTGTTCATGGTGCATATGGTACAGTATATATATTGACAATTATAAGGTATGTTTGCCCAGTTTCTTTAAAGTGAAATCTAGTCATTTTGATGTGGCTCTTTTGTGTGCCCTCTGAATTTTACTACCCCAAATTTAAAATCCAGTCTTCTGGAGCAGGGGGTCTCTTCTCCCAGTAAAGTGTTTTGTCTGTGCAACTCATATCTTTCCATAATAGGATGATTAACAGTCTCTATCACTTTGACATGTCATTGGGAGAACAGATCCACTGTTATTTAGACATGTGCTGTAAATGGAAGATGCATGCAGACTAAATTGTTAGCAAGAAGTGAGTGCACATACCCTTAATATCAGGTACTATACCTTTAAACTACAACAACAGGATAACAGACAACACTATTTCACTAAATTATAAGATGTTTTTTTTCAATTAACTCTTCACTTTATTTTACAAATTAGGTAATATTTTAAACTAAAATCTACATCGTTCGGTAATGTGCTTGTACAAGATTATTTTAACTGTGCATTTCCGTCCATCATGGAGTAATAAAACACAATTGATTGACATTTTGAAGACATGATATGTGAAAACATATTTGAACAGCATGCTAAATCATTTAAACTTCTAATAATCTGCGTTTATTGGCTAATTGATATAACCCAGAGCACATTGACAATATGACCTTTAGAATGTTGTTCTACATTGATTTAAACTTTTGTGCATGTCAAATGAAATTCAATAGCAATCATGCAGTACTTAGTGATCCTAACACAGACTGCTAAATGTACAAATAAACTGGGCCCTGAATACATAACAGTAAGGAATGCAGCATCAAATAATAGTTCAATGGTTGGTTTTGGATACTGTATATTAAGATCCCCTAAAATTCTCCCTTAGAAGCACCTGAAATATTTACTTCCTTAAAATTTCAAATATACTGTACAATTAAATACTGTACATAGATATAAAAGCAACATGCATTTATCCCTTCCTTGTGAAATTCCTTCTTTCATATATTTATTTCTTGTTTGTTTTTTACAATGTTTTATAACTGCCTGTCACTGATAAATTCAGTGGTGGATGTTTTGGAATCAATAGCACCAATAGAATTGAATGGTAGCAGCATCACATGGTAAGATGTAATGAGAAAAATCAAAGACCATTATACACTTAGGAATACATAGTGCTGCTGAATTCTGCTGCAGGGCAGTTAAAGACAACTATAGCAAAAAGTGAATAAAAAATCAATATCTGAGCAACTGAACGTAATAATGCTTGATGACTGCAAATATCATACTTTACAGAAATGAGCAGCTGAACAGAAAATTTGGAAAAAATATTGAAATCATTTTCTCTTTAAGAAAGAGATCACAAACAAAAATTAAGCCATTTGTGAACCTAATGGGGGCATACTCGACAGTCCTCTGAACAAAATAACCCTGATAAAAGCAAACAAAGACAGTTTGTAAATGTCAGGGCAGTCAGCTTTATCTTTATTTTCCAGGTTTATTACACAAAGTGGGTTTGTTCACTTTTTTACTTCTTGTGAACAACAGTGCAGTCTGAAAGGAAGAGATAATACAATTTCTTTTTCTTATCTACACAGCGGTCTAAGATTGCACTGTTTGATAAAATGTGGACCTACATGAAAAGCGCAGAGCCATCCGTTTTTGTGAAGACGACTGCCGAGGGTGTGCTCAGGGTCCGGAAATCGAAGGGGAAATATGCCTACCTGCTGGAGTCCACAATGAATGAGTATATCGAGCAGAGGAAGCCATGCGACACCATGAAGGTTGGAGGGAACCTGGATTCAAAGGGCTACGGCATCGCAACGCCTAAAGGATCCTCATTAAGGTGGGTGGAATAGTATAACAATATGTCCAATGTTGTTATAGTATCCCACCTACCCTGATGTATCTTTGCTAATGTGTGAGGGTTTGTATAAGGAGATGAGGTAACTTAATAACTTAAAACAAAACATAAAATTTATAGAAAATTAAAATAATTGCTGAAAGCAAATTATTTTAAGATTTTGAAGAACA